>NC_088884.1:109899266-110202297 GCF_037157495.1 Lathamus discolor
TACAGGATTTGTACAACTGACTCTCTAAGCATGAACCCTCTTCTAACAAAGTTCTTGCTGCTCATTACTTAACTCACATGTCACTTGAACACAGTTGTCCTCACTTAGCTAGACACCTCTCTGCAGGCTGGCTAAATGGCATGCACAAGAAATGCTCGAAAAACCTCTCCTGCTTTGTGAGACCGTACTGGTATTGCCAGTATCTGTTCTGCTTTGCAAAATTACCCCAGACACACAGTCCACATGCAGGCTTTCTACTGACCTGCCTTTCTCTGTTGCTTCCAGTCCTTCCAAAACTCTGGATTTGAAAGGCAAAGGCACTGGATTTGTCACATCTGCACAGTCACGTTCTGAGCACAAAAAAAGGGAGAGTGGGCTCTGCAGTGGTCTGCAGTCCTACATCTATAGTGCACCTGCTGACCGGTGACTGTTGTTCTTCACAAGTTCCTTCTCTCCAGAGGTGGTATTTTGGGGAAAGAAAGGGTGTTTAACTTCCTTCTGACAGCTGAACCTGGAAACCCTAAAAGCACTTTTTTCCCCTCTTAAAACTTTCTGGAATCTGCAATCTCAGGAAAAAATAATTCACAGCTTTCATCGCAAACTTGTATCCTAAACTGCTTGGTTTTCAGCTTTCTGGGCTTGAACCGCAAGGGAGCTTAGTTTTGTTCCAGTGCTAACCCTCTTCCCATCTCTCTGGCACCAGGATTTAAAGGAAACTTTGAAAAAATGATTTTTGTTTAAGATTGAAGGGAAAACAATCTCCATTCCTGCTTGGGACAAACTTCATTCCCATGGAGGAAGTCATCAGGTAGTTGCTAGGATGCCCTTGCTAAAAGAGAGCATGCCTGAGTGAGAAGCTAGGAAGCGGGGCGACAGACCTGTTGACAAAGGCGCTTACTTCAGACACAAAGTGTGTGGAAGAAGTTGGCCTCCAAGACTTTTTCTGAGATGCTTTCCAACTGAGAAACACCATGCCCTTCCCAGCATCGCCTTCCTTTTGCCACAGAGCATGAAGGCGAAGCCTCACTGCCGGCCTCCCATCCCCTGCCAGCAGCACAGGGACAAGCAGGTCAACATGAATACATCTTGGTGTTTGAAAAGCCTTGCTTCTCGCTACCAAGGCAAGGCCTGCCAGGGAACCATCCTTTACCTGCAAGCAGAGCCTGCGTTGCTTAGTCCCTGAGCAAAGAGGAGCAGGAGCAGTAGCAGCCGGCAAGCTCACAGCAGTGAGGACTGCTGCAGGCTGGAAAAGCAGCCCTCAGTTTCAGCAGCCAGTATTTTGTCTTCCTAGGAATAAATTTTGTTACTAAACTCTTGGCTAAAAGTGGAGGGCTCCGATCCTAAAATCACAGCATGCCTAGGGTTCTGCTATTGCAGCTTGGGAGCCCAGCCAAGGTCCTGAGGTAGCTATTTTGGAGTAGCCGGAGGCCCAGGGTTGCTACTGCAGGGGGAAATTAATTGCTTGGGCAGGCCAGCCTGCAAAAGGAGGCCAAGCAAGCCAGTGCACAAACCTCTGGAGTAGGTATCAAAAGGGCTTTAATTTGTCTGCCCTGATGTCATTTCATACTCTGTCTCATGAGACTCAGTTACAGGACCAAGGAAGCAATACTTCCTCAGGCTCTGGAAAGGAATTGTGTTATGTTTGCATTTCTATGAGCTTCCAAGTGTGTAAAGGGATATTCATTTGGAAAGTTAGCCTTGATGGAAGGAAACACACGAATATTCAGCAGGGAGCAAGGAATGTTTTGTTATATATTCCTTTTCCTTCCTCCACACATAAGTCTATTTTAGATTTTCTGGACAGAATTTGAAGAAAGCAAAAGAAGCAAGTTTCCATCAGGAACACTGTTATAATGAACCTGTACAGTGGAGGCTGTGGATGAGGTGTAATTCTGAGCATGCTTCCACCAAACAGTATGGCCCTCTGTAATCCATGAGGAAAGCCTACATGTAGGTAACATGCAAAAGCTGGAAGAGAAAATGACTGGGAGAATATGACTGCTAAGAGCTGCATCACTTCCAGAGGAAAAATACCTGTTTGACAACTCTATCAGGCAGCCTAGTGAAGGGGAAAAACCTCACATCCAAAAAACTTCTTCCTTTCTAGACAAAAGAGCTGAAATCAGGTGGGAGCTAGGAAGTGACTGCAAATGAATGAATAACAAATATACATGACAACGCGTGTCATCAGAAGAAAGTGAATGTCTTTGTGGCTTTCTTTAATCATTCAGGTATACAGACCTTAAGAGGAGAGCAGCAAACGTTTTAAAAGGGAAGGAATCTATGTTTTATCTTGCTGTGGAAATTAAAAATGAAAATGAATGGATGCTGCATGTTGCAGTTCTGCATTCCTCCCTTACATTGCCTGCCAGGCAGCTCAGAGCAGGCAGCTGCAGGCTGCAAAGGGCTGGGAGCAGGCAGTGCATGAACTGCATACCTGTGTCCTTGCATAAGTAAAAACCCATTGCTTTCCTATTATGCCTGGAAATAAGGGTTAGGCAAGCAGTCATGGAGGAAGTTGCCCTAGGAACCTGAAGGCTCCCCCTTCAGAAGGAGGGTGGGAGGCACACATCTAAGCTGTGGGTCTCTATACTGACGTAAATGCTCACAGGCAGCACAGCCACAGCCCTGCACTGGAAGCACAACCTGCCATGGAGCCAGCCAGCATAACCAGTTGCTGGATGAAGCTGGGCTGTAGCCCTGTTCTTTCATAGCAATGTGTAATATTGCTGTGAAATAGTCTTGCTGTGTAATAATGAGAAATGCAAAACTAATCTCAACAATACCTTGGATGCTCCATGGGACACCAACCTGAGCGCAGAGACCCTACTAAAAGCAGTGTGGGGACTGGAAAGTGACAGCTGCCCTGTTTTTCTTTTGCATGAGTGAAAGCAAAACTCCTGAATTTGCTAATCAGCCCACTTGACTAGCTGGTGAAATGTCAGTCCCTCGAATAAAAATTTACAGCCTTCAGATTAAAAAGAAGTCATGTTTCTCCTCCTGCCTGCAGACTTTTCTCAATGGAGTTCTCAGAAATTCTGCTGGAAAAAAGGTTTAACTAAACTGAATTTCCTCCCTAAATCCTCATGCAGCAGGACAAGGTGCCAGGCACTAAACATGACAAACCCGGAGAACAGAAACTGAGTAAGTGCTGGCTCAGTGCCGCTTGCCCCACGGCTTCTCGAAGCAATTTGAGTTCCATCTTTCTTTACACACATTAAATAGCTGTTTCGTGCTGGATTGTCATATGTTACTTGTAACACCAGAGAGAGTTTGCAATGGAGCAGCTCACTCAGTGGCCTGGTGGACCTGGTTTTCCTGTGTAAATGACCATAGTTCACATTCCTGCTCCTTTAAATGTATGTTGTATATTAAAGGGAGGGCTGTGCATGCAGAAGCTGTGAAGAAAACCTGCTCTGCTCACTCTCTCTTCAATCAGTGGCCCAGGGGGCTGTCTGATTGGTGAGTAATGCCTTCTCTTACCAAGTCTGGTAAGAATCAAGCAGAGTAGGGTCTAGCAGCAGCATTTCCCACACCTTTGGGAAAGCCCTGCCCAACAACCATGCTGTCTCGCTTCTGCTTTTGCCCTGCTTGGTCACACCTAGCAGCCTCACATTGTGGTGGTTTTGTGATTTCGGGGGTGTATAACAGAGTAGGAGGTGCCCACATAAGCTGGTAGTTTAGAAAGTCAGTGCAACTGGCTGATAGCATCAAAACAGACTTGATCCCTATGGTGAGGGCTAGCTACTAAGCCAAAAAAGAGATGGCAAGGCTGACAATATTTTTCCTCATGCTACATAACACAGGACAGCCAAGAAGTCCGTGGGGAGCTACACACTCAATGTAAATCAGCAGAGATGGCAGCATCCCCTTGAGAAAATGCAGAAAACTACATTGAGGCAAAAGGATTCCTAGACCAGTTTCTTCACTGGGGATTAAGTGCTCCTGTGTCACATTTTGTCTTTAAAGTTTTTTCAAGCAAAACATCTATATATTTCATAGATTAATATTACATAGTGCTGTTAATAATGTTTCATGAAACTTTGTCCTTGGAGTAAGGAGCTACCCAGAAGGACAACAGCCCAAAGGGACAGACTAACCCTTCAGAAATGGTGATGGCGGAAGTGGGGCTTGTCCTCCAAGAGCATAACCCTGCTCACCCAGTGTGAAGACAGATGCACTGAGAGTGGAATAAATGTGGAGAAGGGTGGCGTGAAGAGCAAATAGAGGCTCTAACTAGAACTTGGCTTTCAAGTGAGCATGAGTTCACCTCACAAGATGCAGCCAAATACTACAAATTACTATCCAGCACTTCACATTCCTTTCCATATCACATCTCTCCTGTCTTCTTCCCTTTTTCCTTCTGAAGTGCCAGCATAGCTTCCCAAAAGAGGAGGAAGGGATTTTGTCTTGGGGTTTGTTTTGGTTTTTAAACCTACTGGGGGAGAAAAAACCCAAAACACACAAACCCAACAACAATCGTGCATGTGTTTGAGAATCATAGAATCATAGAATCATAGAATCATAGAATCAATAGTTAGGGTTGGAAAGTACCTTAAGATCATCTAGTTCCAAACCCCCTGCCATGGGCAGGGACATCTCACACTAAACCATGCCACCCAAGGCTCTGTCCAACCTGGCCTTGAACACTGCCAGGGATGGAGCATTCATAGCTTCCTTGAGCAACCAATTCCAGTGCCTCACCACCCTCACAGTAAAGAACTTCTTCCTTATATCCAATCTAAACTTCCCCTGTTTAAGTTTGAACCCGTTACCCCTTGTCCTATCACTACAGTCCCTAATGAAGAGTCCCTCCCTAGCATCCTTGTAGGCCCCCTTCAGATACTAGAAGGCTGCTACGAGGTTTCCACGCAGCCTTCTCATTTCCAGGCTGAACAGCCCCAACTTTATGAGCCTGTCAAGCCTCATTGTCATTGTTATGACAATGAGAAGCTCTCTGTAGAAATTAGACTGCAGAGATATTATGGGAACTTTACTCAAATGCTGTGAAATTGTGCTATTCATTAATCCTTTTGTTCAGAACTCATCTATTCCGGGCTAATGGATTGTGAGGTTTTTCATTCTGCCTAAGAGGAAAGGAAGCAGGTTGCTTCCTTATAGCTGTTTCCCTCAATATAGAAGAGACCATACATTGTGCTGTTGGCAGAGATGGGCAGTTATGCAATGATGTAAGGAATTTTAGCAGAATTAAGTAATTTTTTTTCTAAATCAAAGGCGTAATCTTAGATTCTTCCCTCCCCAGAAAGGACCTGAACAAGCATGGTAATGTGTCTGCAGAGTATTATGAACGGCATGTGTTGCTATTAGGCAATACATCAGCCAAGAGACCAGCCTCCTGAGAAGTTAAACACTTAGTTTCTGCAGGTCTATGCACTGCCACTAAAAGAACTGTCATAATCAAATTTCTCTGCTTCAACTCACAGTGCCAGGAGACCTTTCAGCATTTTCTTTCCTTCCCATTTTCCCTTTCTCTCCTTTCTGAGGAGTCTTTGTATTGCACAGCTTGCAAAGTTGTTAAGACCAGAACAAAGTAGAACAAATCAATCATTTCTCCATCTTTAATGAAGTGATCAAAGAAAGAATGAACATATGTACTCAAAGTGAAGTGGATGCTCAGAGGTCTCAACAAGACACTCTTGTTTGGGAATAGAAACCACTATTTTTCTTTCTTATGATGCAGGTATTCATTTTCCATGAATCTGACAAGAAGTATATTGAAGCAAATATATCTTTCCTAATAGCTTGGCTATGACATGGAATCTCAGCAGCTACATTAAAAAAAAAAAAAAAAAAAAAGAAAAAAAAAGCCATATTATTGATCCAAAAATAACTTTAAATGACAATGCTAAAAAATGATGAAAGAGTCCTTATTCTAAGACATCACTCAGTTACAGGTAAAACTGTAAAGATCTTGCAAATGGAGCAAGATCAAAGAGCATCACTAGAATTAAGTTCGTAGCACTGACTACGGTATCTGTGGGTAAACCACAGCAAATTAGATGTGGTCTGTTTGTCCCTGGCCTGAAACCTTCTTCAGGAATAAACCATCATTGCTTACCTTTCTATTTTTAGTTCAGAGAAAAGAGTGAGGAAGAGGAAGAGATCTGGCCCCTAGGCCTATCTATGAACCTGCTAATACCCCTAGCAAATGGGGTATTGCAGCATACTGGTGCAGGAATTTAGTGGGTAATCTGGGACAGTGAGTTTCTCCTTGGTTTTAATCCAGCCAGGCAGTACATCCACAGCAGTGCCACACAGTAGCACCAACTCAGTGAAGCTCTGAGCACGCATTTGGCAGTTGAAGTTCTTCCTCCTCCAGCCTCTTTGCTCTCAGTGCCAGGCTGATGGTGCTTTAGTCAGCAGGGTCTTTCTGCCCTAGGCACGCTCTACCCAGAAAACTTTGAGGTGCTGAAGATGTTTCCTTAATGCCTGCCTCTGTCTGAATTAGTATTTGCAAGCATCATCTCAGCTGCAGGGCTAGTTGGGCTTTGCTATGAAGTGTTCAGGTCTTTAGCTGTCCCCTGCTCAAAAGCAGGCTATCTGGTTTTATATCAAATTTTGATGGTAGTCATATAGCAGGTATGCTTTGAATATATCTTCCCTCCTTGTCAGTGTACCAAACCATAACACAGGCTGAGCTATTTTGTTAATTTGCTGTGGTATAATTTTCCCCTTAGAGCAGCAAACCACAAAAACAGCTTATAGGAAATCTTGGCAAAGTTACTGCCATTTATCCAAAACCAGCAACTATTCACTGTGACAAAGAGCAGAAAAGGGTCAGTGTTTTGCCACTATTCCTAAGTTAGAGATAGCAACTCAATCACTAACACATTATGTATCAGCTGAGATTTGATTATTTTTTTTCCAGTGATCTCCTTCCTTTACCTTAATTCTTTATAAACACATCTGTGGATAGGTGTAAATTTTGAAGAGGCAGCAATAGTTTTATAGTTTTTCATATATTATGGTGGCTTTCAGTTGAAATCATAGAATCATAGAAGAGTTTTGAGCACGGTGGGGCATCTTGTTCTGTGCTGTTCAATCACTTCAAAACTTTGCAAAATATCACTCACGGAGCTTCTCCTAAATTGTGAAAACCACATCTCCTCTAGAAATGAATATGAAACTAATCCTGTTTTCAAATATAAGCATGCACATATATTTCACAGGATGTACAAAAGCTTTTCTTTTGGGGATATTTTTCACTACTCATAGTCACATTTTCGTTTGCCTAAAGAAAATCATGTTTCTTGATTATAGCCCTGATTATTCATAAAACAGAAAGCCCCACAGTTTCAGTGATGCTGGTTTCTCAAAAGTGCCATTTTAAGGAAGGCCATTCAGAAAGTTTTGTTTTGAAGCAGACGGGTGCTTTGACCTTTTCAGGCTCATCTATTATATTTCAAAGCATCCACAGAATGGGTGAAGGATTTATAGAACACACTGTTTCAAAGATAGGCATAGGGTAATGACAAGAGGAGAAAATCACTGCACTCTATTGCAGGCCTAGGCTGTGGCGTGGTTTTTCCATCACTGGGAGCATTGAAGAACATATTAGAAAGATGTGATAACAGAATACAATATTATTTTAAGGGTAATTTGCCTTATCCTGAAGCAGAAATAACCAGGCAAACTATTACATTACCTTTCAGCCCTGTGCTATTTCTATGATTTTTATTGCAACCCTCAATGGGTTTTTCTGGCATTTTTTCCAAGCTAGATCTGTCCAAAGCATTTGCTAAGAAACATAAAACTCATGATTACCAAGCTTGGTAATAATGCTGCAAAAGTTCACTTTCTAAAAATGAACAGATGAGTTTTATTCCAGAGGATCAGATATGATGAAAAATGTGTACTGTACTTGCAGAGAACGGACGAAAGAAACCCTTAGGCAGTTACTAGACAAAATGGTATTAAAAGCATAATCAATCTATATGTCATATATGAAATCAATAACAAATTATAGTAGAAAAATGTAACACTCTAAAAAGCAACCGGTATTTTTCCAGTTGTCACTCTAGGCCAGCGATGGTGTCAGAATTTATATAGATTTTCGATAGCAAGTGTTAATGTATTCTGTGCTAAGTATAAAATTGGTGCCAACTTTTAATTTTTTAGGTTTTTTTCTTAACATAATGGGGTATCTTGTGTCTTCTTTTTATCTACTGTGTTTCAGCATGGAGACAAATAATTAAACCACTGCCATAACTTAGATAGCACAGGATTACACCTGAAGAATAGGTTCCAATATCAAATTATAATGCATAGTCTTTATGCATGACTGAGAACTTGCTATAAGAAAACAACATGTTTAATAAGCTCATTTACTTGCTTACATACATAGGAAGATTTGGAGTTTGCTACTTGCAAACATGCCTGAGTAGGAAGAAAATAACTGAGTCAGAAAAAATAAGCTGAGAGAAGCACTGTCAGATTTGGATTACTTGAATAAACTATTCTGTGCTAACTTGTTATTCTTTGTGGTTCTAGTATAATTAATACAAACATAGATTCCACTCTGTCACAGGGAGTCAAACACTTAAAAGGGAGAAAGGAGTGCCAAAAAATTCGAATCACTCAAGCGTTTTCCCCAACCAAGCACATTCCATCTCAGTTCAGAATGGTATCCTTTATCCATTGTGGAAGCAGCTCGCAACTTTTACCTGTTTCACCTTTATTCCCGTGTATAAATCCCTTGCCTTGCAGAATCCTAGGTCCAAAGTCTCAGATAGCTTCTTGGATTTTTCTGTCAGTGTATGAATTTCATGTTTAAATTTTTTGCCAAACTGATAATAAATACAACACACAGAAATGTTCAGGAAAAGTGATCAGTATGAAAATCAGTTGGAAGGGGAGAATTTTCTGAAATACAGAGTTCACCTTCCTATCAAGTCTTCCATTGCAGCAGCCATGGTCTTCCTACAGCACTTTCAGCATGGCTTTAAGGAAAGCCCCACACTTTTCTCCTTCTTTTCCCCCACCCCCAATACCCTGAGGTGTCCCTCAGGGATTGGTGTTGGGTCTGATCTTGTTCAACATCTTGGTCAGTGACATGGACAGTGGGATTGAGTGCGCCCTCAGCAAGTTTGCCAATGACACCAAGTTGCGTGGTTCAGTTGATAAGCTGGAGGGAAGGGATGCCATCCAGAGGGACCTTGACACGCTTGTGAGGTGTGTTAATGCCAACCTTATGAAGTTCAACCACGACAAGTGCAAGGCCCTACACCTGGGTCGGAGCAATCCCAGGCACAGCTACAGATTGGGCAGAGAAGAGATTCAGAGCGGCCCTACGGAGAAGGACTTGGGGGTGCTGGTCAATGAGAACCTGAACATGGGCCGGCTTTAGTGTGCGCTCACAGCCCAGAAAGCCAACCGTATCCTGGGCTGCATCAAAAGGAGTGTGACCAGCAGGTCGAAAGAGGTCATCCTTCCCCTCTACTCTGCTCTTGTGAGACCTCACCTGGAGTATTGTGTGCAGTTCTGGTGTCCTCAACATAAAAAGGACATGGAACTGTTGGAACAAGTGCAGAGGAGAGCCACGAGGATGATCAGGGGACTGGAGCACCTCCCGTATGAAGACAGGCTGAGGAAGTTGGGGCTGTTCAGCCTGGAGAAGAGAAGGCTGCATGAAGACCTGATAGAAGCCTTCCAGTATCTGAAGGGGGCCTATAGGGATGCTGGGGAGGGTCTCTTCTGTAGGGACTGTAGTGACAGGACAAGGGGTAACGGGTTAAAACTTAAACAGGGGAAGTTTAAATTGGATCTAAGGAGGAAATTCTTTCCTGTTAGGGTGGTGAGGCACTGGAATGGGTTGCCCAGGGAGGTTGTGAGTGCTCCATCCCTGGCGGTGTTCAAGGCCAGGTTGGATGAAGCCTTGTGTGGGATGGTTTAGTGTGAGGTGTCCCTGCCCATGGCAGGGGGGCTGGAACTAGATGATCTTGAGGTCCTTTCCAACCCTAACTATTCTATGATTCTATTTGAGGGGGCAGTGCCAAGAAATCTGCAGGTTGCAAACCTGAAAAGCTGTGTTTACAACAAGAAAAACAATCAGAAGTACCAGCAAGTACAAAAAAATTAACACAGTTAAGATGTGAAGATAAATCTGCCCAAAACACTTATCACTATATGTGCAGCAGTATATAACAACTTCAGAAGATGAATGGCTCACAAACAGCAGCAGATTAAAATATACGTTGTACAGGGACATTCAAAGCCAGCAGGAGTCACGTCTGGATTTCAATACCCAGGGTCACTCCACAGTAGAAGCCACCTTAGCTGAACTGTCATTTCTCACTCTGCACCTAAAATGATGTATACCAAACCTTCAATCATGCTGGGAACATTTGAAAAGATACTAATGTTTTGGTCATAACTCAGATCTGCCTCTGCATGAATGCCTACATTTTTTCTTAACTAAATTATCAGTGGCTGAATTTCTGAAGGCCAGCTGTGAGCAAGGAAGAGGTTGCCCATGGCTTTGCACAGAGGCTGGATGACTAGAGGAGGAGTTGTAAAGCATGTGTATGGTTACTTGAAGGTCTGGCACATGATTTTGGGATGTATAAATGAAACCTGAAGAAGATGATGTACCTACAGTGGGGTTTAGTGGTGAAAAACAAGGTCATAAGCTTGTTATCCACTGAGGGCCTGCTTGAACAAATGACCAGTTTTCATTTCATGGAGCTACAATTTATCATGTGCAGGCAGCTAACTTTAAAAATCAAACAAGACCTTTCAGATGAATAAATAAAGCTTATTCTGTATCACAGACGGTCATGAATTTAATTCTAAAACCTTTTGAGGTTTTTAGATTATTACTTCCTTCAAGATCTTATCCCTGCTGTTACATTTCAGCATGAGCATATTTTATAGCAGTTACTGAAACATCCTGTAATTGGGAAAACAGAGTGACAATGGGGAACATTTTGTTATCAGACATAACAACACGGCATCAGTCATCTTGAGATGACTTGTCCAGGCACAAATGATAAATGCCAAATGTCCTCTGCATCACAAATTTCATCTAATAACGTCGTCACTGTGTTTACACACTAAGTGCTGTAGGTGAATTCTGGTCTGACCGCTGTTTCCTTCTGCCACCTGGGTGTTAAGAACTGCACACACAAAGCTGTCTCTCTTCTGTGTGAAAGCCCCCTCTGCTGGACCAGGCTGACATGGAATACGTGAAAATACCAGATAGATCCCACTTCCCCCCAAAACGAAGCAATTCTGTATCAGCTGCCCCTTCTATAGGGAGCCCTTTTCCTGACTGATGAAATACAAGTCACAGAAGTGGGCAGGTTGTCTAAAATGCAGGACGCTTTGATGAACACATACCTCAACTATCCCATGCATGAGGTGAGCAGAAGGCCTTTTCTCCAATTTTTGGAGGACTCCTGTGTTTCAGGCTGTTTCCCAGTGGCCAGCCTCATGCCAAGGAGGTTCTGACCTAGTCGAGGGAGATGCCACTCCCCAAGAGACATTTTGTACGCAAAACTTTCATCTTTGTGAAGGTGATCCTCCGTATAAGGAACATCTAAACTGGGTGAGATGTCAGAAGCTGGGAGAATAAAACCAACGTGTTCCAGTGAATTGATCATGCAGCTCTGCCACCTGGAAATCACTCAGTATTGGAGAAGACACAGAACAAAAGTAAAGATTATTATTTTCCTAAACACGAGGTTAAAGAATCATTTACTCTGTTCACAGAGAGATACTGAGAAATAAATTGGTAGCACTCTAACCTCCTTGCTCTGGTTTAACTCAGTGTTGCATGCATCCCCTTCACCCGATGGCCTCTGAAACCAAAACAGTTACATTTGACAGGTCTCCATGTCTATCTGACTCTTTATATGAGCTCCATCGTTACAGGTTGCCTTCTTTCAGCTAGATCTTGACTCAAGGAAAGCTTCCCAATTTTCCCTTCTCTTTGCTAGGAAGCTCATCCAGCATCTGAGCTGCGCACCCAGAGATGACTCCTGTCCAGGTACTCCAGTAATGTGTTCATTAGCACACCAGTTAATACAGCTGTTTTCAACAGGCTGCTCTCTATAGCAGGGCTAGCTTTTAACATGCAAGAAGCGAAAGACCTGTGGGTTCTTGCTGGACAAAACTGGATACTGTTGCCACCTGACTTTGTAATAGACCAAGTTATGCTACCTCGTCAGTGTGAATTTTCCTGTCAGGCACTTCTGCTTAAGTAGTTAATGATTGTACAAATCTATGAGTTCAGCATCTAGCCTGCCCTCAACAAAGTCATTTATACAACCTCTGTGAGGTTCTTCCTGATGGCTAGTAAAAGGAGTTTCACGTTTCAGAACTAACAAAATGGATTATTTTCACCATGCAGTGTTTTAGAACACATGCTGAAAATGGCATTTAACACAAGCTTGTAAGTGAGCCAGTGATGCAGCCACTCACTCTGACTTGATAGAGACTAAATACGACAGTAACTAACACAAATATGGGGACTATGGTGAGTTTGCAGTAAATCTGTACTACACATGGCTTGCTGGAGTTGTGTGATGGCATCTCACTAAGACAAAAGAAGATGCATTCCCAGTAGACAAAGGCAAGAATTGGTGAGGAAGGGTCCACAAACCATTGAAAGATGAGAGCAAAAAGCATCTGAGACATGACCCCCTTAATTTTGTGAGAACTTAAACAAAAGGAATGTGAGGCAAGGTACTCAAGGAAAGGCTTACAAATAAAGTTTTGCACACGGAGTGTTTAATAGAGGAAGAATTTTCGCCAACATTTTCAGTGCAGGTAAAAATGGCAGAAGGATATCAAGATGTGGGTGAAGAAAGGCTGATCCATGCGGATGAGGTGGCACAATAAATAATGTCCCTTTGCTTTGGCAAGCACATTGTAAATCAGTGTATGAATCTGAGACTTCAAATGACTTATTTTCTGGAATATGTGTTCCACAGGGACAAACTGTGAGATAAGACTCAACTCTGCCTCAGATATACTTCTGTCACAGTGGGAAAAAGTTACTTTCTCTTCCTGACCCCACCACCTCTAAACTGAGAATAATCCTCCTTTATCTGACCTTTGCAAGGATTAATACTCTGAGATTGTGAGAGCTCAGGTACAGTGGCATCCTGAAAGAAATGAATATAGAGCACTCCTACCAGGCTTTCTGCTCCAAAAATGAACATCCTACCCCTCTGAGACAAAAGAAGATCCACTGTTTTCCACTTTGCTGTTGCAGTCATTGTCTCTCCCTGCCACTGATCTGAGAACCCGGGTGGAAATCAAACAAATCAGTAAACCCCACTTCAAAGCGCACTTTTAAAGCTGGTCTTTTTGACCAAAAAACCCTCACAAGTCTTGGTCAGCAGTGTTAGCTAACATAGTATTTCCTAAGTTCCTTCTTTAAATTCTTTGAAACAGAAGACAAAAGAAAAATCAGGCAGAATGTTATGACCAAAACTTTCAAAACCCAGCTTCTTGACCTCCAAACCTTGCTGAAGTATGAAACAGTGCAGCTAACTTTACCCTTTTGTCTTCTCCTTCTCCCTATGCACTGTACAAATTGGGCTCTTTCATTCCCTTTGAGCAATTTTTTGCTTGGACTAAGGATGTGTCAAAGGGATCTCATCCCACGTCATTATCCCAATTCAGCCACGTGGAAACAGCTCTTTTTCACTCTGAGCTTTCACCTACTTGAATTTTAAACCTCACAGTTACGGCTTTGTGTAATTTTTGATCGGTTTAAATTCTATCTTTCACCCACAACTGGAGCTGAAACAGCTCATTCTCAGCAAATAATGCACCCCATGATGTAAGGATCTCTTTCCATCTGCAGAATATTTGAGACCACTTGCAACATCCTAAAATGTATTTCTTGTTCTACTGCTGCCAAAAACGACTGTTTTGTTCTATGAAGTTTTAGTTGTAAACAGCATCCTGCAAACATCTACACAAGCATTTAATTTACCAGTTATTTCAATAAGAACATGTGTAATTATCTACCAAGTAAATAAATACTTAATGTTCCAGAGTAAAGCTTGCTCAGCTATTACTGGTCACACTTGGGACTGGTTCCAGCCCTTTGCTGAGAGAGCAAAAATAGTTGTGTAGCTTACGTACATTTCTGTTTCACTGAATACTTTTGCATTAGAGTTTGAATTTAACTCTTCTCAGATATTTTCCCAACACAATTTTTTACCAGAGGACAAAACCAGCTATAAAAGAAGGTGCCAAAATTCACTCAAATATTAATTCATAGCAAACATATTTTTGCAATATCCACTTTCAAGCATATGGCTATATAGCCTCAGCCAGCAACAAGGCTTCTCATTGATAGCACTAAGGTCAAAACCTTTATGATTACATTACAGTGCTTACATCAGCTTCCTTCAGAGAGAATAGGAAGGCTTGTTAACAGATTCATAAAACCGGTGAAAAGATTAACCCAGTCATGCAATCATATATGTTTTTACTGGATAAATATGCTTTTAGAACATGCTAAATAACCTGATCTGTGTTTACTGTTACGTACTGAATTGAGAATTGAGTCAGTTTCACCATATATTAGGACATATATTTTAGATCCTGAATATCAGCATTATAATTCAGTATTGCTTTTATTCTACTGGGTCAGGTTAAACAGCTCCTGGATTCCTGATTATATCAAGTAGTGAGGAAAACCAACACATAGAGAAACCAGCTCTCCGTGTTAGCATGCTACAGAACTTGCCTTCACACTTATCTGAAGTGACAGCCCCTCTGGGTATACACTCATTGCTCTCCTTTATTTAAATGCTACAGCTTCTTTCCTTTAAATGTGCTTTTGAATGGAAGACCAAACAACTGCTGTTACATCCTAATTTAATTTGTGTAAAACCTCACATCCAAAGGGTATACTCGGTAAAATGAAAGGGGATGTTAGCACTCAGTACAAATGCCCCAAACCCAGCATATGTGTGATATACCTCCAGTGGAGTTTTAGAGACCCATTTCCTGGCCTCTCTACAAGATGCGCACACTGACACTGAGAGACACTGAACCCTTTGGCAGACTAACCAGTTAGTTTTAACAGAGTTACAGTTAATTCCTGGTGATCCATGGGCAGATTATCTAGTTTGCAACTCAGTGGGGTTCTGCTTTCCCCAAAAAGCCTTTGCCCACCATTTAGAGCCCAGCATTTTCATCAGTCGCCAATATTCTGCCAACATTGCTGTTTATTGTTATCTACCAAAATCTTGAGTATATGTAACTTGTGGCTAGCCCCTTTTATATGGTAGGTAATGCTTTTTTCCACTTTAGCCAATTTATTTCCTATTAGTCCACAGGATTAAGAACTACCTGTGCCCAAACACTTTTTCCCAAACACTTTTTTTAATGTTTTGAACAAGAATCTTTAAATTTTCCTGTAGGCAAAAAGAGCTTCTTTCTAAAGTAAACCCCTCAAATCCTCTTTTTCCTCCAGGTACAAGTTTCTGTAGAGAAATTAGATCAGTTTTATATCTCTTCACCTTCATACCGGTCACATTAAAAACAATAGCTCTAGTTTCTATCCCAGTTGTGCACACTTCATCAGATTTCTTCCCTATTTATAGTTTGGGGAGAATATAATGTAAATTCTCCCAACACATCCCCAAAAGATTTGATGTGAGCTTTGGGAGGAACACTGGGAGGTTTTAAAGTGACATGAATTAGTTCACATCTCTGTTTAACAGCACGGTCTGGCAGTATTACAGGCTGGGCTTTAATAATACTTATTTTATGGCTTCAAAGGAAAAGTAAGTTCCCTGGTTCTGCAACCTGAATTTGTGCACTTTGACGTGCAGTACCAGGAATACTTATTGCTTGGGAAAAATGAAAGGAAAAACAAGGAAGGAAACAGTGTGCAGTGTAAAGCCAATGGGAAAATCACCTGAAATGCCATCATCTTTATAGTGATTCATCCAGCTATTGCCTCAGAGCAATGTTTCTCATGCTTGGGCTGTGTTACAGAAGCAGAAACTAGAGTGGTAACCCAGGAACCAGAGACACAACTTAGAAAAGAAATAGACACCTTCTCAATAACAGTGGTTTACAAATCATTTCCATTCTGATTCACTGGGTTCATGGAAAACCATCTGCTGGAAGAGAGCCTGTACAATTCCCTTGCTGAACAGTCACCTGCAGACTGTGATCCTGCCATGCCTCCCTTATCAGCTCCCTTGAACTTCCTTTGATACGCTTCAAGGAGATGAAAAAAAGTTGGAGGCCTGTAAGACCACACTTAGATTCAGTGAGTTGTTGCTGAATGACTCTCTCACTATGCTTATGCTCTCTGGCATGTGTGCCACTTGCATTGCCCTGGGTCATACTGCCCTGATGATCCATGCAGGGACCTGCTGGAGGCTGCCACAGCTCCTTTCTCTCCTGATGGAATGCGCACTTAGGTTTCCATCACACAGAAACCAGGATGCCAGCAATATGGACGTGTGCCAGTCCCATTGAGCGATGGCGACAGGTTTGGCAAGGCAAGCAGGAGACCTAGGAGCTGGGAAGTGATCCCACTTTCGACATAAATCTGGGTTTCACGAGTGACTTTCTTCTACTTTATCTGTTTGTGGAAGCTCTGGCCCAACCAGAAACAACTGAAAGCAATGAAAATGCACCATAAACTCTGCAGAAGCAGCAAAATCTTTGAATGTATTTGGTATTTTTACCTTAGGTGTGAAAGCAGTGAGGACAAAAAGATGACAGAGGAGGGTTACTGCTGAAACGATCCATGAGGATGTTGTTGAGCCATGGGCACATTTTAGAAGCCACCCAGCTTTAGCCAATGCAGTCACAAAGAAGAGCATGTTGGGTGGGTGGATGTTAGTGCCTTTCTGCACTCACGAAAATAACTCACTCCCTCCATGCCCGAGGTGCACTGTTCATAAATATAAATAATTCTTCTCTCCAGCCAGGATTCATTAACATCAGTAAAGCACTTAAGAGTTCAGATGGAAGTGTTTTCTCTATAGATATAAATATAGGCAAATGATATTACAGATGGACATACTATTTCTTTAAGAAATGTCATTGAAAGACATTTAGTGCAGTATAAAGGTTTCTTCCAGAAACCTCAAAAGGGCTCAGAGAGCTAAGGCTGTGAGCTGGCTCTATTCCATCAATGTAACCCTGCTCCATTAATTTTGATCTCAATTTAATCAGGCAAGTTATCAATATAATTTTTCCAAGACAGCACTGGACATGTACCCCAAAATTTTCATTTCTGAATGTTAA
Source organism: Lathamus discolor (assembly GCF_037157495.1). Taxonomy (NCBI): domain Eukaryota; kingdom Metazoa; phylum Chordata; class Aves; order Psittaciformes; family Psittacidae; genus Lathamus; species Lathamus discolor. Next base: position 109,916,523 of record NC_088884.1, read on the forward strand.
AAATAACGGTCCCTTTTGCCAGAAGCCCTTTAAAAATGCATGCTAAATAAAGCAGCACCAGTAAGTTAAAAGGGGCTGTTAGACACCTCATAATATTAATTGGCATTTTGTACCTCCTCACATGTTCAAAGAAACAAGCACAAATTACACAATTAATCCCAGCTGTTTGGGATTTTCTTGCTCCATTGCACTGGCCAGTTCCGTGCCTGCCCACATGGCCCAGGACCCAGTGCCAGGAGGAAGATGGATAGTATGACTTTGCGTATGCTGGCCAGCTTCCTTGAGCCCACCCTGCCGCCTGTGGTATTACGTCAAGCCAAAGACCACCTTTTCTAGCAAGGTTTTCCAGCCACAACCACTTACCAGAAGCTGTCCCTCCCCAGGCTGCAAAGCAGCTCTTTGTGTGCTGGGCAAAGCTAGATAGCAGCTTGCTGCTAAATCCCCTCATGGGGTCCATTGGCCCCTGGAGCAGGGAAGAGGCTATCACATGGCATTGCAAGCCCGCAAGACTTGGCCCCCTAGAAAGGGCAAACCAGGCTTAGCAAGTAGGGCAGGATGAGGTTGGGTTCCCCTGGTACTCCATCCTCAGTTTACAGGTGAGGATACTTCTGAGAGCCAAAACTGCAAGGTGTCCTATGTGCTCAAAGCAGTGGAGGAGCCCCTGGTTGCCTCCAAGTTTCCCAGGGCATCACTGTGGGAGGGGAAACCCCTGAATCTGCAGCAAAATGCGATTTGAAATTCAGACCACACACAGTCTCTCCAAAGCGTTACCACTCTCACCTACTCCTGAACATAAAAGTTTCTTTTCCTAATGCAAAATGCAGCTATAAGCAGGCTAAGCCAAACAGAGTTCAAGTGTCTCCTCCTCTCCTCTGAAAGAGGGTGAGAGCAGGGGTTTCTCCCTTCTCTCAACAAACTGATGCATTTAGGGAGCTAAATAGGTTAATGCACATGGCTCAACCACAGGCGCAATCCGCATGGAAATCAGTGAAGAAAAAGCTTTTAGCCTAAACCTCTGCGAAAAACTTTAGCCTAAACCTTGCCAGTGAAAACTTTGACCAATGTGTCCTACTGTCTTTCCCCAGTCCCCTATTTCATTGCCAACTGGCCTCATTTTGAAGCAATTAGACAAATTACTGTCTAATTGCTTCCAAATGTATTTAATATTCAAAATGTACTAATATATGTATTATATGTTATAGTAATTATATTATATATTAATTATGTAATATAAAAATAATATTCTAAATGTACTGTCTACAAGTTACTGATCTCTAGTTGGGTCTCTGCATTGAATACACACATAGAGCTATAAATTTTTTAAATAGAAGTTATTCAAATAGCTGAAATGATAGCCCATCAAGATCAATGGCCAAATTGCATTGATTTTAACAGGATTAGGCCTTCACGATGTGATATGTATTAATCCACGCTAAATGAACAGATTAATGGTGGAGATTAGGTAAAGTAGGAACAGTTTATCTCTGATCTCTAAAGATTCCTTAAATATGGGTCCCCAGATCCCTATGTTTTGGGTTGTCACTTTAGAACACTGTGATATTTCACTTACATCTGCATTAATCTTATGACAGTCAGTGGCAGTGCAGAACTGCAGAGTTTTGGTGTGGGGGTTGTCAGTTCTTGGGATTTTTAATTAAAACTAAATAAACTTTAACTGCATAATGCAATCTAGGAATTCTAGTGAAGGCATCTAAATATCCCCACTCATAGACAACTCAAGATGCACCAAATTCAAACCTTCAGATTAAACCCTGAAAGATTCCAGGGGCAGTTTCAGGTACGACTGGCTCCATGACCTGGGCTGCAGAGCAGACCCCGGACTCAAAGGTACATTTTCTGTATACCACTGTACACTGCCTGCTAGCAGCACCTCAAATGCCCTGCACACATGATTTCAGAAGAAAAAAGCCACAAATCATCCCTCATGCAGGTTTGGTGAAAGGGTGCTCCAGTTACAGGATTGTGTCCTTTGGTGCATCTGCAGAACTAGTGGCATTAGGTGAGTTGCAAAATCCTCTCTTGAACAGGTAGACTGAAGAAGATGAATGTGAACACGTTAGATGTATTTTAACTGTTTTTCACACATTTACTTACTCAAAAAATATACATAAATCTCTGCCTATGCAAACAGTTTAACATCCTCTACTGTATCTTTTTTCCCAAACCAGCAGGGCAGAATTTGATGTGAAATTCAAGAAAAAAGTCTCATTTTCTCTTTCTTATGGCAAAACTACATTGTTGTGCTCTTGTTCCAATTCACTCTTTGCATTTTCATTTCCTGACGGTGACCTTTTCTGAATGTACAAACATGAAGGCTGGCTGTTTAGAAAAACACAATTAAATCCTCAGGTTTTGTCTTTCTCTCTCTTTTTCCCATTCTATCTTCTTAACAAACCAACCAGCCCTCCTTAGCTCAAGGCTCTGATCCTGCTTGCACTGCCACCCGAGAAATTGCTGGCAGTGCATAGAATTGGACATGTATCACACAAACATCTCCAAGGCTGGGGACTGAGCCCTCTCTGACTCACTAGTCTTCTACAGTTCAGCATGGCATTGTCCATAGGAGACAGGGCGAGTGATGAATGGAGACTGACAGGAGCATCACTCAGTGACTCTGCCAGGGGTTGCTCACTGGTTTCAGCAGGATGCTCAGTTGGTACCCTGCAGAGGCCCTAGGAGAGCTGTTTCTGCTGGTGAGGAGTATCCCTGTGGAGCCACGCTTGGTTCTTAACAGGGCCTCACATGTAATAGTAGAAAGTGTTTGTCAGCCCTCACCTTGCTCAAAGCATTTCTTGCCTCACACTTTCCTTCAGGACATTTCTTACTCCTCATCACCGGTGGGAGGTGCAGCCCCATCACTTCAAGAGGCTGTTTACCAGACCATGGGGCAGTCTAGAGGAAAGCGATGAAAAATGTATTTCTGTAGCTCAGAAGAAGGTCTGTCCAACTAAAGCCTGACAGTAGTTTGCTTATTAGAGAGTGCAAGAGCTCTTAGTTGCAAATGTATATGCAATGTGGCGCCATGCTCAGCTGTGGTTTTCCTCCATTATAATTTTTTCAGTTGCCACAGGTCTTTGCGAAGCAGAAAGGAGGCAGGGGCCAGACCTGCAGGTATCACTGGTGTAACAGGTCCAAATCTGGCCAACAGGACTTACCCATTTACAGCAGGTCTAAACCAACACCAGGAAACTCAGCCTGCCTCTGGCTGTGTTTCATGTGTTCTATAGACACACATTGTATGTGGTTAATCATGCTTACAAGACCTTCACATTTAGCATTCAGTGATATTTCTTTTATCTATTAAATCTTCACTATCTGCAATTATTCCCCAGGGAACAACAGATAGTAAGTCAGCAGGCACAGACTTAATTATCAGTTTTTACTGTAAAATGATGATGTTTATTGATATTACTATCACACAGACACTGAAATGAAGCCGATGTTAATCTGAGGTTAAGCTCCAGGAGGCGCCTAGCAGTCTGACCAAAGGGACTGATGTTCATCAGATAATAAAAGAGGAGACCTCCCTCCCTTCCTCCCTCCCTCTGGAGGCCTACACAGAGCTCACAGAAGTACAGCTGTTTTGTAAATTCCTCCTTGCACTATTTCCAACCCACTCTGACAAGCGGCTTGCCCCTTAACACAGAGCTTTCAGTTCTGGCAGCCTGCTGAACCTAACATCCTATTTTGCTTACGTAGGAACTTTATGGTTGTGTTTATTTGTTTGTTGGCATTTTTTCCCCAGTATGTCCTAAAGAGTGATGCCAGAGAAGCTGGAAACAGAAGCGATCACAAAGTGATTGTAGCGTTACAGTTGTGAGCAGAAAGCCTGTCACTGATAACTCATCACATTGTCTCCCTTAAATCCACTGCAAGGCAAAACACTGCTCTCCATTTCAGATGATACAACATAAAGGAAAGAGACATTCAGTGGAAGGAAAGGGTGTTGAAATAACAGCAGATTTCTACGCTTCTCAGTCTGCCATCCCTTTCTAAGTGTTGAGAACAATGATGTGACAGCTTATTTACTGATAAAAACTATGCTGGCTGCTGGCACTGTGTGAAATATATTTGTGTTTACCATAAGAACTTGCAACAGGACTAGCAAGCTAGTGCAAATGATTGTTCAGATGGCTAATTTTCATAGCGATTTCACTGGTACACTTTTTTCCTGACAAGAACATGTCTACCGGTATCGTTAGAAAAGGAGTAGAAAGAGAACCCCATGTTCTATTTTCTCGATAAACACTAGTGCTGGATTGTACAGCACTAGCAGGATTTATTTTTTAAAATAAAACTACATTTTATGCTTATTATTACCATCTCTGGATCAACTAGGACATTTTTAAGCTCCACCATGTTGCAGCAGTACCCAGACTCTTCTGGTCTGCTCCCAACCCAGCAATGGTGTGGCCCAGCCCTGTGCCCAGCATGCTACACCAACAGGGTGACCTTGCTCTGGCACTGGTTGGGGTAGACCTGGGAAAGTCTCTGGGCACAACATTGCAGGACGTGGCATAAGTAAGCTTTGCACATGAGGGGAGTCTTATGCACCCAAATTCCGGGCTGTCTCAAGGGGTAAAGACAGAGAAAAGAGACACAAAGCACTCCATTGTCCAAAATCAAAGAGCAGTTAAGTGTCGAACCTGGAACTGGAACAGAAAGTTGCTGGATTATATTGATTTATACAGTCCCTTAGGCCACATTTGCTCTGTTAAAGTCGACATCAAAAAGAAGTTGACAGAATATGAAGATCTCCTCCTTGAGATCCTGCTCTTGCCACTAGCCCCAGCTTGGCACCTGCACATAGGACCCTCAACAAGCTGATGCTGGTATATATTTAAAATTATGTAGAAGGATTGCTTTAAACTACTAGAAAGAGATTTAATACCACTGGAGACAAGCAGAGTTGATGAGGTGGCGGAGCAGTGATCCTTTTTTCCAATTAAAAAGAGGAAAAAGAGAGAGAGACCAACCTTTGGAATTTCAACATGCAAAACCAGATCATTCGCAAGAGAGCCACATTCAATCTCTGTGCCTAGCTGAAGGGAATTTGTGGTTTCATTTTGGGCCCTTTTGGACTGTTTTTCATGTCAAAATTACATATTTTCTATAATTTGCCTCTCTTCCAAGATTTACTGAAACAAAGGAAACATTTGAATGAGATTTGAGGCAACTTCTTTCTCACCCGTCAGGAAGGTAATCCCCAACCTTCAGATAAATGCAGGCATGTGGTTTCCAGTATTCTCACTCCATATGTCTTCACAAACACCAAATAGATCTAACACAAAAGGACATTTTTTTCCCCATAGATCAAAAGGGTACAGTGATGGGCCTTGCCCAGGATGATCCAGACTTTCATCCATATAATGCCTTCATTTGCACTCCCTGTAGAAATGCAGGCTCCCTGGCACAGAAATCAGGAGACGGGTTGAAGGTACCAACCAGTTCCAGCACTTTTAATCTCAGCCATATCAGCTGTAAAGTGGAACAGAAGTATAAAGCCCAATTTAGAAACTGAGCTTTACAGGTAAACTCTGACACATTTTGACCACTGTAACTCTGAAATAAGGAAGACATTTCATGATGGTGTTTTGTCTTGATCTCATTCCTGAAGAAAAATAGGGTTTGATGCTTTGTGTCAATGCTCTTCCTCCAGTATTTTGTAGTAAACACTATAAACGCTATAGCTCTTAAATCTGCTGCTTACATCATACCCTGCTTCTGGGTTTGAAATCTGTCATCCTGCGCTCATGTTTGTACTGGGTTTGGGGAAACATCAATGAAAGCAGAGGGAGTGGCTCCTGAAAAAGAGCAAAAATGAAAGGCAGACATAAAAAGCCATCACTGGTGCACTGCGCCTTACTGCCAGCACCAGTTAAAGGAAAGTTTATTCTGTGTATATGCATTAATGTGAGGAATTTTTGCTAGTACATCTCTTTCAGTCACAAATCATACCTTATAGCGCTGTCCCCTGTTTATAGAGTAGGTCCAGCCCTTCCAGACAGGCTGGATGGGGTGGGTTTTGAGCAACCTGGTCTAGTGGAAGGTGTCCCTTCCCACAGCCAGGGTTTGGACCTACATGATCTTTAAGGTCCCTTCCAGTCCAAAGTATTCTACAACTCTATAACTCTATCGTTCTCTTACCCAGAGGCAACAGTTTCATTTGCTATAAAATACAAGATGAAAACTTGAGGCACCAAGCTTTAGCAGCCTTGGTCCAACCAACAGCTCCATATTTCCTATGTGAGCCACAGTGTCTGGCACTGGCATGAAGAAACTGACAGCTGCCAAGTCAATCCCACCATTTATTGGCTAGATGTGCATCTCCCAATGCTTTTGCTGTTCTTGCTAGATGGCTGGATAACTTCCCAGAGCAGGGACACAGGGATAAAAAGGAGAGAAAAAAAAAAAAAAAGTAGTTTACATGGGATTCTCCTATCGGAGAAGGGTGTGGATGTGCAATTAATTCTTTCCGGGGAAGCAAACATTGAGCTAGAGAAGATTTTCTTTGAAATTCCATTGACACACTGATGTGTCAATACTATACAATAGAAAGGTCTGTATGACACAGTGTTTCTTTCTGCCATAAATGGACAGAAGTCATACATAATGCAGACCATAAGCACTGACAGACTTTAGCAAGAATGTTTACATTTATTTTTCATAGCCCTGAGAAATCAATCTGTAAAGACATCCCATAAGAAGCTGCATTTGGCCCCGAAATATTGTCCTGAGAGACTGTGTTCCTCTCTTCCTTCTGACATGTTTTACAGAGGGTATCAGCATATGGATTTTCACCTCAGCTGTGTCATGAGCAAAGAATTGCTATTGTTTTAATATGCTACTCTGGGACATTTAAACATTGATATTGTCAGGTACTACTTTACAATTCCCATTAGATCTGTTGTAAAGCGCATATTTATGAAATAAAATATTACTGTATTCAACCCATAAAACTCTGTTTTATAACAGTACTGAGCATCTGGTTTTAATCAGAAGTCAGGAAATTCACAGTTCCAGTTGCAACTCAGTCTTTCCCTAAATTCTACAAAAGGTTCTACAAAAGTCTCATTGCTGCTACTGAAAGTTAAGCACAACAGGCATACAGGTTTGAAGCTAGGTGACATTATCAGGGGCAATTCCACTTTTTGAGGCTTCCTGGTAGAGGAACTTGAACAGCAATAGTAAAGCAGGACAAAGAGACAACACAGAACATCATTGCTAACAATCTATTCAATGGTGTTTGTGTTGCAAAGCACACATGTTTGAACTCAAGTTTCAAATCCAAGCTTTATGCAAAAATGGTCTAATGCCTTCTAAGCTTCTGTTTAAATGAATTTAGCTCTTCCTTTCTCTAAAACCACAATAGGTGTTTTGCTGGTAAAATACAATGAGGATTGAGAACCAAAATAATTTTTTTAGTGCAAATCTATTCTAAATAGATTTTAGTTCTTAGTTCATGAGCGAAGCAAAAATTCATAGGAGCAAAGAAAATAAATAAAAAGTAAATAAATAAAGTAAATTCACATAAACGAAGTAGTTGAATCAATATTGGACAGTTACTTTTCAGCACAACATTTACGAATTTTCAGCTGATCAGCTTTGCTAATAAATAAATGTTTTTTCATTTGTAGGGGCTTAATGAATGTTCTACTATATGTCTGTCATTCACTCATTTGTATAAACTCTTTTTGGGGGTTTGGTTTGGTTTGGGTTGGTTTGGTTTTTTTGAGGCTTTTCTCTGCTCCTACAGGTAAGGCATGCTGCAGTTTGATTAAAATTATACCCCAAAACCCTCTCCAAGAAAATAAATAGAGTTTCAAAGTATAGGAAGAAAGTTTGATTGTGAGAGCGTTTGCACTCATTAAACAGTTGGAGAGTTCTACAAAACCAGGGGCAGCAGTGGCATTCACCAGATACTTACAAGGATCCGCAACAGGTTCCTTTCAGCTGTAATCCTATACATTCACATAACTCTTCTCTGAAGCTGAAAGGTGAAAGTCTCATACCCTGCAGGACTGGAGCAGTGACTGGAAATCTTGCATACGTTTACCTAGTCTCTTAGGTGTTGCAACACTGATTATGTTCAACAAGAGGGAGATGCTACTGCAAACTTGCTATCACTTCTCTATCCAGCAGCCAAGAAGACAAATCATACACTCACATTTATATTTACCTTTTAGAGTTTTAAAGAAAAATGTATCTTACAGCCCAGAGTACCAGTGGGTGGGTGCTACCTCTAACATCTGAAATGCTGAAGCAATTCACTGGTGTGTCCCTTTCACCTGATAGGGTGGAAAATGTTAAGTTACACATTTCTGGGAATATCTGAAGTTCCTATTTGAGAAAGCATCAATTCATATTGCTTCTGAATTGTGATGGTGGTGAAGACCAAAAGTATTCCCACATAAATGTGTGTGTTTCAGTGGGGCTAGGTGGTCACTCAATAAGCGTGACAGTATATGATAAGTAGATACATTTCAGGTAGGTAACCAACAAAAGGGTGTGGATATTTGATTTATATCTCCATTACCATGAGCACAACAGTAGACATATGTAAGGCACAATCCAGCATGAACACGGGTTTCAGACTGGCTTGACCACAACCCTGTCCAGAGCTACTGAACTGAAACACACAGAAGTGGCACAGATCATTCATCCATAGGCTGGGGTGAGAATGAGACACTGTACCCTTGGAAAGAGCTTGTTTCCTCTGAACGCTCCATTCAGCTTTGTGCTGTTTCCTGGACATATCCACTGTCTGTTAGTATAATGACAATCTGCTCTATTAAATCCTTAAACTAATGCACTGTGCTAATGTAAAGATGGAAACACACAAACATGCTTATAAAAAACCCTCAAAACACTGCCCTACAAGTGGTAGTTTCATTCATGTAAGTAATAAAAGGAGAGGCCTGTAAAGAAGACTTTACGTGAATTTGTGTCACATGCGAGATGATCTAGGTTTGTCTTCAGGAAGGCCTTTAACCACTCTCTTCATTCCCTCACCCTCTTCTATACCATTTTCAAAATAAATAACCTCCCTATTTCATTCTTATTTTTATGATGAGGAGATTTGAAGCCTGCCAGCAACTGTCATTTAAGATGTTTCCCATCCTTTTGGACATTTGTTTGGCTTTGTGTTTTTGAAGAAGCAGACTGTGGCTGCCTGTTATCTATGCACAGCATGCAGGATAAATGCAAATGCCTAGTAGTGTAGTAAATATGACCCTTTGAATTTGCAGGTAGGAAGCAGAGGCATACTACCTGGCACACTACAAAGCAGAGGCATACTACAAAGCTATCTAAATGTACGGCTGAATGACCTGTAATAGAAAAATGCATGGTGAAAAAAGTAGCAAATACAAAACCAGAACAAAAAATATACATTCAACTGGAAAAAGGTGAAACGTGAAATCTATCCCTTTTCTATAAGCACACGTGGAAAGAATAACACCTAACCTTTTCATTCGCAGCTTTTGTCACTCCTCTCCCTCTACATTCCAAGAGAAGATCTGCCAGGTTTTGGCCGTATTCACTTCTCTTCTGTTGTCTGCCAGTATTAGTGCACTCTAGCACACATTCTTTCCTAAGACTTCAAAAGAAGTCATTTGTTAGGTCTAACTTTAAAGAACCCAGCCACACTTCCATCCTTTGCTTATAGCAAGCTGGGTGGTATGCAGCACATTCACATACCCCAGCTTACACACTATGGGTTTAGCTGAAATATTTAATTGAAAAGACTCTTGAACCAGACTTCACACTCTGTGCCTTGTGTTATTGTAGATCAGAAGACCTCTCACTGATACATATGTATGCTTCTAATGTTCCCTTCATCCTAAATTATACACTGAAGCAAACATACCTGTGTTTTGCTTACTGAAGCCTCCTGATGCACAGCTTCAGTACTTCTGTTCTTTAAAGCATTTCTAAAATCTTAGATCTGGATCTGCTTATCATTACACATATAAACAGAGGGTGAATTCACCTCCTCGCAAAAGGTTCGCATGATTTAACTGCTTTAGGATTTAAGTTCAGCTCTGTGGTGAACAGGCTCTAGACAAAGGGCTGAGTTTTACCAAGAAAGATTAGTTAGCATCACTCAAAAATAAAATATTGAGTGATATAGTGTGTGCAGTACCTACTCTTTGCGTATAATGATGCTAGATTGAGGTTAGATTCAGATCTAGTGTAACGTAAGTCAACAGTGACAACTGTGCTAAAGCTGTGTCTGCTTAAAACAGTCCTTAATCTGTCTCTGGAGCAGCAAAAATGTAAATTTGCATCAGCTTAATTCCAAGCTTCTGATTTTAATGTTAGCTTTGTTAGCCCTTCTATAGGATTTTTTTTTTTTTTTTAAGATCAAAAGACACACCACAATGAGAGCTATTAGAATATAGGTAAGAATTCTTGTGTCCTTCTCTCTTTCTCTTTCTTTCAGCCTCTTTTTTTCTTAGAGTAGGGAAGAAGCTTGCAGTGACCTGCAGAGTTATTTGCCTGATGCCCCCCAATGAGTAGTGGAGTGAGGAAGAGAACCAAGAGTTCCTGATTGCTGAATAAGCCTCTCTGATGTACCAACATCCTCAGCCACAAAGCTCTGAATTTGCATTTTGAGGGAATGCTACATGGGATGCAAAAGAACAGTAGGGAACTACTGGCTGGAAAAACTTTAGGTTTGGTTTATTATTACATTCAGCCACAAGGTAGATCAAATCCAGATCCAACTGCCTCAGCATTTGGCACTGTTCAGCTCTGGGGACATGGTTCACTTGCTATTATGAAAATCAGCTCATAGTATGTTTTGATGTACTTTCTGCAATTGATGCAGATTACTAGGTATGAGAAAGGAGAAAGAACTACTATGATTACGACACTCAATAAGCAGTAGGGGGTGCCTTGTTATATATCTCAGTCTCCTGGAGGTAGTGTTTAGCACAATTGTGCATTTAGGCAAACAAAACTCTCTTAGAGGTCAAAAATCATTATATAGTGATTAAAGATACCGACAAAGCCAAAAATTTGAGTTAATAGCATGTTTAGACTCTCATTTAGGAGATTTTGCAGAAAAGAGTGCTACTTAAAACTAAGTGCCATTAACCATTGGAGAAATGAGGAAAGATACTATAATCTTATGCAATCCCAGTTTTGGTCTGTTCCCTTGACCTGGATTAACCTCTTCCTTTTATCTGTATTTTAATTCCAAGCACCTCTCTTGAATGCGACTGTATCCAGGTCTCTGCTAAAACCTTTAATAAGCAACACTAAGGTCAGCGGAAATAAGTTTGAACTCTATTATTATTTCATACAAATACTATAGGGATCCTTGACTCTTCCATAACTATTAGTGATTTTGGTCTCCAATGAGATGTTTGGCATCTGGCTGTATTTAGTTTATTGATTCCTTTCTTAAATGGTTACCTTTCAAGAGCAATTTAAAATACATGTTTCTTCTTCTAACTTACTATTTACAGGCACACACACTGCACAAAAAGGCTGCATGGAACTGGGCCAAACATGCTTTTGCAAACAAGGAGTAAACAACAAAATGGTCATTAAAATCTTTCAGTCTAAATATTTCTATTTCTTTCTTGAGTGAAAAAAAGATAAATTTATAGCACACTTTCACCACTTACATTATGACTAACTGCTGCTAACAGGCTAATGAAATATCAGCTGTGCATTCTCTCAGTTTACTACATTACACTCAAATGTATTGTTTCATGAAATCAATATTAACAAAGAACATGTCCATTAAAATGTGCACGCTGTAGCTGTACATTGAATACAGCACATAAAACTTGTTGGCTTTAATCAATGAAAAGCCCAGAGCTGCACAAAATTTGCTAGGTCATGAACCTACGAAGCTATTAAACTGTGAGGCTTTTTTAATAATAAATCTTTTTTACATGGACATGAGTAGCTAATTCTTTTATAAATCATTAAGTATTCTTTTCATTGTTTGCATCATACAAATACCTAGGAGACTTACTAATGGACCAGGACTCCAGCTGTTTTGTTTCCAGTAGCTGCACAACTTAACATGGTGTTTTTGACTTACTTTTAAAACCATTCCAAATTGGTTTGGATAAAGGACACATAAGCAAGGCCAATATTGCTACATGGACTGAAAACTGGCTGGCAGACAGGATCCCTTAACCCTTAATGAGTGAGGTTCAGGCTGACAAGGCCAGATTAGGGGTAACATAACTAAGAATACCTGTGAACTGAAGATCCTAGAAAGCATGCGGTATAAAGCTGGGTGCTTGGAAAGATAACAGTGTCACACAGCAGTGCATGTGAGGAAAACCAAGGGTCTACAACTCAGATATTCTTAAAATTATACTTGGAGACATAAGTAACTTCTTACCTGGAAAAAAGGCAGCTGGCAGACTACAGTGTCTTGATCTAAGAAGTGTAGAAATTCCTTCTATGCTTTTGCTTAACTTCTGCTTGCATTTAAGAGAACAAAAGAGTCAGAACCATCCCCTCCAAAAAGAAAGCAAGCAGGGAGAAGACATTTTGGTTGTAACACCTAGGCTTGAGGCGGAAGACATGATAGTGTCAAGGGTCCCAATACAAAAGGGCTTCTGCATCTTTACAGGTGATTATTGCAGCAGTTGCCTCAAAAATCAGTTCCAAAGTCTTGAAGTAGCAGGATATTGAGTGCCCCTACAGCTGGTTAGAAGGGACTAAGGCTTTTCACTGGTCTGAATCTGGTCCACTTCAGTACTGAGGAGTGCCAGAAAGTTAATCCCATGATGAATGGTCTTCACAAAGTTGGCTGTTCCTGGTCCACATCAAAACTGGCATTAAACAGCAGTCTCAATAAAAGATCACAGGAACATGAGCCAACTTAGGCTATCACCCTTTCAGATTGTATTTGGGGTGCATTCCTGGGGCTCTGGGGGAGGCTTGTAATGCCACTAACATCTTTCCTTTTCACATACACAGAGATAAAGATGGCAAGTTATCAGGGAGCAAGGCAATAACACCACGTGTGTCCTGAAGACTAATGAACAGTGTAGGCATCACCCTGAAGTAATATAAGATAAAATGACTCTAAGTAAGACAAAACCACAATATATGGTAAGAAGGAAGAGGCTTCCCTTAGCCCCATCTGGAAGAGTTTTCCTAGATTTTTCTTAGATTATTTTTTCTTAATATTTTCATCCAGAAAGAGATTACCAGGATGGATTTTTTTTATTTTTTTCCTGAACAGATAAACCTCTGCAAAGCTGCAAGTGACTGCAAAAGGGACTTAAAATGAGATGTCACGCGTTTGTATGACTAGGAACCATTGCATTACCTATGTCCATTATGAATGAACATGAATCACTCCTCACTTCTTTATGATGAAATTATGGCTTTAGAGAATTGAAATGTCAATTTCAATAAAGTCAGGATTTACTAAACTAAACAAACTCATTTTCTCCTTTGCTTTTTAGAATTCCCCAATAGTTTTCTCACTTTAGACTTGTCAAGCTTTTTCCCACTATGCCTCTAAATTCCTCTTTTACTACTTAATGTACCGTATGTTAATTTCATTTTTAAAAGTAGGATTTGAGGTGAATAGTAAGCTAACTAGACCCAGAAGTTCTAATAATTTAAAAAGGGGTTTGGAAGGGTTTTTTTTTTGCATACCTGAAAAAAGTTTAGCCAAAACACCTGGAGGAACCTCCAGGATTCAATCATAGAATCATAGAATAGTTAGGGTTGGAAAGGACCTCAAGATCATCTAGTTCCAACCCCCCTGCCATGGACAGGGACACCTCACACTAAACCATCCCACACAAGGCTTCATCCAACCTGACCTTGAACACTGCCAGGGATGGAGCACTCACAACCTCACTGGGCAACCCATTCCAGTGTCTCACCACCCTAACAGAAAAGAATTTCCTCCTTATATCCAATTTAAACTTCCCCTGTTTAAGTTTTAACCCATTACCCCTTGTCCTATCACTACAGTCCCTGACGATGAGTCCCTCCCCAGCATCCCTATAGGCCCCCTTCAGATACTGGAAGGCTGCTATCAGGTCTTCATGCAGCCTTCTCTTCTCCAGGCCGAACAGCCCCAACTTTCTCAGCCTGTCTTCATACGGGAGGTGCTCCAGTCCCCTGATCATACTCGTGGCCCTCCTCTGGACTTGTTCCAACAGTTCCATGTCCTTTTCATGTTGAGGACACCAGAACTGCACACAATACTCCAGGTGAGGTCTCACAAGAGCAGAGTAGATGGGCAGGATCACCTCCTTCGACCTGCTGGTTACGCTCCTTTTGATGCAGCCCAGGATACAGTTGTCTTTCTCGGCTGTGAGCGCACACTGAAGCTGGCCCATGTTCATTTTCTCATCGACCAGAACCCCCAAGTCCTTCTCTGCAGGGCCGCTCTGAATCTCTTCTTTGCCCAACCTGTAGCTGTGCCTGGGATTGCTCCGACCCAGGTGTATCTTCAACTGGTTTGCAATGGAAAGCCTAAGAATAACATCTTGAAGACAAGTTTGAAAATATTGTGAAGTCATGGATAGTATTTCTGGACAAATAAGCAGCAACATCTAAATGTGCACAAAAAGGAGTATGTGATGTCTACTGTTTATGGTAATGCTTAACTAAAATAGTAAATAAAAACTTACTGTATTCAAGCTGGGACCTACCTGTGAGCTGCAGAAGATAATCCTCATTAGTATAGATTCTCTGAGCAGTGAATGAAGAACCCATGATACCTTCATGTGCTGCACCAACACATTACACACTGTGGCATTATGAAACCAATGGCTCTATCAACAAACATGACATGGGTTAACTGAAACTAGAATTTTGCATTCTTTTCTTTTAAAACAAGAGGGACACCAGGGATATTTTTTTCTATTTTATTTTATAAACCAATACCTTTATAAACATACAAATAAACCAAATATATTATATTTGTGTTGAAATATCATTTCAAGGTTTTACACTAAAGACTATTCTGGGTTTAGATCTGAGTTTTGGAAATATTTAAAACTCAAAACATTGTAATTCCAAAAACATATCAACTTGATTTTTTCTATCTTATTCTGTAAAGAACACTATCAAAATTAAAATTAGATCCCTAGACAGAAGGAAAGCAAAGTAAACAAATCACCAGGTAGAATATGAAACTAATTTGTAAAGAGCCTGAAACACCTTTGTTTAAACCAGATTTAAAGTTACAAACCGTTATTTCTTTTGATCAGGGAAACTTCCAGTTAAATGTTTGACTGTCGTTCAACACAATACTTTGATTTTAAGCAAAATATTATATTTCACCGCAGATAATCGAAGTGCAGGGATCAAAGCAATGTTACTAGCTCTCATGGGAATAAAATTCTTTACTGAATCAGGGTCTTTATAGCTGGACT
Organism: Lathamus discolor; assembly: GCF_037157495.1. Taxonomy (NCBI): domain Eukaryota; kingdom Metazoa; phylum Chordata; class Aves; order Psittaciformes; family Psittacidae; genus Lathamus; species Lathamus discolor. The sequence goes on from NC_088884.1 coordinate 109,931,924, forward strand.
CTCTTCCCATCAAAACACACAAGATCAGTGATGAACTGTGAAAGACCAAGGAATCCACACTAGAAACTTTCAACAATGTTAATGAAATTAATATTATTATACTGAATTTAAAATCAAATCTACCAAATACAGTGGTTCTGTCCTCTCCTGAACACAGTCTAGTGTGCCAGGTCTCCTCAACCACTTCTATTTTCACTGAAATACCCTTGTTGCCATTCACACAAAAGAATGCATCTTATTATAGAATCATAGAATAGTTTGGGTTGGAAGGGATGTTAAAAGGTCATCTAGTCCAACCACTCTTTAATGAACAGGGAAATAAATCTTCATTGCTACTAGTTCCAATTAACCTCTGGCAATGCCAAGTTTACAGTTCTGAATTCAGAACTGAACTGATTAGAAATCAGACTCAACACTTCAGAACCACTGGCAAAAATCACTTTAGAAGATAAATAAGTGACAACTTCACACAACATAGCATTATAGTTTTTGTAATTTGGACACCTTGGGCTCAATGTTCTTGCTGTTTACACTAGAACAAATCAGTACTGATTCCACAAAGTTACTCAGGTGTGTAACTGTTTTGGACAAGAGGTAAGAACCTTTCAATAATCTTTCCCATCAAGACCTACAGAGCTGGTAACCAAATGACAGCATCCCATACATCCCATAACTTCCTGGCAAGAGTATGAAAAAAACAACAAAAAAATTGTGTGGTAAACAAACAAATTAGTAACATTTGCCACTACTATCCAGCTAACGATACAAGGAACAGTAGTAGTTGGCACTGTAGTGAAGTTTAAAGAAAGTGTCTAATAGTTACAGTAGTAGGCTCCAAAGGCAGAGGACTGAGAGACCCCCTACAATGAAAACATTGTTAGTAATCTGATTTCCAGATATCTTCCGATATATTCTGAAAATAGTCTTAGAAAGTCACGACCAGTGGTGAAAATCACTTGATACAATAAACAGTTAAACTACAACCTGTATGTAACAGAGCTTTATAAGTTAGTTCTTACTAAATTACTGGAAGGGAACTGTAGCTGTTAGAAAGCCAGTTACAAGAAAAACTGGTGCTGTATCCCAATTATTCCCATAGATTTTATCCAGCAGCGCAAAACAGCCAGATGGAAGTTGTCCAAACTGAGGTGTTTTTCTGCTTGCCCCACTTCTCCTGTTCTGTCAGACCAGCAACTGCCTGGATGTCTTTCCCCACACTAAGTCTTATTACATAATGTACCAGGTTTTGCTGCCAGACAGACTTCTGTGAGGAGAGGAGAGCTCCAGCACATGCCTCCTTGCAGGGCTGAAAGCACTCAGACACGCTGCCTCAGTCCAGAAACAATCCTGAAATGCTCTGAAGAACCAGTGTAGACTGGAAAATTGAATGGAAGAAACACCTTTCCCCTCAAATATTACCTCTCACTTCACAGACATGACCGTAGTTAACACCATATGCTCACAAACAATCCTCCAGACCATAAAACCTGAGAAATGAAAGATCGCATTTGGTGCTCATGTAGAGAAGAAGATCCAAGAATATCTCTGGTCAAGTCCAAGAAGTTACTCTGGCCTGAAGGCAGAACTGGAAGAGGCTTACAGTGTCCATGAACAATACTGTAATAAAGATTCTGTTTTAACTCATTTTCCTGCACAATCTTCCATTCCAGTTTCTCTGCAGTTGTCCTTGTGGACCATTATCTAGGCAATTTCTGGAGTCTGTATTTGTGCAGAGACCACTGTTTGCAACCAACTCCACTAGAAAATGCTTTGAAAAATCATCCACTTGTCAGTTTTCCCCTCAGTGTCCTTGTAGCAGGCAGCTAATGAAGTTAGCAGCAGTGACCCTTAAAGTGATAGTTAATAGAGTAGTCATTGTTAATACATTGCTCACAGTAATTCTTCCAAGCGGAGATGACAGGGAAGGAGTGGTAAGGACTCCTCTGCTCTGTTTTGATTTGTGGGCTGTCGTTTGCTTTTTCCTAAAGCAGATTTGAACAAAAAAGGGGCTCCTTCAGTGTTTAATGAGCTTCCATTCTCTATTGAATTCATCTTTCCTTCTTTTCCACCCAGACCCAGGCTGCTTCTAGTCTGGCTGCATCAGTAGGCTTGCTGCAGCAAGCTCACAGTGGTCCCTTTCCAGCAGGTGCTTCGGGTGGATGCTCCAGGGAGCCTGAGGAGAGTCCCTTTCTGCTCCCATGGGCTCATATGATTTCTCACCAACAAGAACCTCTTGGTGACAACCTTGCTCTTTCTCCTCTTCTGCTAAAGTCTCTGCTGCTTTGTCATATGTTACAGGCTGTTCTTCCACTGGAAAAAACGCATATGTATTACTGAAAGCCATTTGAGAAGCTCCACAACAACTAAGCTAAAAGAAAGCTAGTAACAGCTTTGAAAGAAGAAATCTATGAAAGGAAACACAGGATAGAATTCTGATAATTACAAAACCAACTCATGTCAAAACCAACTCATAGCAGCCTTCCAGTACCTGAAGGGGGCCTATAGGGATGCTGGGGAGGGACTCTTCATCAGGGACTGTAGTGACAGGACAAGGGGTCATGGGTTAAAACTTAAACAGGGGAAGTTTAGATTGGATATAAGGAGGAAATTCTTTCCTGTTAGGGTGGTAAGGCAGTGGAATTGGCTGCCCAGGGAGGCTGTGAGTGCTCCATCCCTGGTGGTGTTCAAGGCCAGGTTGGATGAAGCCTTGGGTGGGATAGTTTATGGGTGGGATGGGCAGGTTTCCCTGCCCATGCCCATACCATGATCTTGAGGTCCTTTCCAACCCTAACTATTCTATGATTCTATGATTCAAAAGAACAAAAAACCAGGCAAAGTCAAGACCTTGCACAAGATTTTCAGAAGTGCCCTACATAAATTTCATGTTTAAATGTTTTAACACCTAAAACCAGGAAAAAGCATGCCTGTGACAAGAAGACTTACCTGCCTGGCAAAATTAAAGCCACTGCTCCAAAGTCTAAAGATCTTAGAATTATTCACTAGTATGGTATAAGAACTGGTTAGAAAAGAAATCAGATTATTTACTAGTCTTGAGTCTAACATGGTTGAAACACTTTTCTAATTTTCAATTAGGAAAAAAATGGACACCTATCATGGGAAATTTCTGTTCCAATAGCTGCATCTGATAAAACTATAAATGAAAACAGAGCTTCCTAATGGGAAACATCAGGCTTCCTTCACTGGACCATACAGTTCTACATGTTCACAATATTAGTCCAACCAAGTAAATGTGAGGCATATTTTCTTCTGATGAATAAAGTGACTTCTAAGGATGGGCAATTCTGAACACCTTGCAAGATGCCTGTCCATTTGAGTATCCTCAAACATTTACCTTTGCATATTTTTAAATGGCTGATGCAAACCAGGCTCTCTAGTTCCTGACTTCTGCAGTTGGGAAGTATATGCAGTAAATAAGACACATGCTTAAGGATATCATTCTTCATTTATTCTCACTATCTGAGCAATTAGGAGATTCAGTTGCCATCTATAAGGCAGCATTTCCTAAAACTCAGGTAACCTGTGGACCGTGGAATTCTGTTGTGTGCCTTTGTGCTGCCTGGTGCTTTGCATCAGGGATGGAGGGCACATCTCTGTTATTCATCTCATCCTTGTTTAAGCACCAAACAGTGCCTAAGCAGACAAACATCTCATTTAACACAAAAAACAAAACTGCAGTTGCTGCTGCAGGGCCAAAGGTTTCTGGGCAGACCTATATTCCTCACATCATCTCAGTAATCCTGCCTGAATGAATAAGCACTGTCAAAGTATGTCATTCCACAGATGTACATTCCCCATCAGTATGATGAGCACAACTTGCTATGAAGCAAACCTGTGAAGTTCTGTATAAATGCAAAAATATGATATTATTACTATCCCTAGAAGCATCTGGCATCCTATGAGTGTGAAAGCACTATTGTAATTTCTCATGAATAATCTGCAAAATGAAGGATTGAATGGCCTCTTCACAGCAATATAAACATGGTTTCTGCTGTGCACAGCAGCTTTAAACAGGCCAGAAATATCATTTTGATTTTGCTGTCTCCTCTATCAGCCACTGCTCCTGCTGGTACAAAGTTGAGGAGAGATCTAATAAGGAAGGAAATCCTACTCACCACATTCTGAAGGACAGGCAGGATGAGGATCTGCTGTCTCACACTCAATTAGATCAACCGCTTTAGTCTCCAGAGAACTGTTACACTCCTTAACAACCGCAAACTGTAAATGCATACAATATGCACAAAATACACAGAGCCTAAATAATATAAAATGAACTGGTTTTCTGAAACCCAAGAGGCAAACTAGAAGGTCCACACACTCTAACCACAGCAGGGGGAAAAAGGTCACCCTGGCTTCTGGAATGACCCTTCACCTGCAGATAATTAAACATTTGAGTTGATGACAGACCCAGTCTTTCTTTGGGAAGTACACAGTCCCAGTCTAGTGAAGAGAACAACCCACTTTCTTGCCTTGCAAATCAACCTTTCCAGAAGCAAAAGTTCATGAAAACCAACCCTCTCCATAGTACCGAGGACTGCTTTTAATGTGTTAGAGACCTGCAATCAGACAGCAAGAAACCCTGTCAGGCACAGGGAAGGAAACGCTTTCTGGGGCTCGGCACCACCTAAGGGGTGCGATGCCGTCACCCAATGGTGACAGTGGAATCAATGCCTCGGAAGCAGAAGATGGGACCCTCTGGGGGATCAGGCTGAGGAGACCAGGAGGAAAACAGAAAAAACTCAGAGGCAGAGGAAAGAAATGTGAAGCACTGTGCTGAAATAGTATAGAGGGGGGAAAGGGGATGTTGAAAGAGCAGAGACAGGGAAGAACAGAAAGCATCTGTGAATAAGATGTTCCAACAGAAGGACTGACAGATTCAGCAGTCCAGGTGGGTAATTGGTGGATTTATGTGGATAGATCACAGATGTAGCAGGTGTGACTACTTAGGCTTCAGTTCATTTACATAAAATCTGTAGTCTTACAGCTGCTAACCCACATGTGACAGACCCCGGGAGGAGATTCAGCTACACACAGTTCTGCAAGATATCTTTGCCTGTGCAAAACAGAACACTTGCTGGGTGAAACGTCTCAGAACAGCAATGAAATTCAGACAAGTGCAGGAGCTTACTAAGAATTACATATCCGTAAGACAAACCTAGTCTGGCTTATGGAACTCTAATATGAATGTGAAAAAATACCCAGGCATACCCTTAGCTAAATGTAGTCTCACCTGAAAGTAAAGAAAAAAGTGAATGACGCTTGGACAACTTATAGGTATAGTTTCAGTATCACAATACCTAGCATTTGATACATGTAATAGCATAAAAGCTTATTACCCACTACATTAGCCTTGATGGGCAAGAACAAGGAAGTCTTTGCACTCTCTCACCCCAGTCTCACAAATGAGCAGTAGCACTGTGGGCTACAGAATGAGTTGCATGAGCTCTTTAAAGCCACACATCATCCAGTCCCCATACAAAGTCCTTCTTTAGGTTTATTGATGCTGGGTAAATCAACAGCACCCAAAAACCTCAGTGCCTTAAAAGTTGAGGAGCTATAGAGTTTTCTACCCCTGATGTAGTATAATCTCCTTTTTATATATAAAGCTCCCCAGTAATCCACTTGAAATGAACAGTAGAAATGGACAACTTCCTGCTGCTTTTTGGCAACTCAACAGTTTCTATCCTTAGTGCATGCATGCGTGAAGTCCCAGTGAACTTAACACTCAATGGCTACATCAGCACAGAGAAAATCACATGCATGAAACCCCAGGAATCCATTACTGTGTAAGCAGCAGTAATTAGCAAAGGGTCGGTGGTTTCTTCTGCCATTCTGCAACAAGCCATTTGCAATAAATCACATCATTAATGTATTTGATGTCTCCCAGTGAAAGAATTCATGGTGAAATTTAACACAAGTGTGTAATAGATGAGTAGGTTGGATTTATTTTTGTTGATTCAGTCCATTGTTTAGCTGCTTAATTACTCCTATGTTCAGCAAAACTGTCATTGACCACTAGCATTAACTGGGGGGACAACAGCAGGTGGGGACAGAGCTCATGATCTGCAGGCCTCCTATAGCAGTGCTCCCAGGCAACAAGCTGTTCCCATTCCCAACAAATGTTTCTAATTTTCCTAGTCTCAGACATTTTGTAAACTGTGCTTTTTGTCTCTGCTGTGAACAAATGATGGCATCGCTACAATTCAGCACGTTTGCTGACTAATACCTGGTGGAGCTCTGTTGGTAGTAAAAGGTCCACAAGAGCATGCAGTTGACCAGCTAAGGAGCAATATATCCTAACCAGGGTCACGTAAATTCAGCACTCTTCATATGTGTTTGATAGTTTGCTTCAGTGCCTATGCACTAACAAATCCTGCCAGACAATCTAAACCATGGGCATAACTGTACTTGTTTTTGAAGAGTCTATGGTGCTTAGCTAATGTGATGCTTCCTGGGTAAGTATGGTGATACCTGCATTATAGCAGCTTATTCAGAGCTGAATGATATGTGTGTGCAGCCAGGCTCTCAGGGTAAGTTATGCCTTTCTGAGAAAGGAGTCTCAGACCTGGCACAGATGCCAGTTGCATCACTTTTGCACACTTCAAGTTTCAATTGCAATCCACCCTGCAGTGTAATTTCATTTTAATACCAGTAAGAATCAGGTCCTTAGATCAGATCTGATGGGGCTAAATTCTCTGATGCGACTTCAAAAATGACAACAGAAACAGTCCAGTACAAACAGATCATGATGGCATTTCTATCTACACCAGTGCAAAATTAGTATTTTATATTCCTTCCCAAACTGCCCAATAACATTCCGGTTGTTTTTCTTTACAAGGTAGTAGCCTCTAATACAAAAACATCTAATTTCATCAGCCCCCAAAATAAAGTTCAACATCTCATGGAGCACATACTTGACTTCCAAGAAGCCTTTTCTTACGGAGGGCATGCTTTCCTGTGAAAATAACTCTGTGATATGCCATGTCATCACATTGCCATTTCCTTAATTTAGAACACAGTTCCCCAACTGCTGTTTTCAAAGCTAACAATAACACTGGATAATGGTTGCAATACATCCAGGCAGCTGTGAACTTTGAGGGATAACAATGAGGTAAGATGAACTAGAGTTCACAGCAAAGCACTTGATGACTCTAGCAGTTATTTAATATATTTAAGATGTGAATTATTTGATGGATAATCTCAAGTGGATCCCTAGCACTCTTTGATCCTTCCTGCTTCCCTCACCACTCCACATTAATGTAGTTACCCGAGACTTGTTGCTAGTAGCTGTCACGTTCTCATTGTCAGCACGGCTGCTGGCTTCTCTTATCGCTTCTGCATAGAGATTCTTCCTATAGAAGTTTTGACTTCTGCAACAGAACAAAAGCTGAAACAAATTATTTTGCTTTGGGAGGAACAGATGCTGCTTGCTTTCACACATTATGCTATGGGTATTTACAGAAGGGGCATATTTTCTTTCATTGGTTTGGAAGGGTGTATTACTGTCAATTACTGCACAGTGGTTAAAACAAGCAGCTTGTCAGAAACAGAAGTCAGTAAGAAGTGAACAAATGTTTGCTCTAATGTGCCATCTGTAAAGGGTCATTTATTAGAAAAAGAAAAATGACTCATAATTTTAACTATCCGCTTCCTTTTTCTTATATTACGCTATTTTTAATACATTCCTCTTATAAAGATTTAGGTTTCAGCCCACACAATGAACATTGTGAGTGAAGCCCAGAAATAGAAATCTGACTTTATTTTTGTACACCATTGATAGCTACAATTATGAAGGTCATTGCTGCATTCATCTGCAACATTTATGAAAAAAAATATATAAAAAATCAAAAATTACTATAAAATAAACAAACTGAAAGCCACAAAAACTTGGAATTTAGACATTTCCAGGAAAAAGTATGACCAACAGAATTAACTCTAGGGGAAAAAAAGCCAAGAGGACAACCTGGAATTGGAAAAGGAAACAGATAATCAGCCCTAAGTAGCTAGTTCCATACATTAAAAAAAAATGGTATTTTTGCAGTTAAACAGCAATTGCTTATATGGCACTATTAAAAGCCCACACAGACCCCAACATAGAAAACATGGTCCTAAGAAAAAGAACCTATTTACACTGGTTGAGCTTCAAATAAGTGCATTTATACTGACTTTACATACATTTTTTTTTTCCTCTTCTAGACATCAACTAATAAAATTAATATTACACTCCTCAAATTCCAGAAATCTCAAGTTGTAAAATTCATTCACTTGATCTATTTGAAATTAAATTTAATAAACATGTATCTAAGAAAATAGGAATTTTCTTTTTATTTTGCATCACATTCACATACAGACTGGGAAAGTACATGTGTTGCAATTACCGTATGTTGTTTCTGCCATGACAATACAATGTAAAGAAAATTTGCTTTTTTGCTACAAATGAGAAAGACCTATCTATCTCCATCATGGATTTTCTCACCAGATTCTCTACACCTTCCTATTGCCTCCAGTAAAGGATAAGACCGGGACTGCTCATATAAATACAAACAGGTGCCAGATCTGAGGATATATCCACAGAACTGAAGGCTGGGAAATTAGTCCATTTTGAATTTTCCAGACACAATGGCAAGGCTGCTGTTCATGTTTTGTCACTTGGATGTGCCCATTCTGCATTGCAGGTCACAGTGCTAACGAAACTCAAGCCTGTTACTAAAGAGTCCTAAAATCCATTGCACAGATCTTACATACAGACACAGTCCCCAGCTGGATGCCCTGCTCAAGAGGATCACTAATTCTACATCTTACTTTATAGCATGCAGAGTAACAGATGCCAGATGGACTTGGCGGGCATGGGAGTCTTCATGTGCAACTGAGCACAAGCAGACGAAGCAGTGAAATTTAGTTGACCAAGCACGGCAAAGAGGCCAAGAATTTCTCATTCCCAATCCTACCTTTTTTTCATGGCCTTGGCCATTTGAGCTGAAGAGATAGATTATTTAAATCTGTGATTCAGTGGGGTTTTCTTGTTGTTGGAAAAGAGCTGTTTTCTTGAATCCCAAAGATAGGAAACTTGACATACTACATACTTATCAGACTACATTAACCTAACATTAAGATTAACACAATGATCTTCAGCAGGCTTCAGTCCTTGAGAAACCAACATAAAACTCTTATTCTTGGCCTCCAGTTCACACGTTTTTAAAACTGGCAGGTGTAGATCTTCAACTTCATTTCTTCCAATTAATATGAGATAGGCATCTCTATTTTACAGGGGGAGGAACAGGACTATTACAGACTTAACCAGTACTTTTCAAAATACAGTAGATTACATGAAAAAGCTGTATAGCAATTTCAACTCAAATGCTGGTTTTTAGACTCCAGTTAAATAGGGATTTTAGGTCTGTGTTTTCATTTTGATCTAGTTATGCTAGTAACAGCTGCAGTACAAATTCAGTCAAGCATGTAATTGAAAACTTGTTGTTGAAAATAGTTATATTGATCAAAAGCATTTGGCAAGAAAGAAAGGTAAATCAGGGAGAAATGACAAAAGAGAGAGCAACAGAAGAGAAAGAATATCTTCACACCATAAACCGAGTCACATTCTGACTATTTTTCATGACATAAGTTTATACGATATATACGGGAAATAAAAGAATCTCATGATTGTCTATTCTATATGTATCATTGCACTGGTTAGCTTCTGAATCCCAGGTCGTGAGAACAAATCAGTTTTAACTTAGCTTTAATTCTGGACCCGTACCAGTAGTTAATAGAAAACATGAAATTTGGCAGTTTCTCTACTTTATAGACTAAATATGCTAGAAATCACTAAATAAGAACGGAAAAATATTAGCTTCCACATTTAACTTCTTTTGTAACTTAATTTTTCGTGCCTAGGACAGTATAATTTTAAAATTAGCTTAAACAACAAACAAAACCCCTGCACATGGAGGGCAGGTCAGCATCATTCAGTAGGAGACTCTTGATTTGGCTGCTGTCTGGCTTTTTATTTGTTTACTTGAAAATATAAATATGCATTTAAACAAGAGCTTCTAAGAACAGTTATTTGCCAAAGTCATGGCCAAAAGACATTAAATACTGAATACTTTCCAGTCTAAGGGACATGGATAACATTTAATTTAACATCAGATTGGGTTCTCAAATAGTGACTGCAGGGGTTCTTTTTTGCCATGAAAAGAATCCCAAACCTGCACAATTCATTACATGGAAATGCCATGGAAAATGCCAGGGAGTACTTTTACAACAGATGTGCTTTAGGCTCACAACCCTGGTTTTATTCTTTCTACTACAAAGAAGACTACTTTCACATTCATTGCTGGAGGCATCACACAGAAGCTTGGTATTGGAAGATTAGTACGCTGCTTTTCTCTATGGCAAGGGCAATTTCTGGTGTAACACTACACTGAAAAGGAAGCAAAACCAAACTAGCAGGATAGCTAGCAGAGAAGAGCCAAACTCTGCCATGACAATTTCAGACATCTAGAGCTCTTAAGGGAAATCAAACAAGAAGTAAATAGCATGCTCCTGAATTCTCTCATCAATACAAATTATTCCTTCTCTTCAAACCTAATAAGATCTATTCTTCTTCTCCCAAGACATGTCACTCAGTAACACCAGTGAGAGTATTGTAGGCAAGATATATGCCAGACCTTTCTGCATTATTCATAGATTCAATTATTGACAAGCAAAAGAGTAGGATGATATGGCGATTTCCACCAGCTGAGGAACAGCTCATGTTCTTCACCATAAGCCCCCTGTGAAAGTCAGCAGCACCTCAGTCCCTGTGGCACACATTCACAGCATGTGTTTGGAAGCACTACCTGTGGCAGTAGGCAGCCAGGAAGCCCAGCAGGAGCAGGACGACCAGCCCTGTTATGCACACGGTGATGGTGATATTCCGCATCTTCACCCGCTCGGCATGCTGCTGCTCCCACCACTCCAGGTCGCTGAACTGGCACCGTTCCCCAACGTAGCCTGTAACACAGCTGCCAAAGGGAAGTAAGGATGCTTTGTAACTGGCAGCAGAGGAAAAAACACAGATCATCACTTCAGTCACTTTGCGCGTTGATTTACCATTGGCAAGCATTAGAGAAATACCTGGTTGAATTTAGTAGTGGTGAAGATTAAATCACTTTAAAAGAATGCCTGTCAAAACCTGTAGAATTCAACATTAAAAGACTTCTTTTAATGTAATGCTATTGAATCACTTATAGAATTATACAGAGAGATTATAATTTTCAGATTCCAATAGGTAAATAATAGAAGAAAATAATTAGTGATTAGTGTTTCCCTAAGATATTCCATATAACTGTTTCCAGCAGCAGGCTGCCCTTTCTTTGAAATAGCCAGTATGGGACTTTCAGAATGATCTGGTTAAGGGAATCAAATGTTATTCTGAATCCTTATTTTAAAATAAAAGACAAATGAAAGTGGTTTTAAAAAAACCAAACAACCTTGTACGGGATTTGAAATATCTCCATAATTAAGTCTTAATAACAGGCTTCTTCTGTAGGAAGTTTTCGATTATTTGTTTGGTTTTACCACTCTAAAACCCAACATGGAAATATCTTACCAGTCCATGAAACCCTCAAATCAGAATTACTAGAAAGTGAGAAATATATCAAATATAATCTTAGCCTAGTTTTACTGCCCAAGGTGAGAGATATAAAAAAAGAAATAGCAAATATAAAAAATGAAAAGTATACTCAATTCATAATGATCTCTCTGCAAAATAAGCTCAAATCCTTCTCACAATTATCCATGTAGTTTTATTCAAGTCAAAAGAGTAAATCAAACGAGCAAAAGAAGCAGGATTTGACCCGCAGCAACTTTTACCTAATGTTCTGAAAACAGTGTATCAGCATTCACTATTAAATCAGGCACAAGCACTCGTTCTGACACAAGTCAGAGTACATATATGTTGGAAGGCAGAAAAATGATAATTTTTTAATGTAAGGCCACAATAAATTCCAAACAAACTAGAAGATTAGTTTGTGGTGTACGAGCTTTTATTAATTAAAATATAAATCACATTTGGTATGTGATTTTTGCTGGATAACATTTCTCCATGACTTCTTTTTGGTATTTAACATACTACAGCCTGCATGAATGAATGCTGCCATCTAGTGAGAATTCAGCACTGCGAGAATCCAGCAAGGTCCGCACATAAATCCTGGCTCCCAAGACTATGGCTAAACACGGCTGCTCCTTACTTTTTTAAACGGCTTGCGTTTCCATGGCTAAGGAATATATACATTTGGATTCTTATTATGCACTAACACGTAGCAAATAAAGGAAGAAAGATGCGATCCAATTTGAAAGTTCTGCAGTTGTAGAATTGTTGTAGTTCTGCAAGTAGACTTGTAGCTTCAATGGGAGAAACTCAATGAGGAGCCAAAAGTTTTCAATTCCTCTAAAACTGAACTAAAAATTTCTAGCAAATACCAGAGATGACCTTGAGCCCAGCTCCTGTAATGGCTTTCCCCAAGGGCTTTGCTGAGTTTAGGAAATCCACAGCAAAATGCACCCACTTCATTCCCATGTATGTACATGAGATTATAACATTCTTTTCATATTCCTGCTGGTACAGAGTTCTGTAGGCAGGGGAGACCAATTATATTTAAAAATAAGGAAGACTAGGATTTGCAGTGCTTGCAGGAATTGCCTGGTACAGAGTTTCCTGCACTGCAGTACAAGATCAGGGGGAACAGTGGATCAGAGAAACTCGTCAGCAACAGTTTGCTCTCCTTACTCCAGGGTTATACAAGGGCCATTCAAGTTTCTGAGACACAGAGGGAGATTCTCCTATAATCAAAGAGCCTTCATCCCCTGCACAGGTCCTCGCTTACCAGGTGAGACCCCAGGGGAGGGGACAGGCATTGGATTTGTCCCACTGTAATTTACTTTTATGCTTGATTTTAAAGAAAGATGTAACACAGATTCAAATACAATCAAGTTACACAATTAAACACCAGTACTAATGGTTTTGAAGAAATGATTACCCCATGGCACTTTGCTGTCACACTGACCAGGCCAAGGCAGACTTCAGAAGATACGAGATTCTCTTTGCTTTTATCAGTAACTGCATTTGGGGAAGCATAAATGAGGCTTCACAAAAATATTGACAGGAGGAAGGAGGTCTCATTTTTGAGGTCTTATTGCTACTCTCCTTGTTCTTAAGAGGACCATCATGTGGTACCCTGTCTGCCAGGGACCAAGACTCTTCAAACTGTAAGGGAAGATGCTGACACCAGACTTCTCCTCTCTGGTCCCAGAATCGAGTGCTTAGGGGACAAATCCAATCCTATTATTAATATTGCAATGAGTGTGAATGGATTGATCATTAACAGAAAAGAGCAGAGTCTGATGATAATTGCTAGCATGAGTGATGAACAGATAATTTACGGACAAACACTTCACTCTCTGCACTCAACTGAGCTCTAACAGTACCATTCATCAGCACAGACAAAACAAATTTCTGTACTTACTTGCAGGCATAGTCTTGTAGATCAGAAACATAATTGCACACTCCACCATGGAGACAGTATGACTCGTATGAAGGAGGGCATCCTAAAATATCACCTTGCACAGGGACTGTAGCATATTCATTGCTGACAACAGTGGGGGTGACAGTAGTTTCTGAAACACAGGATTTCACAAGGGTATCTCAAACTTTTGGCAGCATCTTATGAAAGAGCTCCAGAACTTTAAGTAAAATAGACAAAAATCTCTAATCTTGATCAATTACTTGAGTTTTACTCCTTTGCTTATGCTGTTTATTGAATTTAGGCATGCAGAACTTTAGATCAAAATACTAAATATACTTGATTCTAGATTTGCAATTAAAGACTTACAGAGGTTGGCTGCATTCTGTCTAAGATGTGTGAGTACAGCTCTGAAGAAAAGCTTCACTGTCTATCTAGTTACTTAGGCTTAAATGATATTTAAGGTGCAGCTTTAGGGTATGGTAAATCTTTGCCATGCACAAAGTACCAGAGTCATATGTACAGGTGAAGGATGATTGTATTTCATGCATTTGGATCTGGGACTAAGAAGTTTCCACATGCAACTTGTTCTTATGCAAATTATTTCTACTCTGCTGCCATCCACTTGATTACATCTGTGTGTGACCGCAGATTACATTTTTTATAGTTTCAAGCTCAGGTACAGATAACAGCGTTCATCACTGGGGAAGCAGGGAACTCTATTGACCCAATTTTGAATCACACAGTGTCATTTATATAGATATCTAGACTAGCTAGTTTTAAAGGTACCTCTAAATCTTTGCACAGAATGACCTACAGTGCAGACATGCCCTTACAGAAAATAAGTGCTTTTTTGCCTTCTTTGATGCTACAGCAAATCTATAGGTCAGAATCAAATATCTACACAGCAAAGAATTTCTAGCAGTATGGTTGAGCAGAAATGTGCCTTATCACTTTCATACGTTTTATGGGATCAGTTTTATGACTCACACCAGTTTCATTGCAACATGACCTTCAGTGACATTTGTTTTTTAAAATTTCATTTGCAGGAGAACTGCCATGGCAAAAAGCCTGAGTGGAAAGGGATGAATGGTTTTACTGAACCCCAGGTGTGACTGCATTCTGTAAAGGAAATTTCAACTTGCTAAAAGAGCTTATTAGGCAAATAACTAAAATTGTGTGTTAAAACCCACAAAGACATGGAATCAGACTTACAGCTGAAGGACCTAGAAGGCATTACTTCCAAGTCATGCATCACTTAAAATCATCATCACTTAAAATCAATTCAAATGTCCCGAGTGGCACTTGAAGCTACTGAAAGCTTAACTAACTGAAAAGGGGATGGGGATCCTGACAGGTGTTCTACTTTAAAAAGCCATTATTTCCTTCTGGTTTTCTGCAAAAACAGATCTGTGACAATCACAGTGTCATTTCATCATCAGACTGTCTGGAGATCTTTACTCCAGATCTGGAGTAAAATCCATCCTGATGAAGAGGGCTGACAGAGAGTAAGACGATAAGCCACTCAGCTCCATGCTTTCAGAGAATGCTGCCATCACACTGAAGCCCTGAAATGAGGGTCAGATAGGCAATATGGATTATCTCCTATCATTAAACTAGTATCTCCCATCATTAAAATGGCAACCAGATTTTCTAAAGAGTTTCAGAGCCCTTTTGAAAAATTAGCCACTTGTTCTGAAAGATTGACTTATTCTGAAGATTAAATGGGACTTAAATTATGTGCAGTTCTTGTTCTAGCCTTCTGCAAAGGGGAAGAAGGCACAGAAAGCTTGAAAAATGACACAGAATGAAACCACCTCCAAAAATGTTACCTCTAGGAAACACTTGCTTCTGTTGATTGTAAAGGCTGTTAGGTAGATGTGTCATTATATTTGACAGTAAAAATTAGCATTGAACCTTAATGTAGATATTTCCAAGCTGAACTTGAATCTGGTCTCCTTAGCCCACCCTGAAACAGCCTCCTACAGTATAGCTAAACGGATCCACAAGCTGCCCATTGTCACTATATAGGGTTTCCTTAATTTCCAGGTATAACAATTTATCCAAGAGCACAGTTCTTAGTTAAGGGCCATTTCATTTTAACTGGTCACTCTATGTACTCACTGCAACCAATGCCAGCTCTAGAAGCATCATCAGCACACGAGCAAGTGAAGTTTCCTTCTGTATTTGTGCAGGTTGCATTCTCTCCACAGGTGTGGGACCCCATCTTGCACTCATCAATATCTGTCACCCAAACAGTCTGCAGTTAGAAGAATGAAATGCCTCAGAGCATCAGTTAAAGGGCAGCAGTTGCAGCATTGCAGTCTCCTGGCATTGGAGAAAAACACTAAAGACCTTCCTTACGCAAATATAAATGTAACAGAAAAGCAACCAGCATTTTTCTATGACAAGTAATCACAGCCTCCCTAGCCTCTCAGAGCATGCTATGCAGCTGCAGAAGCTCTCCATAAGGAGAAGGAGAGAAAGGCTTCCCCATAAAAAAGAACAAATGCAAGAGTTGAAGAGAAGACTTAATTTGTACTAGATACATTCTCCTGGCATTGCTAGTCATAGCTTGCACCCTGGATGAGTACAGAGTACCGTCAGTTGACATTCTTTCAGTAAGACAGCAGAAGGGTTTGGGAGTGAAGGGTTGCCCACCCTTGTACCAACCACCCGGTCCAGCCTAAGCAAAAAATTTAGACAGAAGGAAAGGTCTAGAAACCTACAGGTTTATCCAGTTTGTGTAAACACTTAAATGAAGTGAGTCTCTGAATTACTATGAAGAGGCTCCCTGAGTACAACAAGAGTTTCCACGCTTAGAGCTTGTGTTAGACTGATACATACCCCTCACCCACAGCCTGTTGCACACTCTCACCCTGCCTCCACACCTTCTCTAGCACAGCCCACAGTGGCAGCTCTGGCCAGGCTGGTACTCATCCCCCAGGCTGGCACATGCATGGTGCTGAGTGCCTAAGCACCCTCCTCAAAGGTGCAGGCTTTCAAAATGTTCACATATCAGAGACTGGCAGCCTTTGGTTTACTTTATGAAGTGTCAGCAGAAGACATTTGCCAGATATACTCTGGGTTAACAAAATCACAGATCTACCCTCCCAATCTGTGTGAAATTATTGCATAAACCACTGGGACTTTTCTACCATAAAATCAAACAAGCTATAGTCCAGAACACTACAGAAAATTCAGAGCACTTTTAAAAGCAAAAATATGGGAACAAAACTGTTGCAGCATATTCCAAGAAATGTGATTTCAACAACACAACATGAATTTATCTTGTACCATCTTTGGATGTTCTGACACATCTCTGGCCACTGTGTATGCAATGCAGGTGTCTAAAATTGAAGTACAAAATCAGCAGTTTCTGGGTTTTATCCTACATGTCAAGTCATCAAGCTTGAAAAAAACAGAATTAGGTTCAATTCTGTTTACATCACAACAACCCGCACTGTTTATAAAACACTGAGAAAACTATCTGGACATAAGGACTTCAGGAAGATAATGAACTGGTTTTCAATAATAACGATCAGTACCACGATCATTCTAACTGAGCAATTATAGGACAGGCAGTGAGAGCCCCCAGGGGTGCCTAGGGATATGCCTTGCAGGTGGCACTGAGACAACAAGAGGAGCTTGTCACTTCTGTCTGCACTTCCAAACATCCTCAAAGACTTGAGCTCTGGATATCTGACCACTGTAGGCAGAATGCATTCTTGAACCTCCTGCCTCTGATACTTTTCACCTTGCCCATAATAATGATACTGTTCTTAATTTTTCACTCATCCTTATCAGTGTCAAAGAACCAAAGTCCAATAAAGATTATATGAGAATTGGGTCAAATTTAATGGGCTTTGAATTAGGCTATACAGAAAAAAGAAAAGGGAAAAGAGCAAGAGAAGACAAGACTCTCATAAAGCTCTGAACAAAATGTGTGCTTGTCAAATACTGGGGAGAAAGCTTCCTGTTCCTTGATACTTACAGCTAAAATGGATTAAAATATTATAAAATGAAGTGAATGAATTAAAGACCTGGCATTAGAGCTTGATGGAAAAAAATCAATGGGTCTGATTATTAACAAGACTCTAAATGTACTAAAGTTGTCAGTGTCACACCTTGAACCTCATGCCTATTAAAGAGACCTGGAATTATCTGATGAGTATTATGACACACTCGATACCTGTTTTCGTTTATATTCATGGCAACGATTTCCAATAAAGCTCTACTGCTCTACCTCCACTTCTTTCGTCCCCTTCGTTCTTCCTCTCTCTCCTGCTATAGCTACTAAAAAGAGTGCAAACACTGAAAGGAGGTATCCACTGACAACTACAGGCTTTGCATATTGATCGGTTGCTGAGATTGCCACAATTGAGACAAGAAGGAAAGAATCAGAAAATAAATGATAAATGTCTAGGGGAGCCACTGTTAGGATCCAGGCCCCTACCAGATTTTTCAGAGAGAAGCAGAACAGCTTGCATGACAGCTTCACAGCTTGATGGAAGGCTAGCATAAATCATAAGACATGCTATTTGCTCATTCATCCTGCCCTAGCCTTTCAGACACAGCACAGTTCTCACACATGCCCATACCGTAGCAATGGACTCCATCTCCAGTGTAGCCTTCCAGGCATTTACAAACATAGCCCCCTTCCGTATTGATACAGACTGAAACGTTTCTATTACAGCGGTCCATATTTACGGCACACTCATCAATATCTGTGAGACAAAACAGGGAGGAGGGATACATGGGCCAGGAAACCATAAGGCAAATAGATTAAAAGAAAAGTCTACATCATTAATCTCCCTCGGACTATGCTGTCACTTGTCATTTATGTATCTGATCAAATAGGAAGGGAAGGGTTTTTCTTGGTATGAAATTTGATGGGGATGTTCTGAAGAGCCTTAGACAGTCAACTAGCCATTTTCAACTGGAGACCTAGAGGTTTCACTAATACCACTTCATTAAAAAAAATCCCATTTGGAGGGAATGATCCTATTCAAAACTAGCCTTTTATTCTAAAACCCTACTCAGAGAAAAACCTGATTTTGAGAAAGAAAACAAAAGGTTAGAAAAAAAAAGTACCACAATGAAAAAAGAATTATACCCGTCTCACCTTCCTTATTTTTTCTTCTCCTTTCCATAGCAACATAGACTCCTTTGAGACTCCATGTTTAGACACCAAATGGTAACTTGTTCTGTTTCTAATGCCTTCCTGGCCTGGCCTTTATGAGAGGACAAAGTGCTTCCATTTACGCAGTATGCAAGTCTAAAAACTTAAAGACCACTCTAACAAATGTGTTGTCTGATTATTAGAGTCTTTTTCTAGTGCTAGAAAGGAGCAAGAACAGCCTTTCACATAAACATTACATCAGGAATACTAATTTTAAGAGATTCCTTACTACGTACTTCTAAATTATACATCAACTATCATGACTATGGACTGAGCTTTTATTATTAGGTAGTTTTTACAAATAAATACATTATGCTTTTATTCTCATTATCCATGTTATTACTTGTTAATAGGATTAACACTCATGACTCAGGTGAAAATAAAACATGGGATAATTAACCATTCCCTCTCACACACTTTCTGCTCATCATACCTTTCAAAACAAGCAGTACCATTGACCTTTCTCTGACAGCTCATGCAGCAGAGCTGCCAGTGTGAGAAAAGATAGATTTTCTTCCTCTTCCTCAATCAACAGTTTTTCAGAAGGTTGTATTAATGTATTTTCTTACCATAGCATGATTTCCCCTTCCTGGTAAATCCTTTCAAACACTGGCACATAGCACCATCTTCCAGCAAAACACACTCTGCATTGACATAACATTCTAGTGCTGAGCAATCGTCTTGATCTATTGCATAAACAAAGCGAAAGAAAATGACCAGTAGATGCATGTGGACAGATCAAAGGATGTATATATATATATTATAAAAAAAGAAACCAAAACCAAACCAACTCTTTCCCCACCCCCCAAAAAAAACCAAAACCAAAACCAAAAAACAAAACACACCAAAAAAAACCACAAAAAACAAAACAAAAAAAAACCCCAAACCAAAAGCAACAAACAAAAACCAAACCAACCAACCAAAAAAAATAAGAAGAAAACCAGAACATACAAAGTTTGAAACTTGGCTTTCTAGGGTTAATGATGAAAAGTCAGTACAATCATTAGGGCTGTTGTCTTTGTCTAGATAGAGCTAAAGTATCATTTAGTATCAAGATTTCTGAATACTGTAGACAAAACCTGTTGTATAATTTAATGGTCTAGTGTCATCAAACATATGTAGAATTCAGTCGGTTTGCTGCTATTTTGTTCAGAGGAACTTAATGTATTCATAAAATCTAAGGGAAAGACTTTCACAAGTGTCCCAAATTAGAAATATTTGTTCTCTAGACCTGGATAATATTATCAAGTTCTGTTGACATAGTGAAGGATCATGGAGACAAACAAACCAAAAAGCCATCCTACCTGGCATAACTGAATAGACCCACCTTCTTGTAGAAGGGTTAAGAGCATGAATGCCCCCAGTCTTGACACTCAGCCTTTCTTCTCTTAAGGGCTGTGATTTTTTTCTGTTCTATAAACCTGTTCAGAGCCTCAGTAAATAGAAAAAAGACAATCATCAGACTCTACCTGATACCATGATTTCAGCCATCAAGAAAACGCCAGTGCTCTGCCTTTCCCTACTGTCTGTATCCTTGAATACCCCACTGGTTTGTGTTCTCTGGAGCAAGGTCTCTGGTGTTGCCATTGGCATTACCTCCTTGTGCACAGAGATACTACCTAAAAAGACAAGAAAAAGTGACAGACCATTTAAATCTATCAAACTAACTTTCTGATTTTCCATCACTTGTCAATTTTGCAATAATCACAGTTGTTTTCTTTTAAAATAAACATGAGTATCATCCCAGACGAGCCTGTTTCTGGCCTCAAATTATTCCTAAAACCACTCACTGGTGGCATTTCTCAAATACAAAAGACAAATAATGCAACTCACTGCTCACAATACTTGTCAGCACTGCACACATCTCATACTGGACCAAGGGAAAAATTACAATGGCCAGACAACATGCTATTGTCCCAGGACAACACCCCAGTGTTTTCATTCTTCAGAGAAACCATCATTTGTTATGTAGACAAAGGTGAATATTTTTCAATGCTATTAGGATTCTCAAGGATTTCGGGAGGAGGAAGAAGTGTCCTTTTATTTTGGAGCTGAAGGAATGTACCTGCTGTTGTGTTGGAAGCATCCAGAGCACGACAGGCTTTTCCATCTTGAGTTTTCTCAAATCCCGGGTGGCACGTGCAATGGGCAACTCCAAAATTGTTTTCACAGATCTGATCGCAGCCTCCATTCTCATAAAGGCAAGGATTTGCCCCTAATGCAGAAAAACAGGTAACTTAACAAGCTGCTTCTTCAGTCAGCATCTCCTTTTCACGGGGCAGAGTTGAAGCAGTTGGAAAACAAATAAGGAGTGACAAAAACTAGAACTTTTTTCTTGGTTAATTAAAAAAAGATGCGTATAGTAAAGCATAAATATTCTCACCTAGCCTCCGGCTGGAAGCAGATTCACATACTCTGTATTTAATACATACATCACTTTTTTTTAATTTACTTTACTATTTCTCCTTTAATATTTAGAGTCCTGACATTCCCTGAAAGAACATTGCAAAGGCAGAGGGAACCTGTAATTACTTTCTCTCAACCCTGGCCTATTTTTATGTTTACAGGGAGATTGCTCCAAACAGAAAATCAAACTATTTGATCCAAAACTAATAAATCTTACAAAATCTTTCCCTGTGTCATTTGTTATTATTTGTGTGTGTGAGGAGTGCTAATAATTGAGGACAAATAGGAATTAGAACTCTATGTTAGCCTTCTGGCAATTGATCAGCATCTGTTCTTGTGCAGGATCATAAGTGTACAAGATCTGTTAGCATTCCTGGGACACATGCCCAGATGGTGCTTTCAATAAATGCCAGTCTTACTATTCAAGGCCTTTTAAAGTGTCTATTTCTGAGAAGATAATCCTCTCCCCGGGGACATGTATTCTACTGATATTAGTGAACAAGAGAAGGCTGGAAGGGAATGACTGCATGATTTTTGCAGTATACCTGGTTTCGCCAAAGGATGAACTACAACCATTGATGAGGGTCTCAGCATGCTGCCTCGAAGACGTACCCTGTTTTGGCCGGTCTTCTTGTCCACCCTCATTAGTGACGGCCTAGCCCAGTCAGAAAACCAAAGGTGATCCTCAAACACTGCTACATCAAAAGGGTGGCCTACAAAGTAATCAGATTTCTCACTTCCACATCTGTAGAACACACACAGGAAATCATGTAAACAAAAGCAGTATCTGCATACAGGTCTACCTCTAACACAGTGGCATAGCCATAGCCACTTCTCCACTTTGATGTCTCATGGGGTGGGATAAGCGTCCATGAATGATGGACCATGAGAACATGTTACTTATGTTCTTAGCAGAGGAGGCTATGACACTTGTCTGACTTAGTACAATTTTTATACTGCTGCTGACCTCCAACCAGATCAACTTCACAAGATGCTTCTACCTTAGACTCATCATTTCTTGAAGCAGCATTGGAACCAGCCTTGAAGAAGTGGAGCGGCTCCCTCCTCTGCCAGTAAGTGCCTCAGCACAGAGTTGCTGAGGTACACAGCTCTTTTTGCAGTCTTCACATAGCAGCAAGAAGAAGAGCTCATGGCATGTATCATCCTGCAAAAGCGCACCAGCGCAGGGCAGCCTGGGAGCTACAGACACTATAGCCACTGACTCATGGTAGGACCCAAAGCCACTGTGTGGTCTCTGCAAGCGCGAGAAGTACAAACAAGTGCAATATAGTAGTCTACATGTACGTATAAACATGCACAGACATTCACTAGCCAGTTCTTCATAGTGCAAAATTCAGGAGGGGAATCAATTTTCCTCACTTCAGCTAACTAGCAGCAGTAGGCTCTGACTAGTTAGCTACTGTCCGTTAGCCAACTAATAGTAACAGTCCATGGAATGCAGTAGATCATCCAAGTAACTTCCTCTCTTTTCACTGATTACAACAGGAGCCTTGGAAAAGGAGTATGTGTTGGTATATCTTAAATACACATCACAAATAAACTGGCAAAACCCACTTGTACATGAGAAAAATTCTACAACACTGTCTTCAACTGCTAAACTGAAGAGCATATTGTTATTCTGTTAGCAGTTCGCTACTTCCACTGAACCATGCTTGGTGGAGTGTGGTTCTTAGTTTTTCTTTCCATGAAATTTGAACAACTAGCCCAAGATCTAGGTACTGTCCCCATCCTCACAATGTTGGGATCTATAGCGTGCACTACCAACAAACACCACCCCACTTTGACGTGCAATGCCTTAATGTCTTAGCTTAGAAATATATTAAGGATTAAAACCAAAAGTGTAGTGCCATCAATGGAGATAGTAGGATCAGGAAAATGAATAACCACATGTACCCTCTCCACAAGGGTGCAAACACAACTCACTGCCTAAACAAAAAGAATGGTTGTGTTGTTCACTGCCTTAGGTGGGCTCTTATAGGCTGTTTTACTTACAGCTGAAAACAGGTGAAAGAGCAGGAATAATTTTAACTATTTTTTATGCAGTTATACTGAATGAATTCTCGGTACCGAGGCACTAGAGGGAGCTCCTGCGATTAAAAAAAAAAAATGTGTTAAATGCCTATGAAGGGATGCCACCTACCCATCCTCCAGTATACAGCTGTCCAAGGACAGAAGCTGAATTCTGGTTTCACTAACAGCGTCGGCAAAACATCAGGATATCAAGTCTTCCTGCCTTTCTAAATTCATACCCCTACAGTTCTGCACTTTCTTTCTTTCCACATAGGTGATGATGTCCTTTTCTCCCACTTCCAAACAGCCATATCACTGCTCCAAGCCCTCCTCCTTTCCCACACCCTGTTTTTCTCCAGTGCTCTTAGCTCTGCTCCTTTGTTTTCTCCCCAGAAGACACCATCTCATTCCTTGTGGAGAAAAACAGTGACACTTTCAAAAGGCTTCAGGGTCCTCCTTTGCAGATCAGTTTCAAGGTGAGCATACAGCAGAATACACAGAGCAGGGGAAAAGAGAGGAATGATGGGAAGTCACTCTGCCCAGGCCTTTTGATGTCTTATGAACTGCAGAACACTGCTTGTTTCAAGACTTCACACTGCTCACCTTCAAACAAGTGGGAGGGTATCTGCTTAGGAGATGAATGCAAACCTTCCCAGAGCACAAACTAGAGCAGCAGCTGCTTGACAGAGTAACTCTAGAGTCTTTACCCATGGCAATCATGATACTGAGCCAAGAGTTCTCATTCTGCTATGTTTTGCATACACACCAACAAAGCTGTCCCCAGAAAGATGTCATGCACAAAGGGAATTGTCCTCTCCAGAAACTAGTTTGCCATGTACAAGGTTCTTATACATATGGTTTACTTTAGATGTGGTACAGCATCAGTTCTTCATTGTTAATACTTCTGCTTTCTTACTCCAGAAAAAGTTACTTGTCACAAATAGAAATCTCAGCCATAACAACTACCAGCATATTGCATAAATCAGTTTTCCAGTCAGTGTCTATTGTGTATTTAGAGCCATCTCAGTGTCCAACACTGTGAAGATGCAGATTCGTTGCTCAAAGACCTTAACAGCCAAGATTAATTCTCTTCCAGCTTATGCAAGTATAATTCACTGGTGTAATAAACACAGCAAAATCTGAATTACACTAAACAGCCACACATAGAACAAACCAACCACGTTTAAAAATCTTTTTCTTTCCATTTTACTGTGAAGGCAGAAAAGACTGTGGAATGCAAAGCGATTGATTAGTAAAAGCAGAGAGTGTTAGAAAAGAGGTATTTTGCTAAAATGAATTAAAGCCAACTAGGTTACAGAATGAAGAACTAATTGATGCCATTAACCTCAGCAGAGAGTTGCATGGAATATACACCACAGCCACTGGCTGGTAATTCACATGCACATGTGCAGACACACAGGCACACTGACAAGCAGCAATAGGTAATTATCAACACCAAAGCCTCACCTACATCATTCTGGGCAAGAATTCGACGACCAGAACCATCCAGGTTTGCACTCTCAATCACAGACATCTTAGCATCACACCAGTACACCTTGTCAGCTAAGTAGTCAAGAGCTATTCCACTGGGCCACACCAGACCAGTGCTGGCTATAACCTGGCGATCAATGCCTTCTAATGAAGAGCTGTCAATCCGGGGATTGACCCCCATGTCAGTCCAGAATAATCTCCTTTAGAAAACAAAATGCATACAGGAAGTCAGTAAGTAAATGTTTGTCCTCCTCTCCATGGAGTTCTTTCAAAGCAGAAAGGTCAGATCAGAGCAATATAGGCCTGAGGCACATGAGAAAAATTGCATGCTTCAAGCAAATATATTGGCTGCTGATCTTTTCACACTTGCCATAAGACTCTAGGTGATTACACTGGGATTTATGCAGAATCTTCACTCTGTTTGTAGGCACAAAACCTTTGAACAACGATGCCTGCTTATGCTAATTGCCAGCTCTTCATATCTGCTTTTTGTGTCTTCTGCATGACTGCTAATAGCAGTTTAGCAAACCCGGACAACAGAAGATGATGCATTAGCCTAAACATGTCTAAACAAGGGTTTAGCAATGCACAAATGACACCAAAACTACTTGCCACCCATGGAAAGCAATCAAAAGTCCTCAGGGGTTTTTGTGGGTTTATTTTGATTTGTCTAGGTTGGATGGTTGTGGGGTTTTTTGATGTTGTTTTTTAATAAACCAGTATCAGGCCCAGCCTCTTTTCTTCTTTTCATAAAATCATGATTCTCAGGGTCTCCCTCTAGGGTCCTGGGTGTTGCTGACTGAGTACAGCCCATTTTTCAATGAACACACATTGTTTGATGGCAGCTCAATATGGGGATAGCCAAAACCACAGATTACTTCTAAAGTCTGGACTCCAGCCTTCCCAGGCAGCAGCTGCCTCTGTCAGGTTTACTGAATTCACCCACATATTCACTTAGCTTTATTTACATAAGCAGTTTTGTTGTAGCCAGTGCAGGGATCAGTATTTTCAATAGCTTTAATTGTGTTTCAGATCCCCCTTCAATACTGACTTTACAATTATGGACATTGCTATAATGGCTGTTCCTCCCTTCACCATTAACTTTCTAATAAGGAAGGTTTCAGTGCCATTTTCCCCTCCCTTTCCCCTTGTAGAACAGCTTTGCCTCTGCCAGTAATTCTAATAGGCAAATCTCCCTTAAACTACATGTTCTTAAACGTTTTCCTACAAAATGTCTCTATCGCATTCAACCTCTACTGAAAGAGGGTCTTTCAGGTCTTTAATATGTCCACTGTGAAGCTAACAAAACACCCTTCCTGCTCCGCTTCATTCCTTGATTCATCAGTACTTAGTTATAGCAGGATATGAGCATTAAAAAAGAAAAAGAAAAAAATCCAACAGATTTAAAAACATGCTACTACAGGAGGCATATAGACTGAAATCCATGGGGCTCTGCCTTTGATTAAAACGGCCAGAATTTCATCAACAGTTTAAACATTCCAAACTCCTGTCATCTTCTCAGCACTAGGTAAGAAGATATAAGATGCATTTAAATCAACAAATCTCTACAACAGTAGGTCTGGTTTAGCTTCCTCAAAAACTGAAACATGGCCGAAAAAAATCCTTTGTAGGAACCATTGGTTTAAGTAGTTTAAAAACTACGTTCTTCACACCAATAAATAGAGAACCATCAAAATTTGTAGAGTGGTGCTTATAGATATCAGGTTAATTTCCGTTGCTTGCACATTTCTTTAGCTTAAACTGCATACAATATCTTTTAATGTTTCTGGTATTGTTTTAAATCCATAGGAGAAGTGAACACATCCCCACTCACAAAAGAAACCCAGCAATAAAACACTGCAGTTCTCACAACTCTGCAAGACAGTGTCTATTATAATATGAGACCAGTGCACTTTTAGACTGCCAAAAGGGCAACACTGGCATGCTCATTTTAAAGAAAATTCCCCAAGTATTACACAATTAACTACATTTATTACTCCTTACTTAGTAAATGGGTGAATGGCAATCCCTCGGGGCTGGGAGATATCCTCCCAGATGATCATTTTTCTTTGCATTCCATTCAGATTGCTCCTTTCAATGCATGCCTTCCTGCAACACACACAGCACTGTTAGATCCTCCATGCTATCTTGTTAATTACCTAACATATTAAGTTTTTGCCTTGGTTTAGTTCAGCACAAAACTGTAATAAATAACTTTGCAATGACAGGAAATAATCCTCCTGATGTGGGATGCCTAGTAGTTTTATCAACAAGTAATTCATATCACAGCTTCATTATCGGGTCCAGATGATAAAATACCTGCTGTTCTGCAGGAGACATGAAGTTCTCCTTCTTTGGGCAGATAATGAGTTGGAAGTATGATCGCTAATAGATAAATGTTAGCTTTAAAGGGAGTCAGGCAGAAAACTAGCTCCTAATTGAATGGCATTATCAAATGTATAAAGAATTTTCAAACTAGACCTCTTACATAGCATTTTTCATTCAGAAATAGCTGAGCATTTTACTTATTTTATCTATTTTACAGGAAAGAATGAAGCTACAGTCCTTTTGATAAAAAGGACTCATAAAATCCGGCAGTGTCAAGCACAGAATACACATTGCCCACCTCCCAGTCCAACTATTTTTTCAGAAAACTGTACTACTTGCTGCTACAAGCTTCACCTTGCCAAACAAATATCAGGCTCTACCTGAAAGCAAGCCTACAACCTTCCGTGCCTTTCTGAACCTGCAAAGAAAGGCTGCACAAAGATGGAAGGAGAAGTATACTTGTGCAAATGTGGAATATAGATGAATGTAGTGAGTGAGAAGAAAGTGGCAGACAAAAATTCACAGCTTCACCCTTGACTCTTTTACAGAGACAAGGACCACAATTTCCCATTTCAGAAGAAGCAGTGGCTTATGTATCTGGGATCGCAACAGTGTAGACAAGATCGTACCTTATAGCAAGGAAGAGGACTAGCAGTATATATTAAAGTGAGAAGGAGTGTGATCTGGACATTCAAACCCACTTTATATTGACTAATAAATGATGGGTCATACTGAAACATGGTGACTGCTGTTCAAGGAGTCTTCATTATGTGTTCTGATCTGACACTGTCTTTTCGCCAAAGGTCAGTTTTGTTTCTCTCTCTATATAAAGTTAGGTATCAGCTGAAATGTGAAGTCATGTTGTCTGCCAGTGATCCTTCCTCTTTTACCTAAGATGGTCGAAAAAGGCTCTCTATTAACTTAAAGAGCCATGATTGCAGCTGTCAACAATGCTGAGTTCTGCCCAAGATGTACTCAGTGCAGTAATACTCAATATTTTCATCTAACTATATATAAAGATATACCTAGAGATACACACATGAGTGTACATATATATAAATAGGAGTGTATACATATATATTCACATGCACATGTGCACATATGCATATGTATATATGCAGTACATGCTTTAGATTCCTTGCAATCGAGCCCAAACCTTTGCTTCTTGGAAAGACAAAGATAAAAATACAATAGCAGACTCAAAGTAAAGCTCCAGTATTTCAGTTTTAAAGAACCTTCCAACTGTATATACTTGAGATTACAGCTACCCAATCGAAATGTGAAGCGTTCCTGAATTTAGAGTGATATCTTGACTATTTCTGTATCACCAGTCATTTATTCCAAACATTTTATGGCATGCTTCAACATAAATGCACTGTGGAGCATGTACCCTCTGTCTGTCCAATACAATTTACGGTTAATCCAGTCCACAGCAAGGCCTTCGGGTATATCTATAGCTTCATGAATAACTTTTTCACGATTTGAGCCATCCAGATTAGCTCTTTCTATCCATTTCAAGGCAGTGTGGGCAAAGTAAATCTGTGAAGAAACAAAAGACGAGGCATTGTTAGTTCCCATCTCACTTTCTGCTCCATTTCTCTTGTCTAATAGCTCCAATTCTAAAATAACTTTTTCATTTTGAAAGTTCCATAAACTGCTCATTCACAAAAAGGCTGCACAGGTAACCTGTGATCCCTGATCAAATAAAAAGGCACTTATCTTTCAACCAGGATGACTTCTACAGGCAGCTTGTGCTTAGCTGCAAATCCTGGTTGCCCTATATACAGACCTCTGAATATCCTGTGGTCTTGTTTCAGTGAGCAACTACCTCACATGAAGCACAGCTGAGCAAGCAAAAGTAGGAGCAGGCAAAAGCATTGCTGCTCACTTTAAAAAGGGAGGAGTGGGGAGCAGAGAGTAGTAGTGTATATGTGTGTCAGGGAGCTGGGAAGGGGAAATGAATTATATAACTTGTTTCTAACTTATTTTTTTCCTTCACCTCTTTCAGCCTGCACTTCTCTTGATGTTTTACCAGGTCTCTGTTCTGTAAAACATTAACATTTCTAGAAGAGGCTTCTCAGTTTTGGGTCAAAATAGAAGCTTTCTGCTGGTGGGGAAACTAAGTTTGTTTTCCAAGGATGAGCGAAAAAAAAATTGGCTTGTATTTGATCCCCACACGGAGCCAAACACTATTTGGCAGAACCATGTGCAAAGTAATGCTGAGGCTTTCTTTGCAAATGATAACAACAAAACAAATAACTTTGCTTTGATGCTAACCATGAGGTCAAATAAAGTGGGAGGGTGGCCTTTAGCATTAAACTGGCTAATTCCATTACCAGGGTAGTGCAGAGCAATGCTGAGCAGTAGCTCACCTTACACCTCCTCTCAGTGCCACCTGCGTGTCACCACCTCCTCACTGCCAACAGTGCTGTCATGCTGAGCTCCCTACAGAAGTGGACAACCGCGCACAGCCACTGTCACCGACACAGCTGAATTACATTCAGCACAGCACCCAACAACTGCTAGTTTCCCAGCAGAGCCCTATTTCAGGAGCAAGTGGCGATGTTCCAGCAGTGGCTGAAATGATCCTCCTGTAGCACAGATCTAGTAACATTCACACTTGTTTAGCTGTGTCTGTCCAGGCCTTGAGATGAGTCTAGCAACTCAACTGAGCTCCTCGTCAGCTTCCACTGTACCATCCAGTATCATTTTGTAATGCTTTTACAGTGTAAACAAGTCCCACTATGGGGAAAAATAACTATCAGCCACATAAGGTTTAGAAAAGCACAGTTGAACGCCTACTCTTCCCCGCTCTGCAGGCAAGGAGTAGGGCACTGTGACGCAGCCACACAAACAACTCTTTATGCAGAGGAGACTCCCAACATCAATATCTTGTAATATAAGGAAAACACTTTATAACAGCAATAAATCCAGTGAGTGTTCAGCAGTTTTGTTCAATAATGTCAGGACATAGGACATAATTCTTGTTAAGATTACTCCTACATTTAGTAGGGATCATGGGATTTAGCTGTACAGAAAAAAAGATACTGCTGCTTTTATAGCTACCGAGTGAAGAAAAAGCCCACAATACGTTTCCGTAAAACAGTACTGAAGTCTTAAGGGAGAAAACTATCAATCATACAAAAGTTCTTTGAAAATTATATCATGCTTGCAATGAATTTAGAAATCCAAATTCTCTGTGAATTAGCCATGTCAACGTATATTCAACATCAACAGTCAATCGGTGAATAAAGGATGAAACTCTACTAGTGTTTGACATCCTGTAGCAGTTGTGCTCCTGCACAGGCAACAGAACAATGAGCAGCACAACGTGTAATCTGATCACTGACAGCAGAAAGGTTAAGGCACATGAAAGCCCAATCCATTTGTCCTTGCAACACTTCAAAATCCTCTCATTTTTAATGCCTTACCTTGTTTTCCACTGGGTCAGAGTCCAGTGCTAAGACCATTCCCATCTGCCAGTCAAGTAAACTTGCATAATCCGTTCCACCAAAACTGATCTGTCGGATATCTTGGCCATTTGCAAATAACAAAAATGGCTTAGGACCTGTTGATGTAAATGTGCACATATGTTAATTCCACTAGTTTCAAAGTGAGCTCTAGTCTGTGTTACTACCTAGCTAACACTGTAAGTAAGCGTTAGAAGACAAAATAGAGGAACAGAAGCACAAAGAAATGAAGGTGGTTTTCCTACATTCCATTGGACTCAGAAATCAAAGATAAATATGATTATAGGTTTTCAGCATCAGTGCCTTGCCCAAGATCAGCTTCAAGATTTGTGTTAAAGGAAGCCACTAGTCCTGCTGCATTTCAGAGAGTGCCTTAGCCTCAAGACAGTCTTCCCTCTGCATTTCACAGCAACACCATAAATGTCAGAACATTTGACTTTTGCACATGTGAAGCTTTTCACAGTATAAGCAAGAAAAATGCTGTTCTCAAAAAAAAAAAAAATAAAGCTTTTCCCTTATCCCAGAAACAAATCACAGACTTCTCTTTGCTCCTCTCTCACGCGATTGCTCACACCTTGCTGTTCAACAGGGTCTGCCCTTTTCTCAGGAGAAACAGAAGGGTCTGGAATCTGAAACCCAAACATGCACATCAAATACCTGGGCTTCCAGAGGCCAGCGGGGGAGAAATATTCTTGTACTTGTAGGACAGATTATAGTAGTGCAGACTATCCCCTGCCCTGTTCTCCAAATGTAGACACCTCAATCACAAATCTGTAACACTGGGGAGAAGCTACACCCATAATTATATAAAGGCACAAAACCCTGAAGAGAGCAGATAGATCTCTTCAATACAGGAGCCCAGAGTGAAATGCAGAAATTGGATAATATACTGAATCTTCCATGAGGGAGACTGAACACTGCTGCTTGTTCCAGTATATTTCTAAAATAGGTTATTTTTTAGAAAATCCTAGTATTTCTCAAGTTTCACAAAGTAAGCTAAAACCAGTGCAAAAATGGATCCAAGCTATGCAATCCCCTTTAAAGGACTCTAAAATGTTTGTGCTTTCATTGTCAGAAATTTGGACGCATAACAAGATACGAACCTATAGCAGTGCAGCGCTTTCTGTCTCGCTGGAGCTTATATCCAGGAAAACAAGCGCACTCCCAGGAGGATGGACTTAGTGAAGAACATATCTGACTACAGCCACCATTATCTGGAGATGTACAACCTTAAAAAGAGCATTTGAAAAATTTAACTTTGCCATTCTAAGAAAAAAATGACATAAAATCAGAGGTATAAGAGAAAGAATGATTCCCTCGGAATTTCTACAGTGCAAAGCATGTCAGTGAGTTGTAGGTTTACAGAAATACCTCCTGCTGAAAGCAGAAATCAAATGAAGTGAAAGCAAAGTAGCAGTATTTTTCCAGAGTTTTCCTGAAAATTCACAAGATGGAGTGGGGGAGAGGGTATCTATGAAGGCGGCTTCCATATCTTTGTTATTTCAGAGAACTCTTTCTCCCATGTAAATCTCAGCCCATCTACAATAACATAATAACTTTATCAGACTTTGCATTCCATGTAAAGAAACATCAAGTTAATGCCATTCTCTCCCCAGAAGTTAGTTAGACTAGGATGGTGAATTAATACTTTCTAACACGCAAACCAAGATATCATACAAAAAGAAACTATTCTTTCTTCCTGGGGCTGTACAACAGTTATAGCCTCAATACCAGCCAGAGCTTCCTCAGCGAAGTATCCATAACAAAACAGCAGCACTGACTGAACCTATGTATACAGTACAGTCCACAGTATGTTAAGGATGCAAAAAGTGAAGATGATTTTTCAAGGCGTGTGGCTGGCATTAATAGAGCTTTTTGACCCCTAAGCATGTAAAGATACAGTTGAAAAGCTACTGTCCCCTGAATTTGGAAAGCTTGCTGGAATAGAGGATGAGAGATTACCGGCTGCAGCATTTTTCTAATATTCTGACTGCAAAAATTCCATTTGTGGGCAATCAGATGAAATTGCTGTAAGTTAGAAAGACTCTAAACCAGGGTTGCATGATGTCAATAAAGTCATCTTCAGATTTCACCCAAGCCAATTTTGTACCTGTATTTTCTCCTCAAATACAAATTTTAGATGTATCTTGCAACAAACACCTGGGAGATGCCTTGATCTGCACTGACAACAAAGGCATTTGGCCTGTAAACATCAGATGCTGCTGCTAAGAAACATCTATTAAAAAATGAGGATACATATTGTTCATCTCAGCACTCAAAGTGCCTGACATTCCATTGCCTCAATCTTGTACAATCATTTACAGCCGTGCAAAATGAGTGTAAAAGGCTTTCATTCACTCCTGGATCTCAGCACCAAGAATAAACAGAGCTTGGCAGTCAACACTGCTAGAAAAAATGTTACGTACCCGTGCATGCTTTGCCATCCACTTTGAGTACAGATCCTTCAGGACAAAAGCAAACAGGTCCTTTAGATGTTTGAAGGCAACCATGGCTACATTCGGTGTTGTTACTTGTACAGGAAATTAGCTCTACAGTAATTTGAAGAGGAAAAGGAGTTTAAATTGTGTTAAAAAACTTTACAAAGTCCCCCCCAAAAGATGTTAGCACAGAAAAAGCAAGAAAAAAGAAAATGATAAAAGTGTGATATTGACAGTACAACACTTCTGTGGTCTTTCTGGGGTTTGTTGTGGTTTGGTTTGGGTTTTCCAATCTTTTTTCCCCACCCTCTCCTAATTATAGGAAATCAGAAAGACAAAATTGCTTGGTCCCAAAGCTATAATATTGATGAGCTTTAAGTTTTCCAAATTGTATGGGAGCGCATTATAAAAATAGAAATAATTTTTAAAACTTTCTTTTTTACATTTCATCAAAAATAGATCAGGTTTTGAAAACTACAAAGAAGTTATACTGAAAGAATAAGTATAAAACACAGAATGAGGAAAAACGACCTTCCTACTACACCAAAAGTAACAGAGCTAGAACCAAGAAAAATGGGAGATGAATATTCCAGAAATAAAGCTATGTTCCTTAGTGCAATGGTTAAAGCTCTAAGGGCAAAATCATCTGAGGACCTGGCAATAGCTTCCCTTTCCTTTCCAGTTGTTGGAGTGCCAACATTTTTCTGGGTATTTATTTAATGCAATTTCACAGGATATGCTCCTTCCACCTTCTCCCTTGAAGAGCTGTATCTCTTTATGCCAATTCTAGCGCCACATGGCAACACCCCTCGCAGACTTGAACAAATGCAAGTTTCCCACAGCTGCTTCTTTGAATCAGCTACATACACCAGCTTAAATGGTGCATAGCTGTTGCAAATACTGCTTCTCCATGGCAACTGCACTGCGGACTGGATTGTTCTAACCCCTTAAGCTCAGTGAAGAGGGTCAAGAAACCGATCTTGTGTTTTTTTCCGGCCAGAGCTTGTGGCTTTAGATGAAGAACTTTGTAAATGAGTTGGGAGTTGGAGGACAAAGCATCAAAATGTCTGGTCAGCATGTGGACTTCTCACCTTGCATTTCTTTCTTTCTCTCTCAAGTTGCGTAGTTGGTGACATATCTGCCTTGTGCTGCAGTAGTTAAGGAGATATACTGTCCATGCTGCATCCCTAGCCTGTGTTAGAAAAACATCGTTTTCTATCTAATTTGAGCCACTCAAAATGTAGGTATATAGTTCAAGCTAGTCATCCAGAGCAGGACCGAGTTGCATTGTGTCTAAGGATTGTTTTGGACACAAAAGGATATCACAACTCCCAATAGCCTCTGGCTGCAGGTCTCCCATAGGTCTTCTGTTACATCTGGCTGCCTTCTGAAGTTGTCACACACACCCTGGATCCCATGTTTTGGTCACTGAATCCTGCTCCTGCCTCCCTCTTAAATACAGAGGGAAACATGGCTCTTGGAGGTATAAAATAGATAGAGTAACTGCTAGAGTTTATTGGTCTCTACGGCTGCATTTAGTCTCTGGTAGTGATATTTAATACACCCTAGTTCCTGATCCTCCCATGATCCAGATTGAACTCATTGGTATGCAGTGGCACTTCTACTTGGGGCATTTACCAGTGTTTTATTTCCATGGAAACAAGGTAGAAGGATCTTTGTCTGTGCCTAAGCTTCACTTCATTATGAAATAGAAAAGTGACTGGGAATATCCCAAGATCTCAAAACCTGGATGCACTTCACATTTTATGTTCTAGAGTTACTTCAGAAAGGCTTAATTGATTTGTAAGCTGAATATACACAGTGCTGCATAAAGGGGGGAAAAAACCCTCCACCTCTGACTCTCCCTATGACTAAAATATGTTCCTTAAAACTTATTGACAGAAAAATGTCTGGTTTCTTGTTCCACTTCTCTGTGTTCTCTGAATTTAATTTATTCACATTTATCCAGTTTCAGAG
Organism: Lathamus discolor; assembly: GCF_037157495.1. Lineage (NCBI taxonomy): Eukaryota > Metazoa > Chordata > Aves > Psittaciformes > Psittacidae > Lathamus > Lathamus discolor. The sequence goes on from NC_088884.1 coordinate 109,966,767, forward strand.
AGCTTTCTGTTTGATGCACCTATGTTATATGGATAAGTTCTCTCAGGCATACTCCTTGTACACAGATTAACTCATAAAAGAAAAAAAATCCAACAAAACACATCCCCAGGTTAAACAATCTTATGAGTACTTCTGTGTGCATTATTTGTTGTAAACAGATGAACACGCATTTAATTTACACAGTTGCTTTTAAAGACTGTGTAAATTCTTCTGTGAGATACCCAGTGTAAGCCAAATTCAGAGACCGCATTTAGAAAGATATAACTGCTTATTGACCTGGAACTTGCCACAGAGCCTAATGTGAGGAAAGAGGTCTCTCTGGAGACGTGACTCTTCTATTTCTTTTCTTTTTTGCTCCTGAAGAGGCTCACACTTGATTACTCGCCTCTAACTTACACTTCTGTAAACATGACGTCTGAATTTGGTTCATTCAGTTTAAGCTGATCCTGCTTACATAATAAGGGATTGGAAGCAAGCAGTGCAACACACAAAACTTTCAGCAGTTCCAGTGTTAACTGAGGACTCCCTCCAATATCATACTCAAAGCATTTATGTATTTCTGCTACTTACCATGGCATGTTTTCCTATCAGGCAGCAGAACAAAACCTCTCGGGCAGGTGCAGTAATAGGAGCCAGGGATGTTCACACAACCCAAAGTACAGCCATGATTCCAGAAGCCACATTCATTGATATCTGCCAAGAGAAGCAGTTGCTGTATTAGAATAACATCATCAGCCTGTTTCAGGGAATAGATTAATGAAACAAACTAACAGTCTTCAGAAAGTACCTCCTTTTCCCATTCATTTACAAAAATACGTTTCTTCCTATAAATGACACAAAAGCAAGTTTGCAGACCTTATTCACATCAGCTTTTAAAACCTCCTAGCAAAACCTACTCAGGCTGCATGTGTCCTGCATAGGTACGTAGAGGATTTTCAAAAGTATGCTTTCCCATACATATTCCAGTGTCAGTTAAATACTATTTGCACCAGAAAAAAAAATTACATTAGACACATTCTTCAGACAAAAATTATTCTCCAGCATAACTTCAGTGAAATTCTCAAAACCCAAAAGGGGTTTAGAAGTTGAGACTCAGAAAGCAATCCTGGTGAATTTCCTGAGAACTGGATGGATGGTGCTCAGGCAGGTTTAAGCTAGGAATTTTGATGCCTTTATGTCTTTTCAAATCTGGTCACGCTGTGAAAAAGATGCTTCTAAAAGTGATTTACATAAATAGCTATTATTTGTACATAAATAAAACAGCTATCATTACCAGTAATGATAGATTTTTATTTTTATTAAAACAATCCAGATTAAAACATTTAGAAGCATGTTCAATATTTGTGTCTTTTTTGAAAGTGGGGACTTCAGAAAGCCATCTTGTTGCAGGACTTCTTAATGTTTCACCTTTGGTGACAGATCTGTTTTAATTTTTGTTTAAAGATTATATAAGCACCTATAAGCATGTCTACTTATCTGAAGCTCCTTTAACTACTCAGACAAAATTTCTCACAAGAATAGCCCTTGTGACACTTTCATAGGTCTCCTTTTTAGACTATTTCAGAACCTGGAAGGACACAAAACTTAAATGGCACAATTTGATTTTCAAGATCTTAGAGTGCTTTTTTCATACTCAAGAAATGAGTAAAGTAAAAGAACAGAATAATTTTTTTTTTAATCTGATAGTATAAAGCTGATGGGAGATTCACATATTACCTTCACAAAACTGTTTATTTCGACTTAAAATAAAGCCACTAGAACATTTGCACCGATGAGTCCTTAAGTCTGGCCTGCAGATTCTTCTTCGGCACTTTTCTTTGTTCAGATCACAAGTTCCTTTTTCTGTAAGACCAAATATAATTTAAATGTAATGCAGTTCTTGCCATATCAGCCTTCAAGGAGAGACTATTTTGAGAAAGATGCTCAGTGATGTCTTCTCAACAGCAGGCTTCCTATGCCACCAGTCCTGCACAGAAAAGAGCAACAGAAAGAGAGCACATATGCAAAAAGAGAGAAAAGAGAGATAAAAAGAGAGGAGGAGCATACAAAGGCTGGAAATTATTAGCACTAAGCAGTACTCAAGTCTCACGTTATTTAACAAAATAAAACAGCTGGACAGATCATAATGACCATATGTTTCCTTTGGGCAAAAAGTATTAGCACAGTCTAGAGGATCTTTGTACTGATATGGATCCTGGTTCCTGACTTTGAGAAATGCAACCATTGTAAATCTTGAACTCAGATTTAAAACTGTTTCTGATGTCCAGCAAGATGTGCTCAAATTCCCTTCAAAAAAATCTTCGGGTACAGGAAAAAGTACCCAAAGATCCCCAGAAGCCTTCCTACTTCTCTTGCTTTACAGAAAAAGGCAAACAGGCATTCAGGTATCCTTCTTCATGGGAAGGATTTGCAGAACCTTATGTCTATGCTCAGCTATCTTTTAGAGCTGGTACTTTTGAGGATATGCTATGCTCATGGTTTTATTCTTGTCTCCCAAATTATTATTTTTGGTTTAATCTTCCTAATCTTCTGGGGTGCTTGCCCCTTTCCCAAGCTAATAATAGTTGAACTGCTGCTACTGAATGTGAGTATGCAGCCACCCACACATAACACGGTCTTTGCCCTGTGGTGTCTGTTTAACATATAACTCATACAGGCTCATACAGGCAAAGAAATTCGTATGTGAATATTTTTCTTGTGCTATTTCCAATTCACTCTCTAAATTCCAAGAGGTGCAAAGCAGCATAATATTTAAGTTTGGCTTTTAGTCTTCTGCTAGCCACAACAGAGAAGAAAATGCTGGCTATTTGGTGGAATGACAGATCACATCTATAAACAACTGAAATAATTTCCCATTCTGATACTTCAGATTGGCTGAAATTGCCAACATTGCACGTATTTGCATCAAAATGACAAATTCTTCTCTAACAGAATTTGCATAACTAAATGAAAAATGATCAATGGATGACTAGATGGATACTGTCTATGATTAATGTTATCTCTTGAGAGACTTGAATTTTACATAGTTTTAGCTGAACCTCTCTTTTTGTAGAATTAAGTTTGATCTGAACTCTTAGTCTTTGTCCTTACTGCAACTGAGTCAGGAATATACAGTAATGGGGTGTCCAGTCTTCAAATACAGAACTCATTAGGATGACAAACGTGCAAGTGTACAAAACAATATAAAGCAGAAACAAGACCACATTCAAGGCTTCATCTTGTGCTTATCACTGGTGCTGGTTTTTTGCCCCTTGCTTTTACCATTTTTGGTCTAATGAGACCTAAGATACCCAGGAATTACAGGAGAAATAACAGAAGCAATAATTTTGTCACCTGGGCAATCTCAAGAAGATATTCTTTTTCAAATGAATAATTTTTAGAACCAGATAATGCCAAATTAATATGTAAAAAAACCAACCATATTTCAAAGCTTAAAGTGAATGCTGACTAGATTATGAAATACAAAGTTTTTAAGGTAATATTCTCTGGAAGAACAATAATTATAAACCATACTTTCTAGTTTCTTTGGTTTTGGTGAGGATTTTTCTCTTCCCATCACCTCTTTCATATGGTAATGGCTGTTCTTGGATAATAGCCTGATGGTAGTATCTTACATTGGGCAAAAAAACCAACAACATAACTCCTGAAAAAAAAGAAATATCCTGAGTATACTGAGTATCATTAACCTGTCAAAGAGATATTTTAAAAAACGTTCCAGAGACAATCTATAAGATTTTAAGGTAATGGGATATTTTACAAACCATTAATAAAAGTGTGAAGAACATTCCAGCAGGCATTTATAAATGCATATACTGTCATAAAATCTAGGGTTAGCTGTCTAGGAACACAGGTGAATTAGAGGCTGTCTTCCAGAAACTGCCATACCAAAGTGGCTGTGTTGGGTTCTGGAAAACCCCTACCTAAATTCTCTTTTCTGCATTTATTGGCCCTGACCAATCCAGGAAAGTCTTTTGAAAGAGAAAGGGGAAAGAAGACATGAGGAATTTAAGTAGTAAAGTAAATAATCTAAATTCCAGTAAAAAATTCAAATCATGTCAGTTGAGCACTTCTCATCAGTTCCCGTTTCATCTGAAGGACCTCACTTGCTATCTGCTTTAAAGAAGGCCTGATAATTCACAGCTGACGCTACACTGTAACAAATACTTTCTTAGCTTGTCCTGAGCATCCAATTAGTCTAGGTATGCTTTTATCTCCAGGTTTCTCTGTTGTAAGATCAGCTATAAATCTCATTTGCACACCAGGCTCATTACTCCTCCTTTCATCCCAGTCTTGCACTGGATAAGCTAAGTAACGTACTTCCAAAGTCCAAAAGGTTCATCTGGATTCAGCCTGTTAAGGTTCTTTATACTCCATCATTTCCCAGACATTTTTGCAAGAAGGTATTTGAAATAAAATTAAGGCCTACTGCTGACAACACTTACTGTCATACAAAAAATTTACTAAACATGTTGGAAATATAGGGATATATACTGCAAGGCATTTAAAAATGTTGGTAGTTTATTTATTAATAAAGGTGGGGAAACCCTTTTTGCAGCAGCAGGAGAAACACCAGAAAGCAGCACATCCTGGTTAAAGAAATAGAGTTTATCTTCTGAGAAAAGAATAAAAGCTAAATGCCCATAGTCAATGAAATTATGCTGCATGCTCTGGTGGAGATGACATAGGTAACACAAGCAATACCCCTGAGGTTCATGAACTAACATTCTTGGTCATTGTTCCTTCCTCTCCATCTTCATGCTCATGCAGACATGGTGACGGACACCTCATAAACCTCGTAAGACCTTCCAAATCCCATTGTAACAACCCTGAGATGTGTGGAGCTGTCTTCACCACAAATTTATCCTTTCTTAGCTACTCTGTGTGAGAGCACCAAATGTGTCAGTTGAAAAAAGTGTTTCCTTTCGCAAGGATGAATGTTTTCTTTGAAGGAACCACAGAACAGGCATTGCCTCTGAATGGAGGCTCCCTGTGTTTACAAGTATAAGCTTGACTTCCAGGAACACTCTTTTCTGCATCTTAACAGCTCTCTGCACTGCAAATAAAGCTTTTGAAGGGGAAAACTTCTTTGAAGATTTTGATTTTCCCACTTATCCCAGGCTTCAGGAAGGAGAGGCATCGTGGTATCCTATAAAACTGTTGGTTGGCATGAAGAAAGACAAAGCCTATTTTATAGTAGATATTTAGAAATGGTTCAAGAGAGAGATTTACAGTTTCATTTTTGTTCATATGTACAAACACTACTTTCTCCTTATGTATTTATGCCATCTGTGAACCCATGGCCATCTTCCCTTAGGAGTTCTGTAGCTATTGCTTGACAAACAAATGCCTCTATACTGCTTGTTCAGTTGTTTATAACCAAGCAAAACTGGTGACAAAAGTTATTCCATTAAAGCAAGAATACTGTATGTCTACTTTCCAGAGCTCAGAGAACAAGACATTATTTATCCTGGAAACCCCCAACTTCTTACTGTCTCAGCAAGAATCCTCAAGGAGCGTGAGCTATCCATAAGCAGCTACCTTCATTTTCTGATTTACAGTGAGAGGCAGTGATATGACCACCTCATACTGTAGGCTGCAACTGATACCAGTTAAAGAGGCCCAATGCTCTTATTTCATAATTATTACGGCAGCTTCAAGTCCATCTAAAACAGGCTGACTATTAATCCAGACATTTCACAACAAAGCTGAGATATCACAGTATAATTGTAGCACATACTGTGCACTTAAAATCCTCCAGTGCCATAATAATCTGAGGTGTTTAGATGCACATTAGAATAAAACTTCCAGAAGGGAGCAGACATTTGCTGAAGATAATCTACATGGAGGATTAAAAAGCTGTATGCCTTGTGCATTAACAGGAAAGTATGAAAACATCTTTGTGTAAACAAAGAGAAGGAGAAAATCACATTTATCTGCATGTGTATTCAGATTAATGAAATGAGGGATTTACGCTCAGCACACTTTCAGCCTGATACTCCAGCTGGAGTTACACATACTAAGTGGAACTGCAGATCACTGAAGTTGAAGGAAACCTTCCCTTGACTTCTCCAAGGCCTGGAACTTTGCTGAACAAAATTATTACTGTGAAAAATTGGAGTGCATGACATTATGCATCCTGGCCTATATGAGAAATAGAGTGGCCAGCAGGATTAGGGATCATCCCCCTGTATTCAGCACTGGTGAGGATGCACTTAGAATCCTGTGCTCAGCTCTGGGCCCCTCACTACAAGAGAGACACTGAGGTGCTGGAGCAAGTCCAGAGAAGGGCACAAAGCTGGTGAAGGGTCTGGAGCACAAGTGTGATGAGGAATGGCTGAGGGAACTGGGGTTGTTTAGTCTGGAGCAGAGAAGGCTTAGGGAGGACCTTATCACTCTCTACAGATACCTGAAAGGGGAATAGAGAGAGGTGGAGGTCTGTCTCTTCTCCCAAGTAACAAGGGATAGGACAAGAGGTAACAGTCTCAAGCTGCACCAGGGGAGGTTTAGATAGGGTATCAGGAAAAGCTTCTTCACCAAAAGGGTAGTCAGGCATTGGAACAGACTGTCCAAGGAAGTGGTGGTATCACCGTCCCTGGAAGTGTTCGAACACCGTGCAGATGAGGCCCTTAGTGACAACGTTTAGTGGTGGTTTTGGCAGTCCTGGGGTAACAGCTGGAACTGATGATCTTCAAGGCCTTTTCCAACCTAGTTGATTCTATGATTCTATGATTATTATTCTCACACAACTGTATCATTACAGTTTACTCACCAAAATCCTGAGAATTGATTCTTGCACCTGGCTGTTTAAATGGATGTACCACTTTTATCTCCACTGGTGGAAAAAATGATGGCTTCAGGCTAATTGTGACTACAACTTTTCCAGTATACTTGTTGGCTCTCCATATCATACCAGATTTCAGCTCTGAATAGTACAGGTGCTCAGCAAAGACAGACATACCAAGCAATTGATGTCTACAAGAAAAGAAAATGACACAAAATGGCACATTACCTGATACCTATATATTTACTCAGTCATACATTTCTGAGCATCTAGTTCAGTTAAGTTCACTGTTATTAACATTTACTTGCATTCTTATACATTTTATATGTATGAGAATCAGATGAGGTGCCAGACACATTCCCAAATAATCCAGCACCCAGAATACTTCAGATTTTCAAGAAATAATAGATGCAAAATGGATAACCTGCATTTCTCACAGCTTATATGAGATGTTACTCAGGACTGACACAACTGACAGAGAAAGCCTAGGTATCACCTCCAATGTAGGGAGAAACCAGCTTTGTGTCCATCATATGCAAATGGTGTGCTGCATATTTAAATCAGAAAGCCAGTAAAACCATGCATTTTTCTCATTTTGCTGTTGGCAATCCCTATTACTGATATGCCAATCTAGCCACACTGACAGAGACTGCAGTGATATAGGTGACCTTTTCTTGAGTACCTCATCAAAAAACATGCGTGCCATGGAACATCTGTACCACTGCAAAGCATGAAGACCAAATATTAAAGGTACCCAACAGCACATAGGTCTAACAGCCCCCTGAGGTGTGCTTAGCCCCAACAGTGGGGAGCAGAAGAGAACAAGTCTGTTGTGGAGAACAGTTTTCACCACATCCCCATTTGACAGCTAAGGAGGACAACAGGCTTAGAGGAGGATAGGAAGGGCTTGATCTAGCTCACTCTCTTGAGCACAGCTCAGACACCTGAGCTCACCCACTGTGACCTTGGACAAATAATTTAATCTCTGCTTTCGGCTTCCCTATCTGCATAAAATGGCCACTAATAAACACTCAGAGAGGATTTCTAAGGATTAAGTAGTTATCATTTGCTAAAAGCTTGGAAGATGGAAAGTACTGAGTGGCAGTATTATCCTTACAACAGTGACTTTTTTCGATGTTCCTACCAGAAGTTGTAGATTTACAGTTACAGGCCATTTGCACTACACTTTATACATCCTCCTGCGTTATGAACTGACAAAATGAAAGGGAGAATGAGGAAGAGAGCTTTCATACATCCCCAGGAAATGAGTCTTTTCTTTCTGACAAGCTAAGGAAAACTCACCGGACAGAGTTTTTGAGCAAACGAACAGCTCTGCCATCATAGTCACATGATCCAATGTGGGAAATGTCTTTCCCATGGTCATGTTGGATCCAGTAGAGCCTTCTGTCAACCAGATCTAGTGAGATTGCCTTTATTTTTTCTGTAGTTCTTAAAACACTTCTCACATCACTTCTACTGAGAGACAGTCGATGTACGCTTGAAACAGTACCATCTGAAGACCAAAATAATAGCCTGCAAGCAAGAGAAGCATATTTGGAGGAAAAGAACAAACAAACAAAAACACACAAAAACCCCTAAACAATAAAAAAAATCACCAAAATAAACTAAATAACCACAGCTGCAAGATCACATCACTGCTACATACCAATTTTCAGTTGTTCCTGTATACAGAATTCTTCAGTCTTACCACAACGCTTTCAGAACCAAAACTAATAATAAAATAAAGGAATTCCTTAATACATACTCACCTATTTCAGGATCTTCCCTTAACATAGCTCTATTTAGACTTGAAATAATTTTTGACAACAAAGCGTTGTCTGTTTAACAGAAGCTATGGTACCACTGACGTTTTGTTACCATTGTGTTCTTATTTTAATAAATACGTTTCTATCAGAGACTGTATGGCTGTTCAGGAGATTGTTCAGGAAGCAATGAGATCCTAGAATTTTCTCTCATGTAGGTCAAGCAGGAATCAGCCCAGCTTAACTACTATGTACTATCGCCTGTCTCTCTGCTTTGTTCCAACATATGGTCAGAGAAAGAAACTGGAACTAGCTCTTCATTCTAAGGGGAACTCATGCAGACTTGTGGAAAGGCATGTCTCAGGCAGATTCTCATTGCCCCCTGCCTCTGGGGAGGAATCTCCAGAAACTCTAGTTGAACATACCACTTAAGTGCTTAACTTAAAAATACCATTTCTATTATTGTTCTTGTTTCTTTCTACGTTCCTGCTGGTTATAGCAGCCAGTCTACGCTGTTATTAAATTAAGACAGAGTCAAAATGCAACTTCAATACTCAAACCAGTCATGCACTGAAGCTACTTATATGTCAAGTTATTAATGGATTAGAACCCAGATTTACCCATGTGACTAAGGTTAGCAACAGTTCTTCCAAAATAGCAAGTTATCCCTCATTCATGGATACTTAATTTTTTAATGTTTGGATTTAGATTTTTTCTTTGGGTTTCTTTTGCACAAAAATTCCAAGAAATATCATCATTTTGCCTTGTCTTCACAAAATTACAGAATTTCTATGTACAAAACAAGGTTGCATAAAGCCATCCTCACTATGCTTAGAATAATAATTTGTTAAAGGCTCTAAAATGGATTAGATCTCACTGGCAAGGGCTATACTAAACCAGCAGGAAGAATCAACCCCTGCCTCACAGCTTTTCTGCACTGTTACATAGTCTCATAGTTTCCTCACAGTTATCATAGATTACTAATGTATAAGGGAAAACGTGTTCCAGAAAGACACTCTAAATTTATACTGCCATTTTTAGACAATTAATAGCTGTTTGCATTTCTGTAGCACCTGTTATTTAATAAACAGCAGTACTCAGGAAGTTCAGAGTTCAAATGCTAGGATGCAATTTTTACAGACAAGGAAACTAAGAAACCAGGGTGGCTATAGTCCCTATGCACAACTTTTGTAAATCAGTGTAGGGACAGAAAATTACAGGTTATTACTGCCTTACTAACCTCCCTGTAAGGATATGCTGGAGGGAAGGGATGCCATCCAGAGGGACCTTGACACGCTTGTGAGGTGGGCTGATGCCAACCTTATGAAGTTCAACCATGACAAGTGCAAGGTCCTACACCTGGGTCGGAGCAATCCCAGGCACAGCTACAGGTTAGGCAGAGAAGAGATTCAGAGCAGCCCTGCGGAGAAGGACTTGGGGGTGTTGGTTGATGAGAAACTGAACATGAGCCAGCTTCAGTGTGCGCTCGCAGCCCAGAAAGCCAACTGTATCCTGGGCTGCATCAAAAGGAGCGTGACCAGCAGGTCGAAAGAGGTGATCCTGCCCATCTACTCTGGTCTTGTGAGACCTCACTTGGAGTACTGTGTGCAGTTCTGGTGTCCTCAACATGAAAAGGACACGGAACTGCTGGAACAAGTCCAGAGAAGGGCCACGACGATGATCAGGAGACTGGAGCACCTCCCGTATGAAGACAGGCCGAGGAAGTTGGGGCTGTTCAGCCTGGAGAAGAGAAGGCTCCGTGGAGACCTCATAGCAGCCTTCCAGTATCTGAAGGGGGCCTATAGGGATGCGGGGAAGGGACTCTTCATCAGGGACTGTAGTGACAGGACGAGGGGTAACAGGTTAAAACTTAAACAGGGGAAGTTTAAATTGGATCTAAGGAGGGAATTCTTTCCTGTTAGTGTGGTGAGGCACTGGAATGGGTTGCCCAGGGGGGTTGTGAGTGCTCCATCCCTGGCAGTGTTCAAGGCCAGGTTGGATGAAGCCTTGGGTGGGATGGTTTAGTGTGAGGTGTCCCTGCCCATGGCAGGGGGTTTGGAACTAGATGATCTTGAGGTCCTTTCCAACCCTAACCATTCTATGATTCTATGATTCTATGAGTTCAGCTTTTATGCATGGTGAATCACACCTAGGTGAATATACGCACTTGTGTCTCCCCAGACTTTTGCATAACTTCAGCAAATATTTCCCTATAATGCTATTTGTAGCATATTTTGCTGGCATTTGACAATGGTTTTGATGATTTCTGAATATTTTGAAGACTGGAAAATACTACATTTAATAGCAAATCAGAAAATATTATAAATACATATACTGCTGTTCAGGCCTTTAATTCTCACCCAAGTGACACGACTCCAAAGAATACTAGTAATGCTCCTGGCATTAGAAGACTGGTTTACGTATAAATGTTCTAGGAAAGGACACAAAACCTTTAATATTAAAAGAGTTTCACACACTGCTGAGCAACTTTACCATGAATTAGGAGTGGCAACAAAAACACGTTTTTGCTGTAAAGAACAGAAGCATCTCAAAGTCTTCTAAAGCTTTTATCTTTGCAACTTTAATGGAAGAGGCTTATGTGTAAAGAAAAATTATCATAGGGAGACCACTGCGACAACTCACACTGATAACTCACAGGTGGCCAAACATCTCATGTGAGTATGGTTCTCAGTGTAAAATGCTTGAAGCTGAAAGAAGCATTTCCATGAAGGCCAAATCACTAGTGACAGAAAGCATCAATGGTAGATTCAGAACCAATACTCAGAGCAACTGACAAAGAGACAGGAGAGACAGGAGTGCAGCTTTCAGCTTAGATTTTCTTCTCAGAAAGTACACCAATTTATATTCTAAGTGTGCCAAGTCTGGAGCAAAAGGGACTCCCAGCATTTGCAGGCATCATTCCCCTTTGCTGCTCTCGGCTTTCCTGCTTTCTCTGCCTTGAAATTTTGCTGACTCTGAGAAAGAACAAGCAATGCATCTTTTGCCTCAGCTCTCCTCACTAGCAAAATTTTCCCTGATGACCAAGAGGTATAGATTCTGCATTAGACTTCAGAGGGCATTTCTCACACACTTCTCTATTTATCTCTTATATGCTTATTAATCTTTTATCTTTTGTCAAAGTTCAGGGAGGTATTTGACTATAGATAAAACACTGTGCACAGATTAGCCCAGCAGCCTATAAACCACAGTCATAGTACTTTGCATACTTCAAGTCCATTTCAATTAAAACTACTAACCTAGTTAAAATTACCTTTGCTCAGCATCGATGGTAATCCTTGTGGGACGACCAGCACCTCTCAGAAGAACTCTTCGTTTCTTCCCATTCATGTCTGTTGCTTCTATGGTTGCTTTCTGTCTATTGGCCCAGAAAATGTCTTGATTTACCCAGTCAATAGCAAACCCTGAAATGCCTTTGTCTATGTAACATAGCCTCTGTAAACAAAAGAAAAAAGTTGACAACAAGAAGCATCCCAATGATTACCCTAAACTACACTTTCAAGGAATGGAGTGCCAGAAAAACTTTTCCCCATGAGAACTACACTGGGCTAACCTTTTAGCTACAACTTCTTGCATTTGGCACACTACGAAATACCAAGACCTGTACAGTTACAGATGAAAAACCTCCTAACAGACTGTTGCTGGACACTGATCCCTAAAAATCAATGTAAAATACATCAGTGAAGACTCCACATGGGTACACAAACCCTGGCAATCTCAAACAAAAGAAGGCTCTCCCAGCGTTAAAGTTCAGCCACAGCAGCCTGTCAGCCCTTCTTAATCAGGCAGATGCAATGAACTGTATGGCTTTTTCTGAACAAAGGATGAAGTGCTAAAAGAAGCATTTATGCAACTATAGAAACCAATAGAAGGTTTGAGAAAAAATTAGTAGGAATTCAAGCACATTCTTCTCATAGCATTTGTGCTAGTTTGAGTTACAGTAATCTGGAAGACAAACTTCCGTAATGCCATGGATTAATTTAAGAATGCTAGAAACACTATTGTCTTCAAAGCTTTAGTTTGTCTGAGTTTCCTCTCCTTCATTTTTAACACCCCTTCAACTTTCCACAGAAAATACTAAATGTATTCTAAATGCCAGTAAAATAGCCTAGATTCAGGAACATAACATTACAACAACAAAAGGTATTAAATAAGTCTGAAGTGCTAATCAATGAACAGGAATGGCAGCATTGTACCTAAAGAGCAGGTGGTTTCCACAGAGGGTTTTATGCCCCCTAACTTGGAGAATTCCAGAAAACTTATTACTTTACCTCTTGTTTTGTGCCATTCAGGTGAATTCTTTGAAGTAGTTGCCTTTCAGAGTCTACCCAATACACTTTCTCTTCTGTATAATGAAAATCCGTAAGCGTTGACTGACCTGTATCGGTCACCAATCTTTCATGATTGGTCCCTTCAGTGTCAATTCTAAAGATGGAATTTCCATGGCTAAAAAGTAGGAATGGGGCAGGGTCTGCAAAAGAGACCAATTAATGGATAAGCATTTTATTTTTGCTGCATTAAATTCTCATCAGTATTTTACCAGCCAAAGAGAAAGTTCAGGATCTAACCATCTCTCTTGTATTTTAACGATAACTTTCTAGGCATATCTCAGAGAACCAATACAACATAAATTTAATGGTCCTTTCAAATTTAATGCTGAAATTTAGGTCAAAAATCTGAGTCATGAAACTGAGATTGCAGTGTCTGTTAGCCAGTAATGGCAAAACCTACAGCCTAGTCTAAGGTCAGAAGAACCACTGTATGCTTGCCTACAGAGGTTGCAAGAATTATGCCATGGATGCATCCCTAAGTTGAAGACTGCATTCAACTATTGCGCAATAGCAACAATTTACCACAGACAGGTGGGTTGGAGTCTCAATTTAGCTATCCAAACAGGGAAATTGAAAATCCCAAGACAGGGCAAAGGATGAAGCAAGAGTCTGTGGAAGATTCTTGTGATGCAGACGGCTGAAGGAAACCAGAAGATCTATGCATAAAACTCGTACAGCTCAACACCAACTACTTGTTCCAGACAAAAACTATATTCATATTGAGTGAAGGGTAAGAGAGTATCAGTAAGATAGCAAAAAAGTGTTAAAATGAAAGGCGCTCCAATTATGCCCTATGCTCTAGAAATCTAACTAAGGTTGAAAGTGATGAGCAACAAGGATGGTCCAAATAGTCTTAATGTAGCCTTAAAACCAGGTAGTAAGTATGGAAGTATAATTAGTCGGACAGAATGATTGGGGCTGCAGATTACATTATCATAGAATCATAGAATAGTTAGGGTTGGAAAGGACCTCAAGATCATCTAGTTCCAGCCCCCCTGCCATGGACAGGGACACCTCACACTAAACCATGCCACCCAAGGCTTCATCCAACCTGGCCTTGAACACTGCCAGGGATGGAGCACTCACAACCCCCTTGGGCAACCCATTCCAGTGCCTCACCACACTAACAGGAAAGAATTCCCTCCTTATATCCAATCTAAACTTCCCCTGTTTAAGTTTTAACCCGTTACCCCTCATCCTGTCACTACAGTCCCTGATGAAGAGTCCCTCCCCAGCATCCCTGTAGGCCCCCTTCAGGTACTGGAAGGCTGCTATGAGGTCCGCACGCAGCTTTCTCTTCTCCAGGCTGAACAGCCCCAACTTCCTCAGCCTGTCTTCATACAGGAGGTGCTCCAGTCTCCTGATCATCCTCGTGGCCCTCCTCTGCACTTGTTCCAACAGTTCCATGTCCTTTTTATGTTGAGGACACCAGAACTGCACACAATACTCCAGGTGAGGTCTCACAAGAGCAGAGTAGAGGGGCAGGATCACCTCCTTCGACCTGCTGGTCACGCTCCTTTTGATGCAGCCCAGGATACGGTTGGCTTTCTGGGCTGCGAGCGCACACTGAAGCCGGCCCATGTTCATTTTCTCATCGACCAGCACCCCCAAGTCCTTCTCCGCAGGGCCGCTCTGAATGTCTTCTTTGCCCAGTCTGTAGCTGTGCCTGGGATTGCTCCGACCCAGGTGTAGGACCTTGCACTTGTCATGGTTGAACTTCATGAGGTTGGCATCAGCCAACCTCACAAGCGTGTCAAGGTCCCTCTGGATGGCATTCCTTCCCTCCAGCGTATCAACCGGACCACACAGCTTGGTGTCATCAGCAAACTTGCTGAGGGTGCACTCAATCCCACTGTGTTTTATTAAGTTTCTTTGTTATTTTTGGGGTTTCACCACAGAGCAAGGTTAATATTACCCTAGGAACCTTAACTGCATTTCTAAACCACAATGGTTTTCATTTAGGCAATTTGAGTATCATGGATGTCTATCAAGTGTATAGCAGAGGAAATGAGTTTTTATGTGACCAGTCACAATTAGCCTTCATTTTAAAAAGAAGCACTTATATATATATATATATGAAAAAAAAATGAGGGTATACAGCCTGCTCCTTAATTTACTAACAACGGCATTCAAAGAAATCTGATTGCGGTGAGAATGGTGGGGGTTTCTAACACAGTTGCTTTGAAACAACAGATCATGGTATACAAGTAATGCTCTGACCAAGTAACAGTGAAATGCGATTATTGATAGAGAACCAACAGAATGACAGCTTTCAAGCCTGTGCAATGACTTGTTTAATTGATCTTCCTGCATTGCAGAAGCAACCCTCTATTTATCAGGTAAGGATGCAATCAGAGACTCAAAGGTACATTTTCATAAGTTTTCTTGCACGTTTATCTTTGAAAATTAAACTCTTTTTTATTGGCCAGTTTAGCAAACTTTTAACTAAATATTTTTATTATTAGTATGAAACCTGGGGCTTTAAACTCAACAGACGTTACCTGTACAAATTTTAGCCAGATGCTCCAGCTTCATTATGATTGCAAGGTTGTTTGATTCAACCCCTTTCACAGCAGAGAAATGAGACCAATTTTGATTTCTCCAAGTGAAGGAAGTTCTTGGAGGACAAGCACCCAAGATGCCATTTTCTCCTGCTTACAATTTTGTTTTTATACTAACAGACTGCTGCATTTTAAATTTTCAAGCTATCACTCAGTTATAACAGCTGCTTCTAGGATTTTAGTGACTCCATTTTTCTGCTGCTATTCGCACTGAGCAACCCCATGTGAGAATATTTAAACTATGAAGACTTGTGTTACGTAAATGGTAAATGAACGGTGAAGTGCAGCAAGGTTGATTTATCTCAGGAATTTGGCATCTGTACTGCCTGCATTTTTGCCAATTAGTTGACTAAGAGCATTTATATACTTTGGTTTTGTCCTTTCCACTCTTTGAATTTCCTATCAGGCACCTGTGAACGATGGTTGCAAATGGATTAAGGACCGAACAACCAAACTTTTATTGCAGAGGCACCAGTCAGATTTGCATCTTAATTTTATCAAGGGTTTAATTGACGGGTAAACAACACACGCATTAAAGAGCTTCCTGTCTTTAAAACACAAGGGTATTTCACTTACTGTACCCCCTACAGGAAGGTTTATACCTAACATAAAAGTTCTTTATCCATCACAGCGTCTCCTGAACCATCAGTCACTTTCTCCTGGTGCTACAAATGTCAGTAATAACATTCAAAAAAAGTTGAAGTCCTCAAATATTAAGGTAGGATTGTCCTTTGAAAGATACTTGTGCAGAAATATCACTCTGGGGGAAGGTAACATGTTTGGTTTCACTTCAGTTCAAAAAAAAGTTCATTAAAAAAAATCTATTTATCTTTGTGAGTCATGTGTTTCTGCCAATGATGACTCTAGGAGTTGACTAAAGTGATTGTGTTGGCACTAATTTGGGAGCTGCGCAGAACACTTTTGGTCATGTTCATAGTCCCAGAGCCTACATACACAGGGACTCAAGTACACCTCCTACTTCCTAGGTCAGAAACATGCCCTGTCAGATCGTATCTTTGCATTCACAAGAGTCCCAGGTAAAAATCAGCCAGAAAAAGAAAACCAGTGCTCCTGGATCAGAAGGGAGCTGTAACATATCCCAGGAAAGAACCAAAACCAAACATTCAGGAAACCCAGGAGGAGAGGCAAGAGGTGAACTTCGTAGCCCTCACACATTGTACTCTAGATGCGACATAGTATTAAACCAGTCAATAAAATCCAACTAGATTTTTTTCCCTAGGTAGCATATGTTGAGGACAAAATTAAGGTTATTCAAAGGCCACTCTGTATATTCTCCTCTTCAAAAGGCTAAAAATTTTTAACATTTAAATGCTTCTTACACATCAAAAACTATTTATACATTCAGAACAGAGCAAGGACTAGAAAGTACTCACAGTAGCATTCATTTTTATTAAGAAACTGCTAATGGACCAAGCCAAAAATTCCTGCCTTTGATTTCACAGCACTGCCCCTATAACCTAAGCACACTGGAAAGACATCAACAACAAGAGATTGAAAGAGGCAAAGGTAGCAAAATCTTATGTACCGCTGCATTTTCCTAGAAGTAGTAAGGATGAGATAAGAGAGTTTACAGCTCTGAGCACACGGAGAGAGTGTGTCTACTAAACTGGAAGTCATTGTTTAGTTTTATTTGTTTGTTTACATATGTTCATTCATCTTCCCACCATCATACTTTCCATTCTTCATCATCACTCTTCTGTGGCACCCACTTTGGCCTTGCCATTTATCTACACAGTACAAGAGGCAGTTTTCCATCAGTGAAAAAGAGCACCCCAGCCACTGTGAGCAGGGACCAGCCAGTCATGGTTCTCCTAGAATAATAATGCTACCTAAATGTCTAAAGCTCTTTTTTAGTTAATAAAAGAGAAAATTACCTTACCATTTACATAGCAAGACCTTTTGTCAATGTCCAAAGTGTAGCCAGGCAAACAGGAGCAGATGTAGGACCCTGGAACATTGATACAGGTTTGGCCACAGGTTCCCAAACCACCTTCAAGGCATTCATCAATATCTGAAACACATTGTTAAACGGATGAAGAAAATTCAGCTAGCAAAGAGAAAGAATACCCTTGACATAATAAATTGGTCAAAGAATTTAATATGTCTTCATTAAAAAAGGAAAGGATGGCTGTATTGTTTTATGCATTAGTATCAGAATTACTGTTTTGTCCATTGTCACAAGCACAGCGATTTTATTTTTCATTAAAAGAGTGTCCAAGGAAATTACCATTCTCCTGGTTTCTGGGCACTCTGGTCTCTGATTGCCCAAACACAGGGAACAGACTTGACTTGTTCTCTGTTACTGTGACTTGCATTATCATTTGCTATGCAAATGCTGCCTGCAGCTGCTTCATTTTATCTTTACTCTCTTTCCACAGTAATAATTTTGCCAACAAATTACCAAACTTCAGGAAATAGCAAAACAGCAAACAGGCCGCCACAGCACTGAGTTCCACAGTGAGCTCATTTTGGTTTGAGCCAGATCTCAAACACACATACAAAACACCAAAACCCCCACAGTATTCTGAGAGCAACGAGCCCAAGCCAAGGCAACAAGCAAATTAATTGGAAACTGGGCTTTTAACTGGTAAAGTAAGTTAGAGGCTTTGGGAATTAAAAGATACTTAATATATTTATGATGTTTTATCAGGAGTTGAGGCAGTAACAATTAAGTCCTAAATTAAGGACTTTATTTTTCAGAGAAAGGTCACCACTGAAGAGCATATTTTGCACTAATAGGAAAGAAATTAACCCCTTTGGTGTTACCATGGATGACTGTCCTAGAAAATTCAGATAAATTTCAGTTCCTACTGAAAACAAATGCATCTGATAGTAACTTCCTGAGGTGCTTGGCATTTGACAGTACCACATCCTGGTATATTTCTTATATATAACCACTGTGAGGGTTGCTATAAAAAGCAGCTTTTTCCTTCCCCACATTCTATTTGATGTCAGTAACTTTTGTTCTGAGTTTTATCATCTGACTTTGCACAGACAGGAGTAAAAAAGAATACAAATTATTTTCAAGGGACACATTTGATTGATTAAGTCACTAAAGGACATTGATTCATAGCCAAAACTACATGTATGTATTGATTTATTCCAAGGATAGCTCACAACAATATTTTTTTTCCCTGTATTCCTTATGAAGCATTTAGGGCAATGGAAATGCTTCTCCATGGGTAACTTATCCAAGATGTTCATTTGAATCAAGTGCAAATTACCACAGTATTTCAGGAGGAGAATTAGATGAGGATTCCCCTAGTTCAAAGAAGGTCAGAAATGGTACCTCATGATAACTACAAGGAACTGCAGTTTAACCAGCTCACACCAGCAATTTGAATTAAATTTCTAGGGAAAGACAAGCAACCAGATTTCTGGTACCCCATGGGTCTGGGAACCTTGCTTCTTTAACCCCTTTAAAAACCTACGTGTAGCAGAAAATGTTTTTGGGCTTCTTGTGCGTCAGGTATCAAAGTTGTCCATAAGAATGTTAATAATTTACAGCCACCTAATGTGTCTGTACAGACTAAGTGACGTTTCCAAATTGTTTTCAGAGTTCTTCCACAATCTTATGTTCCACATAGCAGATGAACTAATTTGACAATGTATGAAACGTAATCAGAGCACATGCAACTGATTTCTGTTGAACAGATTATGAAGGTAAAGCAGAAGCATTTTCAGCAACTTAATTCCATAAAGCACTCTAACCCACAATCTTCTTCAAGCAATCGGCTTTCAGGAGCATATTTTCCCACACACACTAGTGATGTACATGCCATTCTCCACCGCATTAAAAGAGTAACTCCTCCAAATCCCCTCTCGAAAGGTTTGACTATCTTAGAAGTTTGTTAATGGCCTACAGAAACCAAGAGCTCCAGGTTGCCAATTTAAAACTAGCTACTTCTGACTAACATTGCCTGTATGTGTTTTAAACAGAAGAGCTCTTTGACAGCCCATACAGGAGGGCTTTCGTGACCTCAGCTCATTGTCACAGCTGCTGTCAGTAGCAGTGGAGACCTGAAGGAGTCTGCAGGTATGGACAGTGTTTGCATCTCTCCTTGAAGCACTGGTTTTCAAAGGGAGTAACTGGCTGACTAAGCTGGACAGCTAATCTGATCTGGTCACCAGTACAAAACTAGGTACAAGACTGTGTCGATAAAGGCTACAGTGTAGTTTATGTCAGTCAATATACTTTTATGACAATAGTAGCTTGTTAAATAAACCTGATATTATTCCTATAAGGAAATCACAAGTCTGAGTGATAAAGGCGACTGTGTAGATGCAGCATTGCTAAAGACAGAGAGCAATGTGAAACACTGATGAGAGAACTATTATTTGATCAATAAAGAGTACATTAAATAAGAATAAGAAAGGTAGGTCTGACCTACAGATTGTGTTCATACTGGACAGAAAAGTGACCTCTTAGCATGTTACTGGGCAAGAAAATTCAAATCACAACACATATAAACACAGGAGAAATGAATGACAGTGGAGAAATAATTTTACTTCTGTGTACGACAATGTTGAGACTGTATTGGCACACTGCTTGTACTTCTTAGATATTGGTTGTTAAAGGATCCTGGAAAATAAGGAAGTGTATACAACAAGGATAGAAAGTGTGATTTGAGGGTAAGGAAAAGTGCCTTTCTGTGAGACACTTAAAGAACTCAGTCTGCTTAGATTATCAGAAAGAGGCTTGGGAGAGGGATTGATCATAGTATATAAATACCTTCATAAAGAAAAAGTACCTTATTTTCTAAAGAACACTATAATCTTTTGCAGGAAAGATTTAATAACGACTGATGGCTGAGAACTGAAGTCAGAGAAATCAGATGTAAACATTTAGTTCCCATTTTAACAGGAAGTGTGATTGCCTAACGGAACAAGCTACCAAGAAAAACTGTGAAGGTATGGAAAACATCTGTGGATATATTCAAGTCAGGATCACATTGGGAAGACATACTTTAACCAAGCACAGATTACTGAGCTATGTACCTAGGTAACTTGGTACAATGACCTGTTATTTACAGGATGGATTTTCTAGCTTTATATGAGTGTACAAAACTGACTCTCCAAGAAAGACCATGCTGATTGATCAGTCTACAAGAATTTACACTGCCTCCCAGTAATTGTTCCTGAAGAAAGGATTTCAGGGTTATCGATCTGCCCATTTTCATCCCCACCAAAGTTCACATAATAAAGCAACTCTCACCCATGCTGAAAAGCAAGCAATCGCCCCAGCTGAAGAAAGGCTATAGAGGAAGAATAACAGTTCAATAAAAGATGAGGGGTTCAGTGGTGACAGGCAGCTCAGCCACTGGAGAATGCCCCTTCCAGAGGTAAACAGGAAACACCAACAGACACAGCACTATTGTAAAACATGTAACAGCACTATGAACATTTAGCTTTTACGGTGCTAACAATGGAAGAGGGTCCTATGCTCTCTTCTTTGCTTAAAGTACAAAAAAAAAAAAAAAAAAAAAGAGAAAAGAAAAGGGGAAAGGGGAAGGCTGTTTCTTGAGGTTTAGGAGAACTTGATCATAAAACCATCCATCAGGTGTAACTAGCAGTGCCTTCACCTGCACTCTTAGTGCCAAAACAAAGCACGGAGTTGCATCCTCCTGTAGCTGTTTTACGTGTCCTGGCAACCACATCCCCCAGTGGGAACTTTACCCTGTGAAAGAAATCGGCTTAGTGAACACAAAAGCTGTCTGCAATGGCCTGACAGCCAGCCTTGAAAGGAAGAATGAGGTTCTGGTCAGTCCTCAAAGGCTTCTTTATGCAAAAAATGCCTTGAGAATCAGCAAAACCGATGAATCATGTCATCATGATGTTGGCAGCTCTCAATGACTTTGCATACAAATATGCTACTTTATAGAGAGTCCTGAGAAATGCTCTGCTTGCAGAAGGTGAAGCATTAGTATGCCTGGCAGGGATACAGAGAAACCACAGTGAGCCAGAACTTGCTTTTCATTATGGCCCCAAATACATACATTATATACATAAAATATGCATGTGCAGATACACACATTCAAATAACCTCACTCAAATTTGGCTCCTTTGGAGCTGGGCTGGGAATTAATGCAATTTGCTGTATCTAGCCACCACCATAATCTTTTCAACAAGGTTGAACATGAAATTTCATCTGGGTTACAAAGAAAGCAGCTCATGCTTTTTATCTATTTTGTTAAAAGCGTGCGTCTCAAAGAGATGGAAAAACGTGTTCCATCTATCAGCAGGCCACAATAAGATAGATGAGGCACAGCTCAGTACCTTCTCTCTCTGATTTTGAATGAGGTTTAAAGTACAACCTGATCACCCACAATTCTTGAAAGATAGATGCTATGAAGTGCTCGAATACTATGGTAAGAACCACAATGTGAATACAATAAGGTCATTACCAACTCCTGAACAATTCCAGTCCAGAGCCACAGAGGTGGTCATATCACAGATATGAGAGCAAGAGCAATCATATGATTTAATCAAGTGTAAAGTAGAATCAAATTTAAAATAGAAATAAAATTTAGAAAGCATTTTTAGATATCTTGAAAAGAAAAGGTAAAAAAATATCTCAAGGGACTACGGTGTCCTGATTTTTTTACCCTTCTGGACTCAGACCTCAAAGGTTTGGGGACTAAAATGAAAAAAACAAAACAAAACAAAGATTGGCTTTTGTCTTCAGAATAAATTCTATGTGTAAATTAGCAACTACAAAATGGATGTCTGCTTTCTGGATCATGTAACTTGCAACATAATATTACTGGCTTGCCTTTCAAAGATGAAGTTAATGAGGCTGTCACTTGGCCCTCTTTGAAAAACATCAACAAATACCATCATCTAGATACCTTTAAAATCAGGTTTCAACCTGGATACTAGAAAGTTGTCAATTTTGTTTAAAACAGAACATAATATTAATATCTTCTATTTTCTACTGAGCAAAACTGATGATGAGTCTTACAGTATTAACCAATGGTCCTGGAGTCTGCCCTTTAGCCCTGTTCAGGGTTAAGCTTCATGTGAAGTGTGATACCACTTCTGTCACTTCTTGTAAAAGATTTATCTCCTTCCTATTTTGATATAAGATTTTACAGCTAAAGATAGTAATTGTCCACATTCAGCTGTATCCAATCTCCAGAGAATTCAATGGGAATCTTCTTGTGAATTGGTCTCTGGGCTCAGACCCATATTCAAGAATTCCTCACTACTATATAGTAACAATATTTTCAAGCATCTTTCCCCAGGGCAGTATAATATAAAGTGAGCTAGCTGAAAGACAGCTACTGAAAGCAAGGAAACAAGCACGCCTTGGCTGCAGCTCGTCTGAAATACAGGGGGATACAGTAGGGTCGCAACAGGTTTATCCGTATGTCTTAACAGAGGTCGACAGCACAGTTATACATTTCACTGGCTCTTACGACTCCTTATGCAATTTTGAAAAGAAAGGATAACTGTAAGTTACTGAGGTTCTGGCATTTCATATTTCACATAATATAACATAAGAAGTTTTAACAGTATGTGTTCAGAAGGCTGTATGGAGCAAAGTGAAGCCAGGATTTAGCTAATTAAGATAAATTAAAAATGTAACACAAAGAGGAATAACTTAATATTCCTCATCAGCAGTGCTGCATGGCAGGAGAGTGGTGAACAGTAAGAAATGAAGGAAAGCTTGAGACACACAGAGAAGCATCTGACCAAAAAAGCTGACCTATATAGCTGCAGTTGTCACCTTCAATTGCAGGCTGTAGCTCGGCAGGAATGTGCAGCATGTTAGCCCTGAAGAAGTGACAAGTTCTAAT
Organism: Lathamus discolor; assembly: GCF_037157495.1. NCBI lineage: Eukaryota > Metazoa > Chordata > Aves > Psittaciformes > Psittacidae > Lathamus > Lathamus discolor. The sequence continues at coordinate 109,990,041 of NC_088884.1, forward strand.
CAGCTAATGCCAGAAGTTAGTAGAGATGTGTGGAATTTAAGGTAAAACTTCAATTTGTGGGTGTGTTTTGCCTTCTTAAAAAACCTTTTAACAATATCGATGTTTGTTTGTTTTTTCCTCTAGTAACTGTCTCCCTTTGTTTTTAAAACTGACAAAGTGATTATTCAAAGTCAGCCCTGAAGCCACAGTACACCTCCAATATCCAGAGCGTAATATCTTTACCTAGGATAGGCCGAGACTGACAGGCATTAATGTCTAGTCTAAAACTGATAATGCAAGGGGCTGCTGCAGGGGTTTCTTCAGATAAACAGTGTCACGCGGGAAACTTTTTGGTCTTGAGTGGGGAAAGCGTCTATACAACATGAGAGAATAAAAAAATAGTTCTGTTAAAGAAGTACTTCAGGAAGGCACAGACAACTGATTCCAATAGGCACAAGGCTCATCCTCTGGCGTACCACGCATGCAGAAATCGAAGCTTCCCAGGACCAACTTTGAACATGTTATTACCTTGTAGGAATAATAACACCTGTGTAGCCCAGACTGTGCAACATAGAATCAGTGAAAGATGAGATGTGCTAGGGTATCTTTTTAATTAGAGACCATTGCATTACAGGGGATTAAGCAAAAGGGAGATTCTGACATGAAACGTAAGACTGAAGGATGCTTTGGTGGAACGGATTCCTCCTGTCCTTTCCTCTGTGTGCTGGATACACAAGTCATGCTTTGACCAGGAGACCGGATCTACGATATTCTAGTTCATCACTTATGTGAGAGAGAGGGTGCAGTGGAAGCAAGTGGTAGGAAGCTGTAGGCAGGCTTTGAAGGTAATAGTGGGCATAAAAGTGGTGAGTGGGAGACATGACTCATACTACTGAACTGTGAACAGTGACAGCAAGCTGAACTGTGGCTTGGCGACCATTCTTGGTGAGCTGTAATAAATATACCAATTGTAAAGCGTTCTTTATCGCCTGTGACTGTGGTGGCATTTCGCCAGCCATAAGGACTACCATGAACTGGGAAAGTGTCTGCTGTCTGTTAGTGAATTGTTACAAGCCACACTTACTGGAAAGTGTGTAGGCTTTTCTAGATTTATTTTCCATACTGACACTATGGATGAAAGTCTAGGTCGTCCTCTTCTTACATTGCTAAATAGCACTTCTTAATTAGTTCCTTTTATTTCTAGGGATGGTCAAAGATCAAAGACCTTCTCATCCTGTGGAAGGATAATGAAATATAACCCTAAATGTCTCACATAATTTTATACAGCTATTTTAAGAGAGATTATTTGGATCCTGACTTGGTATGCCAAGAGAGGAGAGGCCTTTCAGAGGGGCCCACAACAGCAAAGTTTGTAAGACAGAAAGTATGGGAGGACAGGTCATGAGGTCAGAACAAGACTAGTCTGGTAAATGAACATATCCATTTATCAGCAAGTTATGGTAGATTGGAAGCACTTTTGCAGTTTTTGTCATTGCCGTCTTGACTTAACCACTTATTTTAAACCGATGTCAGAACGGAGGACTCAGTTACCTTTAAATAACCCATCTTTCTTAGACTCCGGTGAAAACATGCAGCCTTCTTCCTCTAAAGAAAAATGGTCTGGGCTACACAGGAGTTATTATTCTTACAAAAGATCTCTATTACTATTTCTTGCAAAGTCTGATGACCTACTTGTCATTCCATTTTGGTGCTTTACCTAGAGCTGCCCCCATTCATACAGCACCTGAATGTGTCTAATTTTCAAGAGAAAAGACATAACGCAGGACAGGTTATGTCTCTATTAGAGGAAGAGTGATGTACAACAATATGCAAAATACGTCAACTGGAATAAAAAAATACATCTTTGAAGCCTTTTAAATGTCGGTATTTAGAGTGCATTTTGACTCTTTAAACAATAGTCAAGCAATTCCCTTCGTGTCAGAAGGATTCTTTTGTAATACATGAGCTCTTAATTGGGCAAACCAATAATGTAGAAGTCATAACCAATGTACATCAGAGTTAGCTTGTGGAAGCTATGTACATATTACCAAATGGTGTGGACCCAAAGGACTGCATCTGTAAGGTTTAACAGTTGCTAAAGGTATGACATGCACACTGTATATATTTCAGGTCGAGGCTGTGGAGAACCAGGTCTAGTCTGGTCCCATAGACCAAACGGCCATCAACAGTGCAGAGGATAGACGCTCTCCTATGGGAACAATTTCTGGTTTAGGTTGGCCTAGAGGGAGTTCAGTTTGTGTGCACTGAGAGTGACCCATAGTGTGAAGACAAGCATAGTAAGAGGTGGCAGCAAGGAGATTAGTTTCAGAAGTACGCTTCTCATTTGAATTGAAGTATCAGTGTGGAAGCACCCTAGGTGTGTTTGGCTCTCAGATAAACCTTCAGTCAGCTTTATAATTTGCACACAAGAAAAAAGGCCAAGCTCCTCCTCTGTCAATACAAGTCCGTTTAACATGCATACTTGTATTTTCAGCTTACAAGATGGCATTTCTCGGCAGAATGCACAGAGGAGGCACCTGTTATTAATTTACTGGAATCATGTCAAGAACTGAGTCAGAGCCTCTGAAGCCCAAGCAATCTAAGGCAAAAGCATTAACTCCATGTATTAGGTCTGTTTGCTTGAATCCTTACAGAGTGCTTCCTCATCTCCTTACTGCAAAGCCCACTCCATTGGCTCTGGTTTTCTAAAAAAATGTGGACTTTAAGGTAGCAAGATAATGAGAAGGGTTCTGACATTCTTTGCCTTACACTTTGCAAAGAATAGGAACCGGTATTTTACCTCCATTAATATAACCACTTCCATATCAGTAGAGGTGATTATGCTAATATTAGAGTCATACATTTCACTCAGACATTAGTACTACAGTATCAAATGCCTGTGATTCATGTATTGTATGAAACATATTATTAAATATAAGCATGCATATCTACATGCACTAATAAACATGGAAAGAACAGTTTTCAAAGTTGTCTAGCCCACATCTAAGTGTATAATAATACATAATTATTAAAATACTTTCTATATGCATATAGAAATGCAAAAATACACCAATATACAAATTATATCTATACAGAAGCATGAATATGAGCATGCACATGTACTGAAAATGCAGACACAATAGAGATATGTCAATGAATTCTGGTAACTAGGGAACAGTTCAGATCTCTTAATGAACACATAAAAATTTATCCTGCTTTCTGAGAAAGAAAATCACAGAGAAGTGACTGATTTTTGAACAACTAAATAAAATGAGTTCTATTCATTATGACAAGCAAAAGGTATCGAGAGGCTGATTTATCAGTTCTGCCAGTACAACGCACAAGCAATCTGCAAAGAAACTCTTTGAAAATTATGAAGTTCAATTAAGAGAATACAAATACAGTTCTCTTAATCTGTGAATGGCCAGGAAACTTACCTATACAAGCAGAGTTTTCAGTCTTCAATCTGTAGCCATTAGGACAGTTCCAGTGCTGCAGAGCTGAGAGGCTGACAAAGCCAATTTTAAAAACCACTGATAAAAAAGCAACAAGGAAGAGAAACATAATCTTGAGGGGTTTTTTCTGAATTGTCACTAGAAAAAAACTAGCCTGTATTCAGTCATATCCAGGGCAAGATGAGCATGTGTAATCCCAAAAGGTTTCTGCAATCTCCTACATTACACTCAGACATCTTATCACAATACCAAGTTTTATCTTTGCCTTGCTTTTCTTGTCACTTTAGCCCTTACTGTGTCTGGCCACAACCTTGAAGAAATTCCTGGGAGATTTCTTCCACACACACGTCGGGGGTTTTCTCTCCCTCTTGCTTTTCTTTCTTTTTTTTTTTCTTTTTTGGAAGCCAAGTATGAAATGCCTGACACCCTTGCCACAAAATTAACACAGCTTAAAAGCAACGCTAGCAAGGATCACTGCGAACCTCCTCGCAACAAGCAAAGCTGCTGTTTAAATCTTAAAAGCAGCAGATTTGGAAAACTGTTCACCACAGCCTTTAGTGGAGTACAGGGAGCGAGATCTTCAGGTACTTTCCTTCTCCAAAACGCGGTTGCTTTTTGCATACAAACTTGGATGGAGTTCTCTTTTCTTTTTAAAGCTTCGCTTGCCCCACCTCTTCTCTTTTTAGTACCACTTGAGTGAACCCTGTGTTTGCAAATAGTAATGTGGTCAGTTCCTTACTACAGGGAACTGAGCCAGAATGCAGATACCCAGCCACACATAATAAATAAAGTCTATTTAGAAAAGCAGCCCCTCCTGCTTGAGAACTACCTGCAGCATGCCAGCTAAGTTTTATTTCTCAGAGACTGTAGGCAGGTTTATACCATGCCTGTTCAACCGTGATTAGCAGCATTCATTTTCATATTGTCATGTTTTACCACCAGAAACAAACTTTGTCATCAAAACATTTCATGCAAAAACGGGGAAAAAAAAAAAAGTCCTTCTGGTCTCTCTGATACATTTCAACTGAAAATTCAAATTGGCTTAAGGTGAAGTTCAGATGTAGGGTGTGCGTTTGTAATACTGATTTCAAAGAAGCTGCAACCATCTCTCTAAGGTCTGAATTTGGCCCTTCTGCATTTCCAGGAAAATACTTGCTGTCCGAGATGGGGCCAACGTCTTCTGAGTCTGCATCTCATGTCTCACAGTCATTTATTCGCGCACATCAGTGCTGTGAAAAGCTACTGTTATGATGCAGTGCTCTTTTGCACTTGTTTTGTTGAGGTATATAAACTAGAGAAATTCCAGGTGCATCAAGCTCATAATTCTTCCAGTATTGAAAAAAATCCTCCATTTTTCCAGTCTTTCAGCCCAGAACTGCAAAGCTCTAGAGCACAAGAATAAGTAATTTGCTGAAGTTTGAATTTGCTGAGATTCAAGCAGGTGTTTAAATGGTCAACTGTGCCAGGCTTTGTTGGGCTAACTACTGTGAGGCATTCTGGTTCTGTCACTTTTTTCTTCCTCCTCTCCCCCCCCCCCCCCCCTTTTTTTGTTTTTGTTTTTAATTTCTGCAATGTTATATTGAAGTAAATATTAATGCAACAGCTGGATACAGCAGCAGCATCAGACAGTAACCTACAACTGTATGAGTTCCATCTCTGGGAATTCTGTCAACCCAGTATTTGGTTGAATCGATGAGTCCAGATTTGCGCTGTCAGAAAATAAGCATGAAACCTAATTATAAATTGGGCCAAGCTCCATTAAAAGCAACAGCTTCTTGATGTTTCTGCCTGTGTGCAGGCACACTCTACTAGTTTCCTTGCTTCACCACTGCTACAGCTAATGCAACTGATTAAATCTGGCCTGACAAATGGCAGCCACATTTCCATATACTCTGCTCAGAACTGAGTCTCTATTCTGCATGCTATAAAACACAATAACAGCAATGTAAATTATGCAGGGCTAGACTCATGCCAAACAGCATCTGCTTCCCCAAATAGTCCTCTGGAATACAAAAGGGCAATCAGTGTGAAAACACAGTATAATGCCATCCCATCTAGGATTACAGGGTCCTACCCACGAGCTGTGGTACGTTCCACATGAACCTTTTTTACTAATTCTGCAGCCATCGGTTCCTCCTCACATGGTTTTCTTCACTGTTCAAACTGGGAGCTGGCAACCTAAACAGCTCAAAAGGAATGTGTCACTTCTTTGTGAGCAACCACCAGCAGTGTTTGCTAGACTGTGAGGGTGGCCATCCCAGCACAGCCCTGACCTCTTCCAGGGCAGACTCAGACAAACCCACTGAAGGAGACAAAACTAATAAGCTCTCCCTTTCCTATTAAAACCCAGAAGCAATTTATGCCTTACCCATGTTGTCTTAGTCTCTCATTTGCACACTGTCGTTTCTGAACTCCCTTAATCTCTAAACCACCAGCACGCCCCCCCCCCAATCCTTTTCCCCTTTTTTGCCTTTACTCAAAACACAAGAGAGGCATGCACCAGAATTTCTCATTTTTCTCTAAAGTAAAAGTGAAGACAGAACTGTCTAACTCACCAATACCACAATGATCTTTTCTGGAAAAAGAGATCCTTTCACTGCAGTCAGGTAAAGAGTGATTAATAAAGTCATTAATTTTACTATCCTAGAAGCATAGAAATGGTTTAAAAACGAAGAAAAATCTCTTAATAGTGGGATTACTTTTTTTACCCTCAAAACCCAAATATAGCTCAGGTCAGAAGTAACACTGAGACCCATAATATGATCTAGGCTTAAGGATGTTACATGAATAAGTTAATAAGTTACATGAAAGTGAACAAGACCCTTAGACCAAGCCAGAAAGTTCTCAATTAAATATGAAATGCATCAGGTTGTACCACGCCTGAACTTTTTAAACATACCATTTTTCACCAAACGAGCGTACTGCACACAATAATCCCGTCACACCTAAAGTCATTTAGCATTTAAGAAGTTGTTCAAACTTGTTTCTACAAACTATTGTGTTCACCTAGAGCTATTAAGTACAAAAATTTATTCTAGCACTTATATAATAAATCAGAGTAAATTAACACAGCAGTCTCATTTGTAGGGCTCACCACAGAATCAGTTCAAATGATCTTAAAACTATTTGTCCAGTTCACCAAATGAGAACTGACTTAGTTTAACTTGACCTGCTGATTCAAGAGACCGATGAGCAACAAATACCCATTATTAGTCTTTTCTTTTGGACTTCCTGCTATCTTAGCTAGCTTTGGAAAGCTTGCTCTGACAAAGCTGGTAAAAACCAGCTAGCAATTCAAATGGAGAGGGTCTTCTCCTCTACCTCTGGCAAAGTTCTGCTGCTACCTAGCTCAAGGACAGTGTGTTCTGACTGTTTCTACACTGTGAAGTAAATAGCCCTCCATCAGTTTCCCAGGGTTTTCAGTATCTATATTGTATTAGCATGTACTGGTTTTTGTTCTTGCTTACTGTGCATTAGACTAGCTTGTTAGCACTTTGACTTCTTTTCTTGTCAGGCTCTGAAAGTCTGATTCTAGCTTTAGGCATATTCTAATCTGGTTAAAATCACATTTAATAGTCATCAAAATCCCAATTACTGCCAACACAGGTTAATAATTAAATGCAAGAGTTCACTGAAATAGCATAGGAAATGTGTAGTGGCCATCTCTAGTACAAATAGCACAGAGCAGTGAGGAACACTCAGATCCTGCCGAACAGCTTCTAGATCCCCCTCCAGTGGTCCCAGGGAACCTGCCAGCCCCTGGTCAACATGCTGTGTCATTCTGTCAGAAAAGGTACTAGTGCAGGAGCTGATTGGCACAAGCAACTTTTATGGTTATACTGGAGATTCCCAACCGCCTTCAGGAAAAATACACCTTTATGTAAACCATGCATTACACGTACTTACTGAAGTCTGATCTCGGGGTCAGTGTGGGAATGGCTGACTCTGATCACACAACTTTCTCTGACGTGACACTACTTGATTCAGTACTGCTAACGTAATTTAAGCAGGTTGAGCCTGCATTGTGTATAATTCTGACAAAAGGGACATTATGCAATATTAAATTGCCTGTCAGACAGAGCAGGGGGAGGCACAGCATGAGAGGAGTGGCATATTCCGGTGATCTCAGAAAGCCAGGAATGCCTGAAATCTCCTCCCAAGGTATGATGGCCATTCTGGTTTCATCCTCGAGCATGTCACTTATTGTTCTCTTCAACAATTTAAGATAATATTTGTCTGGCAGGATGTTGTAATTTAATTTATTAGTAAAATTAATTAAAGAGCAGGGCTTTGAATCATGAAAGGTTTATGAAAACCAAGTGTTATTGTAAATAATAAGCGTTATTGCAAATAATCTCTTTCCAGTTGTCTCAATTGCTTTCAGAGCAGCAAGTATGACAAAAAGTCACTGCATTTTTTTTTTTGGTAGTTTGAGACCCCTGTCCTTTCTGCTAAGGTTACAATTTTTCCTACTGCAATCTGATCTTAAGGAAAAGACAAAAAAAGTCTGTGTTAAAACCATACTGTTAATTATAACCAATACCATCTTTTTAAGGCAGTTTTAAGTTTAACATTTTGACAGGCACCTTTTACCAGCTGCTGCACAGTGCATACTATTTCATCAGCTAGACCACTCTGGAATCCACAGAAGGATCAAGAAAGAAAGTTAAATATGCTCTCTCTTATATCCAGACAGCCAGAACAAGAGCAAAACATTCTAGGAAGCCACGTAACACATTACTGACTTATGACATTTATCAATGTTAGATGACTACATTAGGCCTCTATGTTAGCAGATATAAAGGAGTAGTTAAATAGCATGCCTGAAACGGTCATTTGGCTCTCTGAAATGGAGATAAAAGGTGAAGATAAAGCAAGCCGTTTGTTAGCATGAATAAAGTGTATGCAGCTTGCTACATGAGAACGTTTAAGAAAGGGTCTTGATAACAGGTATGGCATTAGTTCACTATCAAGGTTGAAAATGTAGCCTCCTCATGTTTTCTTTTTGCTGTGTTTCCATACCAGGGGTGGCTCTGATTCACCCACAGCAGAATTATTTCTAGTTCACATAGTGCAACAGCCACTCTAACAGATCTCTGAGAGCAAAGGCACCAGCTGAAATCTCATTTCAGTGATTTTCAGGCTTGCTGAGCACCCACCATTTCACTGATACCAGTAAGATATTGGGATTTTAAATATCAGTCCATAGGTTCTTATTTTGAGTCCACCTATCACAGGTATTGCTACTTTTATTCTTTTTTATCCCACAAGTTCTGGGCTGGGAAGATGAGTAATTAGAATTACTTTTTCAGTCAACTTTTGTCCCTACATTGCAGACCTTTTCAGATGGTTCTTCTTGTGACCATGATGTGCTTCCAAAAATAAACACCAGGGAACATTTTTTGGTTTTGCTTCACAACTGGCTCTGTGGAACAGAATCACTGCATTTACCGATCAAATCCACTTTGTCAGATTAACCCCATTTCACCTAGTTCTATCACACCTCAGAGGCAGAATCAAACAAGATGGACAATAAACAGGCGTGGAATTAGAAACAGGCATTGCTGTAGTCAGCTTTCCACAGCAAGTGCACCTGAGATGAACTCAAAAGACTAGAATTACCAGAGATGTTGTCAGAGCCTGGTACCAAGCTCCTGTGAGCAGACTGCAGGATGCTCCCAGCTGCTGCCACACTCAGACACTCTCAAGGAGGTGAAGACTGCCTGAGCATGCTGCAAGCCACATTCTTTCCATGGAAATTTAACATTTTGCTGTATGTGGCCAGGCAGCTGGTGCCTGAGGGATTCGTCAGTGGATTGGTGGGCAACCGAGAGCAGGGGTAACCAAATGTATTTCTAACTGCCAGGAATGTTCATTTCCCTACAATTCGTTGCACAGATTTAAGAGATCTTGAGAAGCAAATATGTCTTAATGGCTCAATATTTGAACTTTGAGAATTTCCTGAAGAATTTGCCCAGAGCCTGCTGAAAGTAAGCTTGCACTGGAAGTGCAAGTTTTTGATGTGCTGTCATTTGCCATGTGAGATAATATTACAGGCAGCGAGCAAATCTAAAGCAAAACACTATATAGTTGTCAGATGCTACCCACAAATGGCCATAAGAGTCCTGCATGTGGATTTCTTATACCATATGAGGAAGTAGTTGGTACAGAAAGCAGCAAGTGATCAGCAAAGGGCTCTGCCGTGGAGGAGGCAGCTTGACCTGACACCACCTCAGAGAGAGCCTCACAGCTGCAGGCGGTGCAGTGCCAGGGCCTATCACAGACCCAAATGCCTCTGTGAGCATGATATCCCAGAACCTGGCATCCAAACCCTGCAGCTACCAAACACACCCTGCTTGAGGCCACAGCTGTCAATTCTCTATCTAGACAGGGACAAGGAGAGAAGAGCAGGGCAGAAAAAGGCAGGCGTTTTAAGTACAAGCAATAGCTCACATTATATTTAACTTTTAGATAATGGTTCTGCATACTCCAAAGCTTCAGACAGATACTGTATTGCTGGTAGAAATGTGAATACAGAGGCTCCCTTTCAGACTCAAGTGCCATGGATGATTTCATAAAAGGGAGAAGCAGTTCTTCACAGTAGTCCCTTTGCCTCTGGAGCCCTGTACAACACTACTGCACTACAGGAATCCCCTGAGATTACCCATAGGGGTCAGAATTAGTATTATTCTCATGGTGGTTTTTGAAGAAAATGGAACAACCTAACAAAGGGTTGGTCTCAGGGGCTGATGAAGCAAGTATTAAGCACTGGGCTAAGCATTAAAGACCAAGGAAAATCATTTTGCAACAGAACAGCATACAAGAGGTTGTAACCAACAAACAAAGAGCAAGCAAAGCAGTCATTAACTATGACATATGTTCTTACAAAATGTCCACTCAGCTGCACAGCAACGAGCAATGTCTGCCTAGCTGAAGAGCGACCAAACAGATTCCTGAAAGATATAGCGACCTCCCTTATAGTTGCCAGTATGCATTCGTTGGCATAGTTTTTGCCTTACACTTCCAAACCAGGAAAAGCAATAGTGAAATCAGGCACAGCTAGACTTTGCAACTTAAAATGTCTATGGATGCACAGACAGATTCTCTAACCATATGCACAGCATACTAAGAGATTCCTTCATTTCATTTACATTGCTGCCACAGGCTTCCTGTGTGATCTTGTCATTCTGTGTGATATGTGCAGCTCACTATTCATCTTTTCGAATGAAAAGGACCAACACTTCCCTCTTGCATGAAAGTTGCATAAAGTACGCTGAGATCCTTGTATGTAAAGTGGTATTCAGAATTGCAGAATGTTAATTTATTACTGATAAGATCATATTAAGAGAACAAATTAGGCCACAAAATAGAAGGAAAAGGAGAAAATTAATTTGTGCCACTGTATTAGTTGCATCAGAAATAATAATTTAAAAAAAACACCAAAAAACAAAACAAGCAAAAAAAAAAAAAAAACAGGAAAAAACCAAACAACAAAAAAAAATTTACTAAAACACTGAAAACTTTAAAATATGCTTTGTTACTCTCAGAATGCAATGTAAATTTACTTCTACACAGAAAAGCACAATAAAAATACACTTCCGTCAAAGGAAGTATGTTAATGTTTATACTATGTCTCTACCAAAAATCATTACACTATGTTATTGAAGCTTTTATTTTTCAAAGTGCAAACTAATCCTATTAGTGCTAGGAGATTAAATATACTGAAGCCTTCTGTGGCTTTTCTAGACCTATCACATGACATCAGCAGGAACTGACCGGCTAGCTTAACATAGTATAAGAGAGCATTTCTGAGACTCATTGCTTTATACACTATATAAAAAAAAGTGTTTCACACTCTCAAGTCACTTCACAACTTATCGAATTGAAAACACAACAATAACGAACACAGTAGCTAATCCAAAATCACCATCTATGAGATACACCCCAATCTGTTATAGTATCTTTATTAAAATTAGAGTACCTCAAGGCCATTCTGTATAATATTACAATCCTGTTGCATTTAAGATCAACTGGGTATCAGGACAAAATTGTAAACAGGAGAACCTATCCGGATCCTTCTCAGCAATGCCCATGGGAGAGGGTTTGGTATACCTCTTTGGCAGTGCTTTGAAAATTAGCCATAGATGCCCAGTTTTCCAAAATGAAACAAGACTCTAGTAAGGGGAGAGGGGCACGGGAAATCTATTCTGAGAGTTTGCATGTGTTTCCCAATGCTAAAGAAACCTCTCCATTTGCGTATTTGCGTTTGACTGCCATATTTAGAGCTGGGCTGGCAGGCGAAGCAGAACGTGTCGTAAGAAGAAACCGAAATACCTAAAATATCTGGGCCAAACCATAGAATTCTAATATCATCTATATACCTCCAGAGAGACTTATAGAAGGACCTACCTTATGTATGTTGGCATAGAAGTCAAAGAAACTCATTCCTGCATACATTCTCAGTGCTCACAGCAGCTCATCGTTGCAAAACATGTGGACAAAGGGTGGGGACTCTCCTCAAATGTTGCTGGATCAGAGTTTCTTCTTCACGTTCCAAGACGAAATACGCAGAGCGACAGCTCTCTGCTGCCAGACACGAAGAGGAAACTGATCCTGAGCACACTGAAGCCAATATCAAGCTCCCATTTAATGCATTATAAACATTGGACTAGGCCTCTTTTATGTCTTAACCATCAACACAGTTATAAATAAGTACATTTATTTTTTCTCTCACAGAAGTAAATAGGGATCAGGTCCTTGGATAAGACAAAAGCTCTATCGTGTGCTCTCCAGGGGCTACTTAAATGTTTTTTAAACCAGTAAAACTTAACTTAGGCCTGATTCTCTGAAATAGACAAATATTAAAAAATATTTTTAATATTTTAAAAAATATTAGTAAAAGCAAAGGCAAAAGAAGAGGACAGTCTTATTAAGGCTTCAGGATATGTTTTTCATGCTATGCACTATCACACCCGTCCCAAAGACAAGTTGCTGTGCATGAGGATATGAAACGGATGTTTCTTTTCTCAATCTTAAGCCTAAGAGAGCATCCAGCAGCAAACATTAACTAGCAATTGACAACAACATTCCTTTTCCTCTACTGAAAATAAGAGTAGTTCACTACTACACAACAAAGCAATTATACCCTGAGAAATTATCAAATATTAAAAATTCTTCAAGTCATAGTGGTCGGTCTGTGGATCAAGTATTCAGCTTCTACTTTTGTCATATATATATATCATATACATCATAATGTATGTCATAAAATACCGCTTTTGTCATATGATGAACAATCTATTATGTGCAGAACAGTTTAAAAGAGTAAAGCATTATAAGTATTTAAGGCTGACTGGTTTGTCTGTACTGCTGCATAGCAGTTGAGAACTCTTGTTACAGCTGAGAGCTTTTGTTACAGCTGCACCCACAATTAATAAATGACAACATTCATAGTTCACACCACACCGTTCTTACCAGGACCCATCAGATTAAACACATTGTTTAAGTTAGTCAAACGTAAGACAGGAAAAGACTGCCATGTCTCAGCTTCACAAGTTTAATATGGATCAATTTACCATGAAAAATTGCCTGCAAAGTTGTCAGGATTTCTCCTGACCAATCAACTGGACTATTCCTAGAAGTAAAAATAAATCTTTGTGATGCAGCAAAGCTCTTGGTAATCAGTGGTTAGAAAATGTGGTTAGGGCTTCTTGTAATACTCTTGAGATTGAAGTGCTGAACCCAAAGCAATTTCTTTTCTGTGACCAGCTGAATTGCACAGTTACTGAAAGCAGGATTTCCATAAAACTAGAAAAAGAAGTCAGCCAACACCAAAGAAGGAAATGGTATGCTACCTTCTGAATAGCAGTCACTGTACCTTTCTGCAGCTTTATCACTTAGGCAGTGGATATGCTAAGCTCTGTAAGTGGCAACTTCATGGCAACTGGCAGGGCTGTTTCTGCTGACCTTTGAAGATGGTGGAACTGCCATGAAACTGCTGAACATAAGCAAAAAGCTAGCCCCTAAAAACAACATAGATAGTTTTGGTTTGTCTGTGGTCATCACTGGTTACTTATACACACCAGGTTCATACAGTAATGAAAGGAAGCCATTCAGCTGCATCTCCATGTGCTCCTTTATCATGCTGAAAATCTCAGCCATCTATGATCTCCTTAATAAACAGTCATCTGTAGAGATGCTCCTGGCGTAATATATTTTTGAGATAGATTTGAAAAATATTAGCAAGGGGAACTTCACCTTACCGTTGCTATTTTATGAATACCACAAGTGGTTTACAATCTACCTGTCACGTCTTTGAAGTCATCAAGATGTGGAAGCATCTTCTGAATCTTTCCCATGCCCCAGCCTCTAAACCAGACACTCTCGCTATTTGTCATACTTATTCTTGGCATCTGAAAGCTGCCTGAAATCATGTGTGACAGGATTCATCCCACTGTAACTGGAGTACCACTCCACTAAGTCTTGAGCTATTGACATTTGCTGAAATGGCTGTGGGCTTAGAAACATCGTCAAATGCCAATTCCCAGAATATGGTCAATAAATTATTTAGAGCATCTTTTCAAAACCCATTCCTACATTTTATCCCCAGCCCACACAAGGTCGGCATCACACAGTTCATAAAAAGCATGGCCTTTTGTGGAATTTACTCCAAATATTCATCAGTGGAAGAAATCTCATCATTTCAGATATATTTTTAGGTGGTGACATTTGACTTCAACTTCCTCCAGGCCTCTTCCCCTGCCCTTTTGATGAATCACAAGTTATTTGTATTGTAATGGGCTTTCTATAGTTAAAGTTTTGTCAATTCATTCTGCCCAGAATTTCCTATAACTGCAAAAGATCAAAAATATATACAAGGATGTGTTTTGACTGAAACAGATCCTATAGAAGTATATCATCATCATTTATTATTCTCTTCTGTTTCAGTAAGACTGAAAAATTATTCAGGCAGCGCTGTTCAAGTTCACTGCAGCTATCTTTCTATCTGGCAGTTATCAAATATTGTGCTAGCTTTTCACGCTTAGCATGTGACCCTTCTCATTTTTACAGTTCAGTTAGTCTCACTTGATGGCAGAGGTGTTAATCACACAGCTCCTTGCCTGTGTGGCCTCATCAGACTCAGAAAGCCAGTCTTTTTCTTTCCTTCAGACTAAGTCTAGGACTTCCCCTTCCACATGTCTTGTTACAAAGCAGTTACCGCAACTCCTGAATTAATATTAAATAAAATGAATAAGCCATGAACAAGAACACAGTCTTTTTTCCCCCAGACCAGGTTTCTCTTTACTGAAAATCTGTGCTTGATCAATGGATTGGAACTTGTCGAATTGTTGTAACTTGTGAATTCTCACTATTCTTCCTTCTTGCAGTTCTTGCCCAGGATTTTATAAGCCAAAAGACTGGTAAAGATTTTTCCACACAGGGAAAAATGTACTCTTGAGCAAGGTGATTTCATTCTTTACTTAATCTTACTTTGGTGTTTCCTGTAGGAATTTCTCCTTTGCTACTCATGCATTCCCCTTCATCACAACCATTTTCCTTATTTAGAATCTGTCTTCAATCAGGTTGCCAATTTAATGCTCTCTTCAGAGGCAGACTTGCACATAGTTACGATAAAAATTCTTGTTTCATGTCCCAGCTACCAAATACAATTTATGTATTCTGCTTGTACTGAGAGCCATCCCAAATGTCTATCTGCTGGTTCTGGGCCTTTCCAGCCTTTTAGAAAAATAAATACATAAATACATAAATAAATATAAATAAATAAATAAATAAATAAATAAATAAAATGTTATTACTTTTTCCAGCATCATTTTTGACTGATCAACCCTTAAAATAATTTTCATGACCATTTTTTCTATATGAACGTCTGTAAGCTTTAAGAACCACCATTTTTCTCTCTTATCTTCCAATCCAGACTTTCTATGCAAATCTTTAGTAGTAAGAAAATCAAAACTTCATAATCTTGTAGCAGGCTGAACTTTAGTCTGTACCAATTCACATTCAGGCAACCTCTTGAGCTAAGTCATTTTTAAAGGGACAAGAAAATGTCACTTTTTTCTATCAGTAAACAAGTAACTTTCTTAGTTACCTCTTCTCATGAAGTCTCTGTTGGAGTTTCAAAGAAATATTTCATACAGATACTGAATATAATGTCCATTCATTCTTTGCTCCCGACCAGAACAAAGACCGTTATTTTTCTGGCTTGTGAAAAACGTGGCTTGTATTGTTTCTGCTGCTGCTTACCCTATCCAAAGGGAATGTCTGCTCCTCTATCAAAGAGTAAATAATGCTCAAACAAGCTGAGGAACAAAGAAGAGTAGAACTTTTGTAAGTGAAAACGTGCCTCTGTCATTCTAGATTCTTTCCTAACGCTGAGAAATAATTCGGGGTAATTTTCTACTAAAACTATTATGCTCAGATTTTACACTGAACTCAGACTGATTGGCACAGAACCCTAGGAACTGAGTGTTTTGTGTATGTTGATGCAATGCAGACGTGACTGCAAACACAATTGCAAGGTATAAGTGATCCCCAGCTATGAAGTCTGAGACCCAGAAGAAGCATGAGTGTTCCAGTTCCTGTTTGCACACTCCTGCTTCAGCAGGAAGGAAATCATTCCACCATGTCACTTTTATATTATAGAAGAAGAAATAACAAGTACTTTTCTAAACAAGTGATAAACCAGAATGGGTCATGCAAGACCTGAGAGCATGCTCTGGAAAAATACCTATGGGTAACGTCATTCATATGTAATCTGAAGCTAGCAGTACAGTGCAGGATCAGTCTAATACAGGGGAAGGCTCTATCCAAAGTCGAGTAAGGATAACATTTAAATGACAAAAAAAGATTAACGTCAACATTAAAAGAGAAAGTAATATTGTTCTGAATTTAATTTGCCATGCTATATAGCTGGCTGCTTACCATACTCTTACACTGGCCTCTTTTTCCCTCTGTGATTTAACTTCCACATGATCTTATACACAAGGAACTGGGCTATGAAACAAAAAAATATAATTGGTAAGATTTATCTTGGGGGGCTCAAACATTTGGCAAAATCTTAGCGGCATAAAATTCAAGACACATGACTCAGAAGTCGATCCGATCAGCCCGTGGCATTAGACTTCAGCGTCACTAATTAAATCAGGTTCTTACAAAAAAGGTACTTGTGGGTATTGGACTTAATTTTCTTTTTCTTTGACAAAGGTGTGATTGTTTTAGAGACTGGAAAATATTACAAAGCAGACTACATATATAATTTCATTCCTGTTTTCCAAAACAACGGCAAACTGGAAAGTATAAGTGAGAAAGAATTAAGCAGGAACATGTTTTGAAGATTTGTTTATGAATTTACTTTTTGAAGGATTAGAGAAACTGCTGTTTGAGAACTCTAGAGGTTTCCTACAACTGTATGTCTAAATGAATGAAAAGACTAAAAATACATAAATAAAACGCCATTTGTGTAGTTGCGTGAACAAATAATCCATTGAATTTAAATGATAGTTGCACTGAACCTACTAGTAATTGTCATATTGGATTGTTCTTGCTTTCCATCTAGTCTGGTAGCATGTCTCAAGTATCAGCAGCCCATACCAGAGGCCTCAGAAGAAACTACTTGAACTCTGAGGCAACACTGGAAGAATCTATTCCTCCCCTCAATGCACACATACATCAAGTTACTTTCTTCTCTATTAAGAGAGAAGAGAACGCATTCCATTTTAGATTTTTTTCAGACATGAAGTATTTCACCAGGTCCTCTCTCAGTCACCTTAGTTTCCTACAAAAAAACAAAACCCCCAGACCACTACCAAATTCCTTTGACTCTTCCATAAAAAAGATGTGCCAAATACATGATTATTCACAGCACTTCAGAAGTATTTTCTTGTCAGATATCTTATATCCAAAATATAGTAATTCATACATTGTCAGTAAACTCGTACTCCACTATTATGAGAGGTTACAGTTGTAGCTGTTTGTACAGTCAGCACCTTTCAGTACTCTCTTAAGCCAATACACTATCTTTCAAGAATACCAGATCTTAAATTAGACCAAATATATTTGAAATACATACCTGACAGGTACTACTGAACTTGCTGCAATAGTCGGAGCAGCTTCACATTCTTTTCTAAATGCAAGGTCAGTACATTATTTTATAAAAAATAGAAACTCAGAATAAAGTGCACCTTTTTTACTTAGGTTTTGAGAAAAACTGTATCATAGTTGCTTTCTGCCTTATTGATTGAAAAATTCCCATCCTGAACACTGATGAATAATGTACACAGCTTCGTAATAAGAATTCTCTCCTTGCTACAGGCTGTTTCAGGCTGAATATTTCAGCTTGATTTTGCAGCTGTTTAACCAGGGAGCCTTTCAGATTTATAAGAAATAGTTTATAAAAATGGCACACTAATCATGCCTCCAGTCTGATGTGGATTTCTGAAATTCAGAGGAAAATTTTTTCAGTGATTTAAAAAGAAAAGAAAAAGCACCTATTCTGTTGAAAACTCTTCATTTTCCACAAAGGAGAGTGCTAGCCTGAAGCTGCTGTGGCTGACTGTAACACCTAGAGCAATGCAATGAATTCTGTGAAAGAAGGCATCCTGGGCAGCATGTTTCCAGCCTACACCCAGTTAGATAATTAAAACAAGCTTCATATTGAAATCCCATCTGTGCTCATGAAGGAAATGCAAGGTGGTCTGCCTCCCAGCCACATATCTAACAAACTGGTCGTTTTACAAGAAAATCATAGATCACAATGGACTACTGTAGTATATCACGCCTAGGTTTCACACCCTAGCCAGAACTGCTGCTGATGCATATCACTCTTGCAATAAATGCATAAACTACTCACTCTCCCTTTTTCAGTTTATAGGCAATGTTTTTCGAACAGCTCTCACAACTTTCACCAGGACACAGGCAGGCTTGAAGACCAGCTTCAAGTACATTCTTCAAATTCCCCTAGTGCCTTTGTTTCACACTCTATGTTTTATAGCTGCCCCCACCTTGTCGAAACTGAGCATGTATAGAGCTCCACTCATTGAAATAAGTTGGCAGCATCTTCATTCAACCTTTTATTCAACTGTGAATAAAATAACCTTCATTCAACTGTGTGTAGGCACTCCAGGACCCTCGCCATGTGCCTAACAGAATTACAAGCAAAAGCCTTTGTGGAACACAGTCCCAGCATTCTCTAGGATATTACTCTTCCATTGTTTCTCAGCCTTCTTTTTTCATTTTCCTCCTTTCTTCTCAGATTTCCTCTGGTCCCCACAGCTACACTCATCACACTGTCTAAAGCTATAAATATGAAAGGGTCAGGCAGACACACTGTCACGTATAAAAACAATCCTTTATTTTCACATCAAAACGACTTCTATTTTAATTACTTCTTTGAAAAGGTAATGAGTTTAAAATGTCCTTAGTTTACCTTCTCAGATATAGCCCAACTCTGAACGGTTTTGTTACTACAGACATTTTCATGGATACACACAAGAGTTTTCTTTCTTAACCCCCCACCTGAGAAAAGTATGAGAATCTGATGATAGTGCAAAGAATAGGAAGTCCGCTGTGAGCACTGACAAGGACTAAAATAGATGCATGGATGCCTAAAGTTTGGCTTAGTGAGTGAACAGAAGCCAGGTTTGTGGTTAACCGTGGCAAGTGCTGAGGCTCACTAAAGCTTTAGGTAAAAATGAGATCTATTTGTAATTCCACTCATACTACTCACTTATTTCATTAACCGTACAGTTTTGACACACTTATTGTGGGTAATGTATAAAAAGAGGTCTAACATTTTTTGTGAGCTTGAGCTAAGAAAGTGCAAAACATATGAAAGGCGATGCATAAACATTGGTTAAATCCTCCCAACCTCTGCTACCAGGCAAGCATATCTTATAGCCATCACTGATATAGTGATCATTGATTCAGTATTGCATTTCAGAAGATATTATACAAATGGGCTACGGGTGACAAAATCTATCTCATAATGATTCTATCATTAATACTAACAAGATACAGTGTAAAAATTTTCATCTCTTTACCAAAAGTCGTTCTTCAACTTTTTAATTAAACCGATCCTGGGTGATGCAGGGCACATATATTTATTGTGTGATTTGGCCTTTGCACCAAATCCTTTTGAAATTCCCCAGCAGATTTGCTGGTTTGACATGAGGTACACATGCATGTCTGTGTTATATAGCTCTCTTTGACTCAAGAACTGTGGGGAAAAAAAATGTATCTCATGTTTACTTGAAAGAACATGCCCTTTATAATACATTTTGTCTTTGATATACTGATAGCACGTGTGGTCATAGAGAGCAATTTCTAATGTTAGGACATGCCGATTCCCCACAAGGATTAGTCAAACCAAAAGGTTTTAGTCACATTTGTAAGTGAGCTCTCACAAATGAGGTTTGCACCACCTCACTCGTATGTATTGATGTACCATCTACAAGTCAGGTGATGGCACTTTTGAACTTCAGATTTGAGTTTCTTGCAAAGCTTTGAAGCCTGAAATCAAATATTCTCCACAAATTAAAAAATAAATGTTTAAATAATTCCTCACATTAAGGACAAACACTATGTTTTTAATTGGAAACACATTCAGCAGCAACTAGTGGCTACTGCCTACAATATCTATATGGAAAAGAGAAGGCAAATATTGCCACACTTCAGAGCCAGCTAAAACTTCAGTTTATCATAACCTGCTTGTCAGATGAACCTCAGTATTAACACAAGAAAAATCTGCTTTCCCCCAGAAACCCCAAATTCCAACAAAAACTGCTGAATTAAAACTTTTCTACCCAGAAACCAGAAAACATTTTTGCGGCAATTAAAATAATTCACAGAAAAAGAAGAAAGATTACCTCTTAACCACACATACTTGTAACACAGAAAGGAACACCAAGCTTAATTCTAAAAGCATTTGTAGGTGAGCTAAGTTTGTGGTTTTGAACATCTCACCTGCTTCCTTACTACAGCTCCCACGGTCTCAAATACTCAATCTATTATTCCTGACTGTTGAGCACCATCATGTAGATGGAGATTTTTCAGTGTGTTCATTTTGTGCCGTAAGTTTATGTCAGAGGCTTTTTGACAAAATGTTTTTCTCTTGCCAACCTGTACTTTACAAGAAAAGGTCTCCATCATTCCAGCAGGCAGAATTTGATCTTCCACTAGTGATTAGTGATTTTCTGTAGAGAGATTTCTGAAAATGAGGTATAGACACATATGCATCCAAGTAAATTCTAAGGCTGAGATTTTGCAATAAGATCATTTGATGTAAATTAACATTATTAATATCTACTACACCCCCTCTCAGAGTTACTCATAATGATATCTTGCCTGAGATTCAGAATACTAAGGAAGATCCTTTGTTTTTATGAAGGTTGTGATTAATGTCTGATACAGGCAACTAGCACATCATACAGTAAAACAAGAGAAGAGAAAACAGAATGGTGTTTTAATGAAAACAAAAAGTAGACGATCTTCAACCAGGCAACCATTTCATGCTGTATATTTCTTTTGAAGAACATCATTCCTTCACATCCAAAGTCACAAATGTAAAAAAAAGAAAATAATCAGGCAACATTTTTCTTCTATTCTCCTTCCGACCCACCACCCTACCCCTCCAGGAGACTGTATTACATTACATAACAGATTCTGACCAACAACTAGCACCAACCTGCTTCCAGATGCAGTACCATCATTTTGGATTAATTTTACATACCATCTCCTCCACCCTCACCCATGTTCAACACAGATACTCAGACCTAGAGCCTTCACTTTTGAAGGTCATTTGAGAGTCCATGCTTGACCTAGAACAGAGGAGAAGCCTTTCGGACTCATCTGTGTACCTTCGTGCCCAGAGCTGCTCTCCTGCACACACTGTTCGAGGTTTCAGAGAGAGTGTTTCAAATTTCACATAGGACTCTCTTGCAAGGTCAGCTTCCTTCACAGTTTTTGGTTTCATACGAAGTTTTAAAAGTTTGTAGAGTAAGAAAAATATCACAGGTAAAACAACCACACATGCTGCACTGCTGGCCAAAATCAGAATTGAAAACTGAGAGCTGCTTTCATCATTTAACCTATCAGTGGAGAAAATAATGCACTGCTCTTTTGTAGGTGGCACTCCTTTGGGTGAGACACATGCCATGTATTGAGTACTAGGCTGCAAACCATCAATTGTGACTTTATTTTTGCTAGAATCAGTGCTCAGAGGCAACATATCTTTCTCACCATACTTTGAGTATAACACAGTCACTGCAGAGCTGCTTGTGGCATTGACAGTTTTCCAAGTTAAGGTCACTCTTTCATCAGTTTCACTGATCACTCTTAAGTTCTTTACAGTGACATTTTGCTCAGCCATACTTGCTGCATTCGATGAAGTCTCCTCAACTTTCTTGCTTGTATCCCCGATCTGCTTTGTCTCCTCACCTTTCTTGCTTGTGTCCCCAGTCTGCTTTTTGATTCCATTTGTCACTGCCTTCGAATTTTTCTTTCCATCAGACATGGGCCTGGATTGCTTCTTGTCAGTAAACCTGATGCTCGTTGATATTTCAGTGCTAACCAGCGCTGTGGTGGTTGGTGTGGTGGGAAGAGGTGTGGTTGTCCTCTCAGGTTCCTGCTTCGATTCATCCTCAGTGGTATTCTGTCTCTGTGCCTCTTGTTTCCTTCCATACTTCTGTGGTGACACAGTTGTAGTAACTACGCCAATCACTGTGACAGTGACAGCAGCTTCTGCCATTCCTGCTAAGTTCTTGGCTTTACATCTGTATTCTCCTGCATCCTTGTATGAAATCCCCGTCAAGCTCATTATGGACCACCTGACACCCTCTCCAGGTGTTTCTTGAATTACTACAGGAAAATGCAAAGAGTAAAACATTATGAAAAAGGTAGGTAAAAAGAAAGGAAACGTTATTAGACTACTTCTTCCCTTATCTCTGCCAGGAAGAATCGCATGTATTAAACTTAAAAAAAACCCAAGCCACACACACAGACTATGGAAGTCCCTGCCATACTATATTATTGCATAAAAGTGCTCAGCTTCAGTCAAAATGGAATTGAGTATGTGGAGGACTTAGAATAGAATTTGCAGTTTCACTGAGTAAAACAAAACCGCATGAAAAGAAATCAAATACCTTAAAGCTGCTATGTGACTAGGAAATACAAGTCTCACTGACTTGAAGTGACATTGAACACACTAGCCATTTAAAACATTTTTTGAAATTACCTTTGTCTTAAGATATTTCAGTAATTTGGACGATTACCTTCTTCAGACTGGTGATTTAAGATAACTGTGAACTACTTGGAATAACAATAGTAATAAACTTTTCTTTATATTTAAGTTACTGCATAAATATCTATCGCAGTAACTAGAATTATATCAAGTATTCAAAATGGATGTTGCAAATAAACAGCAAACATTTACAAATAACATAGAAAATACTGTCCCCCTTTACTCAGCACGGGTGAGGCTAATGTGTTCAGTTTTGGGCCCCTCACTACAAGAAAGACACTGAGGTGCTGGAGCACGAACAACTGTCCCAACCTCCCTTTTCCTTTACCCTTCCCCAGCTTCACCTATTTCCCCCCTTCATGCACATTGTTCTTATCACAGACCACATCCAGAATCAGAACAGTCTGTTGGACCTGTTCAGACCAAACCTCAACAAAGAATTTCCTAACAGCAGTTGCTGGCTACAGTTGCCAGCTTGGTGCAATATCTGGTCAACTGTTACTCATTATAATGATCTCAAAGCACAAGCAACCCTTAATTTCAGGCTTTCCCATGTCCTATAAAAGAGGAATTATACCTGTATAGTTCACTGGTATATTGTCTGACCTAGTCCAAGTAAGCTGCGGTGTTGGGTACCCAGTCGCATCGCAGCGTAGCAGAACGTTGCTTCCCAGTGGGGAAGTGATCTTTGTCGCCGATGTCATTACAGATGGTTTAAGACACTGCTCTAGCTCAGCTCTCTGGAACAAGATTCCTGCCAGGCTCTCAGGTCCACTACATGAAACCAATGGATCCAGAAGTACAACTGAGTTGTCCACAATTTTGGAAAATTCAATTAGCTTTGAAATGCGACAATCACAAAACCATGGGTTGTCCTGCAAACCTGAAGCAGGGAGGGAAGAGGGGAAAGAAAGAAACAAAAAATAATGCTGTCAGGCAATATATGAATATTGTCATTACAGTATGGTGCATGCCTACCACCAGGTACAAGCAAGGAGAACCATGGACCTATTCTGAGTTTCAGTTTGGGTTTTTTTGGTTGGCTGATGGGTGGGGGAGATTTTGCAGAGGTGAGGAAGAGCAGCATGAATGTTTATTAAGCTAAACTTTTTCTTCACAGAAGTTCACAGAAGTGTAATAGATACAGGCACTACCTTTGTTTTGCTTTGATATTTATCTAGGAAAAAAACACATTGAAAAGATGTCTTAAGCCTGATATATTTTCACCTGCCTCTGCCTTCTGGAAAGCTTGTCAGGGCTATTGCATCTCGTCACTCTCCTCTGCTCTGAGTCCTTCGGGCTCTTACAATTTGATCTTCTCAGACCCTTTTTTCAATGCTTACAGAGAAGATGATGGTTTAAGGGGTTATAGCTTTACACCAACATCTCTGTCCCTTGAAAAAAAAAATAAAGGCTAAGGAGAAAGAGCTTTAGGCCAATCAAATTCTTATCTGGCTTTGAACTGTACCAATATTCTTAGGAATCCAACTTCAATTTAGGACAACCTCTGAAATGTGTTCAAAAAGAATAGCAGAAGAGTAGAAAATGGGAAGGACCTTGAAAAAGCTGATGACTACAATGCTTTTATAATGGCATGCAAGAACACTTCTGTTAGAGGCTATAACATTTGCTTCTTGATTCAAAAGTCTTTGATTGGGAGGCTTCTTTCCTTTGGTGAACTTACTATGGTGAAAGAGAGTAGCCATTTCTGAGGCATATAAGTTTAAATCCTCAGCTGGCATTGATTACTCCACTATGTTGGCCTTCATAGAGCAACAGCAGCTTCACCAGGTAAAACACAATGTAGCATATCACTCATGCGTTCAAAGATTTTCTCATTTGACTTATACGTTTGAGCATACCTTTTTCTTTTCTTTTTTTCCCAAGTATTAACAATGAACAGAACTTACAGTCTGAAATAAGGGATGGTGCCCAAGAACTCCTTGCTATTGAAATTACTGATAAATGCACCAGACTGGTCATATCAATTAAACCAATGTTAAAAAAAGAATAGAACCGAAACACCTGATAATATTGTTCCTTTTTATTGTGTATTTTTAAGAATTATAAAAATAACTAATGAAAAAATTCTGCTTTTTTTCCTGTATGAAACCTGTAGAGGAAAGAATACGTGAATAATTATCTATTGCTTCCTTTTGTCACCTGATCAAGATTAGGTTATTTTAAGCACAACGACAGTGATTGGTTAAAACTGTGGTAAACCCCAATTAATCCCTGCTCTTTAAAACAAGACTTGACCTGAAGATACTCCATAACTTTGACATCACAATCCAATTTCACCCCTTGCAGACAGAAGGGATTTTACATCTATTTGCTACTTACTGCCTGACGGAACAGGGAAGGAGAAATCAAGGAAACTGTATCAGCAGCTGCTTGTCTTAAAAGCAAAAAAAAAAAAAAGAAAAAAACAAGAAGAAAGGGAAAAAAAAAACAAAACCAAGAAACAAAAAGAACCCTCCAAACTATATTATTTTTTTCCCTGTGAAATTCACACCTATACTCACAAGCATAAGAGATACCATCCAAAATGTTGTCCATATGTCTGGGCATCAGCTGCTTATGGTTGGTATAAAAATTCTGCCAACTAAACACATGTATGTAATTATTTGTGCTCATCTTTTAAATTAGGGAAGCTTTAGTTTGTAGTTAGAGACAATATTCCTCGGTTTGGGCTTTTTTTTTTTTTTTGCATTCTCGCTTAAAAGGCGTCAATTTTTCTCACTGTAGTAAGAAAAAGACTACATGAGTATTTGAAAATTAAATTCCCCTAAGTTGTAAGAGGAAGACAGGATCCCCTTGAAATCAGCCCTCAACTACCAGAGTTACTCCATAGCAAAATGCTGCTAAAATGCAAGTGAACTCCCAGCATCATCTCTGTGCTACCCAGAGGACAGAAGCATGGAGCAGCTGTGCTACAAGTAGGAGGCAGGGCAGGTGCTCTAGGTCCACAGCATTAATCAGGATAGATTTGCAGCATCAGTAAGGGCTCCCATCCCACATACCAGGCAGCAGATTCTCCCTTATATTAAATGTTACTGAAAATATTTCTTCTGCAATGTTTCCTCCTCCTACAAGATTTACTGCAAGAAAGGATGGAGTTTATTATTGTTTCTAATACCACTATCAGCAGCCAAAAGCCTTTCAAATAGAATCATTTAGGATAGAGAAGACTTTTAAGATTGAATCCAGCCATAAACCTGACAACGCCAAGTTCATCACCAAACCATGTCCTTGTATGCCACAACTACACATCTTTTAAATACCCCCAGGAAGAGCAACTCAACCACTTCCCTGCTCCGGTGCCTGACAACCCTTTAAGTGTATAATTTTTTCCTAACATATATAAATACATGGCTTTCATATTCTCCCAGTGTCCTGAAGAAGACCCAAAGTTGCTATTATAATAAGTGTCAAAAAATGACAAAATTGAAACAATGATGAAGAAAATATGCATAGTCCTTAGACTGGATGAGTGTTTAGTTTAGTCTAGGACACAGGTTTGACCATCTCAGATCATTCCAAAGGCCTGGTTTCAGCTTCAGAGGAGGGCTGTAGTCACAGAAGACTGTACTTCCGTGCTTTAGGGCAAAGAAAGAGTTACTTCAGTTAGTCACCTTATCTCCCCCATCCATTATGCTTCCCAGCTGAGCTGGCTAAATAAACAGGACTCATAAAAATAAATATGATATATACAGCTATAGGAGTTCCTTCCTTGCCTTCATGGCTCATTCCTTCTATTTATCTGTGTCTTGCCAATATCTGACAGTATCCACATTATCTTTAGTAAACTTGCACAGCCACTGTAAGTCATCAAGTCATGTGAATTTCCAAAACGGAAAGATGAAAACGCTACTGAGTTGGGAGCAAGGAAAAACACTGAATTTGATTATACCTCAGTTAGCTATTGAAGAGAACATAAATGGAAATGTAAACCTAGTTACCAATCTACAAAGGGCATTCTGAGCTATAACAGCTTGTGTTTGAAAGATGATAAAAGTGATGAGAAACACATTAAAGAATAAAGGAAATTATAAAAAAAAAATGGGAAAGAAAAAAATTAGAAAAAAAGAAAAAAAAACCTGGAAAAAATGGGGAGCTTTAAAAAAGGAATAAGATGGAATTCCTGCTGGAAAATAATTTCCTAAGAAGAGAAAATAAAAATGATGCTAAGTCTCCAGGGTCATGTGTGTCTGATGGAACAGCAAGTCTTTAGAAACCCTGAATTCTTTTCTAGAAATATTAAAGCAGCTTGTTGACCTAAGTACTAACCAAGGCACAATAAACACTGATAAATATTTATGCATTGCAATGTAACCAATGCAGTGTATTTTAACATTCAATAGGGATCATAAACAGCTCCAAAAGCCTTTCTATATTCTAGATTTAGCATATTTTAAACTTACTCTCACACAATTATAAGTATGTTTGCATGTACAATGCCAAATATACGTACACATGAGTCTGTGCATGCACATTTTTGCAGTCTTCCCAATAAGGAGGGTTTCCCCATGCTGTGTCAATATGGACTTTAGCATTTGAAATAGCTGTGAGTGAAATTTCCTTTGTAAATCAGTAACCATTCTCAGGCCTTAACCTGTATAAGATACTGCTTTTCAGTTGCTGTAAAATGGCAGTATATTAAATATTCAGGTTCTGGGCTGATGGAAATATTCACCACAGCCTGGGACAACTTACACAAGGCTCTCTTCCAACTGAAGCTACAAGATTTTTGATCCAAGGTTCCAAAACAGTAAAGCCCACTTCACCCACTGTGCTCAGTGTTTCCTATACACAGTAATTGCTAGGGAGTAGTTTCAGGAAATGAAGCATCTACCCAATGGCCCAGCATAACAGCTGGGAGCCTGATGGACCTGCAGCATTCAAATTTTTGGCACCTCTACATATAACAGAGGCAAGATCTCATCTAACTGCCACTCTATCAAATACTGGATTCCTCTGTTCCTCTCAGCGACCCACTAGATACAATTTTCCATATGGAAAATGCTACTGCCATCATTCGTGCCAGAAATTTCACTCTGTACAGCAGCCAATGCTCAAACTTAGCTGTGATTTGGATCAAAGTATTAGGCTATAGCTCCAGAGGTAACTAAGAGAGGACCAGATGAGCTCACACACTGGTCCTTCAATCATTTCCACTGCTTAATTGTCAGCTCACTCCACAGCTTTGTTATGAACTGTTTGAAAGGGCAGTCTCCAAGACAAAGTCATTTGTGGCTTCTGGGGCAATTTACACTTCAGGGATTGCTCCTGAAAAGCTTATGGATGAGACCACACTAAAGACAGGTCTCTCTATCCCATTCTTCCCCATGATGTAAGTGCATCAGGCTTTCTCCCTCCAAACTATCCTGAATGAGTATCAGGCATACAACATTCCCTTGTTATTTGGTACTACCAAAAAACCCAGTTCTATGGGTTGCAATACAATTCTCAGTTACTTCTGGCAGCTTAAAGAAAACACATCCCCACCTCCACAGTTATAATTTAGGGTCACTTACATTCCTTAGGGCCCACAGAAAACACGGGGCTAAATCTTACGAAGTGCGGAACAGCCAGTCAGCTTAAAAGAGAGCTCGCCTTAAATTGTGTGGATGACAGCCAGTGTGAGCCATTTGGCTATAGGACCAGGAATCATTACCTGACCCTCTTTCATTTAGGATAGTGTCCACAGAGGAATATCATATAGTGAGAGGTAATAAAAAAACCCAACCCCCTAAATACAGTTATGAATTGGAATAAAGAGATGCTAACATGCCAGTCCCTTGGCAGAAGTAGACCATGGCTCCCCCAAGAACCCTTGAAGTAAACATGGGAAACCTGAGCTTTCTCTTACATACAACCTTCTTGATGCTCAGTCAAGATACTGAAGACAAAATTGCCTCCTGTTGTTAGAAAATATGTATGCACGAACACATGAGTTTGGGCTCTTGCTTTGACAGAACTAGGAGAGAAGCCAGCTCAAGTAGTAACTGCTTACACTAAGTTGAATTGGGCTGCTGTCTTCCTGACTAGACAAAACCAGCATTTATTTACTCTGGGTTCCAGCTTCTAGCAGAGCTCTGGTTGTATACCATTCCAGGCAGGTGCATAGGTTAGCCTGAATGCTCCTACAGAGAACAGCTGGAGCACATAGCACACTCTTGAGCATCAAAGTCTGCAACTGTGCTATTACTTTTTAAAGAAATCTTTCTTTTAAAAACCCAAAGGAGTCCAAAGGCAACCAGTAACTATGGTAAAAAGAGGAGGAAGGGGGAACCCAACAAACAAAACCAACAACAAAACCGCACAAAACAAAAAACAAAACAAAATGAAAAAAGAACTGGTGTGATTAGTTAAGGCAGCAAATGGGTAAGGAAAACCTATGAAAGGTTACTTCTGTAAGAGATGGTCATTAGTTTTTCTGTATGTTCATCTTATGTAGGACAAGAGGTAATCAGCTTAGTTTGCAGTAAGGGAGATTGAGGTTAGATATTAAGAGAAACTTTCTCACTGTCCTCATAGATAAGCACTGGAGGAGGTTACCAGAGAAGTTCTGGAAAGGTCAGGCCATGGGCTTTAAGAACAACACTGATCTAACCAGAACAGTTCAGTTTGTCTGGATCTGCATCCCAGCAGGCTACAGGATGGCTTTTTTGAAATCCTACCTGATCACGTACTGTTGTGATCCTTATCTCTTGCCTCAGAGAAGGAGAATATCTATGGGCTACATTTCTCCTCCCTTGGGCTTCAGAATCCTGGTAGAGACAGAAGAGGTGTTAGAAGAACACAGCTTTCTCCTGTTCTAAGCTGACATCTCCTATGGATGGAGCATTACTGAGGCATCTCAACTCCTAAGTCATCTTTCTAGCCTGATAGTTTCTATCAGCCATTCATTCCTGAAAAACAACTGCTTTGTAATGGTCCATCAACAGCAACCTAAGGATGAGCTCCTGGCAGTGAGTGGGAGTGGTATAACTACCACTTTGCAAGCTCCAGTAACATAATAAAACTAACACTCAGTGGAGACTAAGTCAGCTTGTCAAAATAACCCATGACACAAAAAGCACTGCAGTTTTTAATCTCCAGAGAAAGGGGATGTTTTCTTATTCACCATAGAGTTTCTTATATAGCAAGCACTGTCTGTCTTCACTGGAATGTACTCATCAGAAGGCTATATGATGTCAATGAAAGAAAATTCAGCTAATAATTCACAGCTTCCCTAAGGTATATTTACCCAACACAATGAAAGCACTAACTGGCATTTTACATCCTCAGATCCAAATCTTTAATAACTTCATAGAGCCTACCTCAGCATGTACCATTAAAAAAAGAGAAGCAAGGCATTGTTTGAACCCCTCTGGAGATCTGTGTTCAAACCCAGTTGTAGTTCATAAATGAAAATGATCCAAACATCACATTTCAAGTCTCTAGAGGCCTCAGTGTTGGCACAAGAAAGTTTGCCAGGACTAGAGGAGGCTGGCAAACTACCTGCACCAACAAAGCCTGCAGATGGTTGTCAAGGGGGAAGGGAAAGAGAAAAGAGTGTGTGGGTTGGGAGCCTTTTGGTGTTTTGGATTTCTTGGTTGGTTGTTTTGTTTTTCAAGCAGTGAGGGCTTTGTAAGGCAAGGGACTCCCACATGAGATCATCAGGAGAATTAGATCGAGCACAGTCAGCTCCTACTTCACTGCCTTCAGTATGGGGGCAGGCAAAAGAGTACTGACTTGGATACACTTTTACAGCTTTTTCTTTTAATCCTGAATAGATGAAGATCCTATTAATGCTGCAAACCTATAGTTACCATGCTACTTCTCTACAATCTCCCCTGAACAAGAGTTTTAAATTGCAGATTCTGCTGAGAAACAAAGCAGCTGGACAAGTGAACACTGAACAGTGGGGGATTAGATCAAGAAACTGGAAATACGGGGCAGTACAATGCCAGACAGATCTTTACCAGTGGGTGTAAAAGTGCTCCAGCAGAGAGAGACTACCGGCTTTCCTCCCTTCCTCCTGCTACACTACAAAAACACCAAAACATCCACTTATGCATAAACAGTGACAGAAGAGAACATTATTGATAGAACTTTTCCAGCTATGTTCTGAGACTGCAGAAGATAATAGGGTTACTTAGAATAAGATACAGCACAAAGTCACAAACAGAACTGATGTGATGGTGTACTGGGGAGATGGAATAAAAGTATGAAAAAAATCAGCCTGGCCAAACTATTCTTAAATACGTACCTTAAATACTATAAAAGTACCTTCAATACTATAAAAAGTGCTGTGAAGTTGTAGGGATCAGATTCCTATTCTCTCTCTCATATTAACATGAAAATTGGGGGAAAATTGGGGATTTAATTTAAAGCAATGCAAGGTCAACAGGAATCACGGGAACAGCAGAGCCACCCTTTTTTGAGCCATTAGCACTGTGGCTCAGTTCATGCTTCATATGAGCATCAATTCTAGCTACTTGTTTTTCTTGTGAGCCATTGGAAAAAATAGTTGCAAATGGACATGCTTGAAGTTGCCACCACATACAGTGATGAGGGAAATGTCATCCAAAACACAATTTCTGGAAGTTCTACATTTCTATGGATACTGAGCGCTCCATATGGCCTGTATTCTGGTAGACCAGAATCTCATAGATTTTAGTTTAGTTTTATAACCTTGAGATAACAACATGCATTGAGATCACTATCTTCATTTTATAGTTTTCCACCACCAAGAAATAAATGAATAAAGAATCACTAAGCAAACCAGAGGACTGACCCAGATAAAACTCACTCTCCCGAATCCCAGGCTGGTCCCCTACCTGCTCTCACTTTCAACTTAACATTTAGGTACATTTTAATAAGGAACGAGACAAGCTTTTTAACATACCCAAAATGACTCTCTGGGTCACTAGACTGTCTCTGCTCTTAGACAGGACAGATTCTGAGAAGGGGGGCCAAATGTCCATCAAGTCTGATGGCAAGGTGGTTAGCTTGTTGCTGGATATGTCCAGGTAGGTGAGGTTTTTCAGGTACCGGCCAGCATCAGCAGGAATGCTGGTTACTTTATTATTGTGTAAATCAAGAGTTCGTAGGTTGGGCATCTCTGCCAGTGATTCCCAAGGGAACGTCGAGAGCAGATTACCATCCAGCCGTAGCTCATGCAGTTGTTTCAGGTTATAGAAACTGCTGATATCAATGTTTGCCACGCAGTTGTAAGTCACCCACAGGTATTTGAGATCTACTAGGTAGTAAAAGGCTTCAGTTGGAATCCTTCGTATGACAGTTTTCTCTATACGAAGTTTTACAGTATCCACAGGAACATTTACGGGGATCTCGTACATGTCAGGATCATTACAGAGTACAGACCTAGCATCAGGAAAAAGACAAAAAAAAACAGAAGGGGAGAAAAAGGAGAGATATATTGACATATAGAAATTCGCATTTTAGATTTAAATGCAGATACTATTACTTTCTGCAACACTACTAGAAGAATAAAGAATGTCAGCTCAAGAGCAGTCCTCTGCATTTAAAAATCAAAAAGGAAAATAGGGAGTTTCTAAATATATATAAAAAACCCCCCACAAAATACTTTCATGTGAAGTTTAATTTGATTTATTATAAAGCATATAAGCACCATCCTCTGTCAGCTATTCTATTGACAACTGAAAAACAGAAGCCACTGTATAAGGAATAATACATGCACGTATCTCAAGTGGGAATTGCATGCCATTTGTGTTACTAAAATTTAGAAATTTGGATTACTAATTTCTATTTTTTTCTGCATGATGAAGATTCAAAGTATTTGTCTATATTTACCTTTCAGAACAGACTGAAAAATGCAAATGTTAACGTATTTCTCTAAAGGAGAGCTTTCTAGCCTTCTTTCTGTTGTCTGCATAGAAATCGCCTGCTTTCTAGAGGTGCTAACCATTTTCTGCTCCCACTGATTTTATCGAAGTGGGATCTCTCAGCATTTTCAAGAATCAGTTTGCTTCCATTTCTGTGGGATACATTGTTTGCACTCATCAGCTTTAAGATTTCCCTCCCCTTGATAAGACTATATTTAATGTTGTCCCCCTTTTTTCTATATTTTTCCTTTATTTTACTTTCTCTTCATGCAGCTATATACTGGGTATATTGTGACAAATAGCGATGAGAAACAGTATCTCCCAAAACTGATATGACAATACCCAGATCATCAAACTTCAAATTAACCTCTACATTACCAAAAAATCATATGATTTTCCTGCAGATTAAAAAAGAAACTACTGTATTTATTTAAACCAGAAATACCTTACAGTAGACAACTATTTGCTGAAAATAGAAAGGACATTACAATAGTAGGAAAATCATGGAGCAGAAAGAAATTGCTTTCTGCAAAACCCGAAGATTTAAAGTAGCTATTTGTGAAGTACAGAGCCATAATCACCATCTGTTCCAATTCAGGAATGCTTCTAGCTGTACAACACCAGTATAAAAGATGCCTTTATTTCAACTACGCTAGAACCAATTTGCAATGTATGAGAATGTTATTTCCAATTTCTTCATCCCTTTTCCTTATAAATTGCCTTGTATGACAAATAATAAAACTTATACCTTGCTCCAGTGCCATCGCTTCTGCCATGGTAAACGCAAGTGCATTGTGAAGGACAAAAACCATGCAGTTCTTCAAGAAAGGTCATTAGGAGGTAGAAATAAACAAACAGATACATGACTTCCCCCCCAGCAGAACCGATATGGAAAAAATTAAAACTTCATTCCCAGGCACTCATGTGCAGTGTGCTACGAATGTGAATGCAGACATCCATTTAGTAACAGCAGATTACATCAGATTAACTGAGATCTGTAGTTGCTTAACCTTCAAATGTATCCTGAAATGGGTCAGTTAAGCCAGTTCATTCTTTATTCTGTCAGAACAACACACTGTTTCCAGTCATACCCAGCATGTTTCAAGGCTATTTTAATATATAGCTTGCAAAGTTAGCATGTAATAAAATGCTTCTTTGCTCCTTCTAAGAGGCCAGGCATTAGTTACTGTCCATAAAATGTTCCAAGGTTCCTGAAGGAAATCTAGTACAGCGTGAGGTTATTGCATTGCATTTTCTTTAATACTGAAAATTACAAATTAATAGGAAGCCAGAGATAGATTCCAGAGTTCATAAAAAATCCTGTAAAAACAGGCTTCTTTTGACAAAAACAAAACAACCTACCCATGTGAATAAGTTACACACTGCAAAGGCAAACTTCATATTCATGCATACATAACAACAGAAGATATTTATTCTAAAATTCTGAGTATCATCAAGAGTGAATATACTAGCATTCATAAATAGATGTATACACAGTCATCTTTTCCATCCTGAATAGATCACCTCACCAAAGGTATTTTTTGAAAACTACACAGCAGACCTATATAACCATGAGATTGACTTAGAAATTACGAGAAATTATTATGAATACTTATTCAGTTTTATGTGCCTCCCACATGTCAAGGTTGAGGGTGCAGTTTGTCTCATTTTCAGGATTTGCTGTGCAGTTACAAGCACTAGAAACTATTACTAAATAGTTACTATTACTAGAACAACAGCTGTCTTTCTACAAATGCGTTGGGTTGTGTGAGCAAAAACTTTAAAAATACATTAAAATATCCCAAAACTCCTTAAAAATCCTAAAAATTGGTAACAGGTTCTATTGGGTTTGGCTAGGTATTTTGATAACATATTCACAGAAACAGAACTCTGCAAAGCATACCAACATGGACACCTGGTATAGAAATATATTCACACAGGGAGAATCCAGAATATTTCAAGTCTGGAAAACTTTCAAGGGAAAAGTAATTCATGAAAGGAATTATAGGTGCAAAATCCATGTTACTGAATTTAAGCACCTCCTGCTTCAGGCTCTCCTTGCCCTGTGTCACCTTGTCCACACTGTAAGAGTCAGTGACCACTTCACTACCCCCCTTTTTGTTTGGGACAGACATATTGGGCCAATAAACCCCATTCTCAAAACCTAGAGTCTTAATGGGTATTGTCTTTTTGCCTTCTTAACCTATCTAAACAGATTATTGCGATTAACAGAAACAGCTGTCTGGGGCAGATAATTATTCCAAAAGATTAATCTTCCAAAAGATTAATTAGCTTTAACTGAGATTTCACTCCTTTCCATTTAACTTATGCATCCAAATGACAAGAGTTCTACGATGTCAGTGCACTTTGTGATACACTCATGGGCAAGGCGTTGTTTATAGTTATCTCTTGTCTTGTCTGACATCGCACCATTGCCAAGATTGCCCTCCGAAACCTGCAAAGGCAAGAAAGGGAAAGCAGAAAGGTCATTAGCTGGAGAACCAAACACCAAGAAACACTGGGTAAGCTGACCTTCAGTATTATAACAGTTTTCAACTTCAGTAAACCTTGCTTAATGAAAAATGGTGTATTTGGAATTTGGGAGGACCTGAGTCTTTTTCACTTCCATGTACATGAATAACTCAGTTAAGTTTCTTCTACAACAGGTTCACAGCAGGTTTTGCTCATCCCGGGACAGGGTATAGCCATGACAAAGATGAACTTACAGAATGGTGAAAAAAATTAGATGGATTTTCTCAGCAAGATCAAGCTCACCTAGACAGAGATCACAGGCTCTGCTTCTAGATTGGTAGTAGAGAAAGTAAGGATGCTTCCTTGCAAAACCCAGTTCTCAGTCAGAGGCACTGGCTTTGTTAGAGCATTTGATATGTTTGCTCAAAACAGATGGATAGGCCTAGCTTATTTACTTTAACAGTAAGCGTCAACCCATCCTATTCAGTCAGAATATGATACAGCCCAAATCAAGCAAAGAGATCTACAGAATTTACATGTCACCAAGCTGCCACACGTTTTGGCCACAGTTATTTAAGCCAGTTTACTGCTGATACAACCCAAAATCCAGAAGTCAAATTTGAGAAGCCACAAAGGGACTTTCAAAACTGTCTTACAAAGGCTGTGTTGATGTGTTTTCAAAAATCTTTATCAATTTAGTATATTCTGATGATGATCAAACCAATTTCTTTTAGGGTTTCCTGTCCAAAAGGTCATCTTTGTTAAATCATCAGTGGCATACCCTTTGATCTCTTTGCTAATCAGTTTGCTGTATTTTTCAGATGATCCTGCTATAGTTAGATGATCAGCTAAAATCATCGGGTGGTATTAAATTAGGAACACTTACTTTTTGTTTGCAACGACATAAATGCAGGGATTATAAAATGTGGAAGATTTTGCAAATAAAGGAGCTATGATGGCCATTGCAGGAGAAATTTTCTTTGGGTCTCCAAAGGAAGACCACAAACACACAATAGAATACGGAGACCATGCCACCAAGAACATTACAATCATCACAACAGACATCTGTAAAAGAAGAGGAACAGACTCATAACCAGTATTACCTGAAGATAAAGACCTTATAACCTAACCTCAAAGGCATGTGCACCTGTGTGAATATAGAGCTATGCAGAACCAAATAGCAACATGTAAACAAGCACACCTGACAAATTTTGAGAGGTCATAATGAAATCTCACTTTGGGGATTTAATAGCACATCACGCTGTCATGTATTTTGGCATGCTGGGACTT
The DNA here is from genome assembly GCF_037157495.1 of Lathamus discolor. NCBI lineage: Eukaryota > Metazoa > Chordata > Aves > Psittaciformes > Psittacidae > Lathamus > Lathamus discolor. Next base: position 110,026,346 of record NC_088884.1, read on the forward strand.
CATTGTGTACAATCTTCCTTCACAGTCAGCACTATTTAGCATGAAAAAATCTCTCCAGCAGAAGTTTCAATGGCCAGAGAAGACTTCATACATGAATTATGACCACCATAACAGGTCACTTTAGGATGTTATTACAAATAACAAATATGAACTGAGAGTAAAATCTAAACCAAATGTTTCATAAAGATGTTAATAAATAAAACTGTTTAAAAAGGTTTAACTGTGGTACAGTAAAATTAAAGAAAGTAAATGTTCTTGGATACAAAGGCTCAGTCCATACACTTGTGGAACCCACAAGCGTCTGGTTGATTTAATGAAGTATGATAGCCTTGTTCAAGCATCACACTGAGCAGCTATCTGAGCAGTTATGTCTTCTCAGAGAGAACAGTGCGGGCATGTTGGGGCTCATACCCCAGAAGACTCCACACCCCAGCTAGAAATGAACAGCAAAAGAATGAGGGTAGTGGAAGGTTAGGAGAGGAATCAGCTGGGACAGACCTCTCTGGTTTTTGTCAGGGACATGAACCAGTCACTGAAACTGGAATGAAAATGCCAAACTAATCAAGAGGACAAAATGAATCACTAAATAAACAAACAAACCTGCAGGGCTCTTTGTATGTATAGGATTCCCTAGTGTTGTTTACCTATAGCCTTAGTCAGTCTTTTTGTGATGAACAAAATGAGAAACAAGAAGTAAATGGCTATTTTGTATGAGCTCTTCTAGAGCACAACCAATAAACAAACAGTGACTCTTTCCACAGAAGATTCCTGTTTAAATACAAATGTAACACGTATCAATAATAATGTAAAGAAGCTTAAAGATGCTAGTTGTTGAAAAAGCAAGCAGTCCAGTTCCAAAAAAGAAACTCCAAAGCTTCAGTCCTTGATTTTTTTTCCAAAATATAAGTTGGTATCTTCAACTGCAAAACAGTAAAAATATGTTTTTCTTCACAAATATGAGCCTAAATTTATAGCTGAATCCTCAGCTTTAAGCATTGTGAAAGTTTTTCAGAAGAGCAAGATGCTCAGATTATTATTTGTAGGTAAAAGTACTATTTTTCACAATTCAGCAATGATAAAGTTTTCCAAGGAATGGTAAGTTTGCATTGATAAGTAATTCCAAAGCATAGGTATGTACTTGTCTGTCCAATTCTCTCTCACTTATCATGTCCAGCTATAAATCACATCTTTACACAAAACCAAAGGAGCTAGTGAACTTCAAGCTTTCTCAAGGACTTTTATACATTAAAAGAATGTCAACCTTCCAGAAAGGATATATCATTTTATGCCATAACTCACATTTGCTACTGTTTACATAAGAGATAAGCTTAACAGAGTGAAAAGAACAAGGGATCAGAATCACACATTTTGGGAGCTTGGAAATGTACTTTCACTTCTAGGCCATGAGTTCAAATCAGAGTTGACGAGTCCATTTTAGACCGGACACCCCTATGTACCCCTATGTAGCAGAAAGCCTAAGGACTCTTACAGACACAAAAAGTCCTCCTAGGATGGACACCTCTGAGGTATATTTCTACGTAATGACAGAAGGGTAGAGGGAAGGAAAATTCATATTGTTCCCAGCCTTCAAAGTAGCTATTCATCTGGAAAGAGGCCAAAAGTAAAGAATATAGTGTTGTAAGTCAAGCCAAGAGGTTTCACCTAGACTGAATTTTGGTTATATTTAGTACAAAAGGAAGAGGCAAAATGTAGGAAACAGAAATGCTTAAAAGGCTGCAATGTTTTTTGGCCCCAAGACTAAAGAACACGCTTAAAACAAAACATGCCCTAATTTACTATACCTTTGTCACATCTACTTGGTCAGACCAATCTATGTTGATGCTCTCCAAGCAGTTACTCCTGGCGTATTGTTTCATTGCCCGGGAAACATTGTAATAACAGTAAAACATGACTGTTAAGGGTACAACAAAATTAACAGCAATTACACTCATTGTGTAGGAAACAAAGGACCTGATAAAACAGAAAAACAAAACACAGTAACTTACAAATAGCCGTTCCGTAAAACTTACTAAAGATTTTGATACTTTGATTAGGTTATGAAATTCTAAAACAAGCTTTTAAAGAATTAGGAAAATTTTCTTTAGCTTTAATTTTCTTATTAGTGCCTACAAATCTTGTAGTTTTCCAGCATAGCTCACTTCCTGTATTTTTTCTAGACCTGCTGCATATTATTCCATAGTTTTAAAACTATTTTTATAAGATACACTCCATACAGTTATGCTCAGAGGGCGGTGAATTAAATAAGCTTAGTCTCCAATGAGACAGCAAATTGAAAAGAAAGGGTGAAGGGAAATCTTACGCATCATTTTTCCTCCAATTTACTGTGCATGTTGCTCCAGTTGGATCCGGGGCATAGCTAGCCCAGCCTACAGTAGGCATGGAAGCCCAGAAGACTGCATTTATCCAAGCAGCAAGGATTAGAGTGGCATAGCTACGGGCAGTCATTCTTCTCCCTGTGGCCAAACACATACAGTCACAAACCATTGTCATCTATTGCTTCTTTCCGTTGTTGAACTGCAACAACAAGTGGCTTCCAGCAAGCACATACTAGATGAATAATGATCCTTTCAAAGGCCTACACTCCCAAACACTGCAGTATACCATTTCATACTGCTGAACCTTTAACACCACCTATACCATCATCCTCTGCAACTCACATCATACAGGCAATACCTGATCCTAACCCCATGTCAAAAAGCTTGTTATGCAACAGTGCATTCAAGTACACACTTGCATGACTACAGGGGCAGGAATTAACTGTGACAATATGGCTGTAACAGAGAGGAGAGGAAAACATACAGTTCAGTGCTAACACAACAGCAGAAGCAAACACCTGCTTCAAAACCTCCCACAGCTAGAGGCTTTTCATGTGCTTCCATATTAGACATTGTCCTCCAAAGACTGCAAATAACCATGAAAATACAACTTATAAACAGAATAACAGCCAAATTGTGAAAAATCCACTGTCTCCAGCAGTACTATTCATGCCAACTAGATAACTTACTTAACCAAGTACTGTAGGATCATGCCCTAAATTCAAATTATGCCTAGCACTGTAATTATGGAGTCATTTATGAGAAAACAGTTAGACTCTTATTTCATAGAAGCTCAACAGTAAACATTTTTTTACCATAAGTACAGTACCTATATCAGGCCTGCAGATTGTCAGATAACGATCAACTGCAACAACAGTGAGCAAACCGATACTCGCCATCCCAAAAAAGATGTTTAATGCAGCGTAGATCTGAAATTAAAACACACAAACAAAAAAGCCTTTTCTGAGAAATTTGTCAAATGTACAAGCGCAAATTCATGGACTGAATTGAAGGCACTAATACATTACATTCAGGCTGTGTTCTCTTTCATAAGCAAGGTACTGAAAGAACTAAATCAGTGCAGGCAATTTGGAGATGGCTCATTTAAAATTGAATGTTTCAAAAGCAACCTGCTTGTGTGTGCATCAGAAATCCTAAAAACAGCACTCTAAAAAGCAAGAAAACACCATACTTCAGTAAGTAAATTTTGAGATTCAGAGTCTGGAGATTGGAGGGGTTCAATTCATGGTTTTGGTATAAGTTGAATGAAATCTGAACAGCGTTTGATTCATCAAAAAGGTTACGGCTTTAGCAAATGTGAGGTCCTGAATTGTCACTCTTTCCTCTGCTGCATAATTACACTTATTTCACAAATGTGGTACACTGATTTTCCCCATCAGACTCCATTTTTACACATGTCAGATCTGCTGCACAGAGTGACAGGTGCTGCAATCCCAACATGCTCTAAATGCATCTGCCCTGTCATCCCACGGGCAGTGAGACCAGGAAGGAAGACTGGGAAGGCTGTGTTAGCACTGGCACCCAAGAAACATAGCGCCCTGTGCCAGATTACATACCAACAGTGGTTATGACAGAACCATATGATGTTCAACCATCTCAGTTCACAGGATACATTTGGTTTAGATAAATGGGAGTTGCATGTCAAGTGAACTCCCAAACCATTGGTACTGAGATTTCACATCAACTTCAACCCGCTACAAGATAGCCTAGATACAAAGATGTTTAGCGAGGCTTCCTGTCAAACAGCAACTGAATTTTGAACTTGAAATAAGTCAGGCAAGTGAACTCTGATTATTATAAATATCCATTATATAAACGTCTGAAATGTGTATTGCCGCTAATTTTTTTCTTGAGTCACATTTTCAGTATATACTTTTACATTACTACTTATTTTCATGGACATTTGAGATTTAAACCACAGTTCAGAGGAAAGGGCACCATCTCTCTGCTTTGGAAGTATAATTTTTCAGTCAGACTATTTTTAAAAATAGACAGCCATTAGAACTAAGCTAAATCTTAGCCTTAACCTTGCAGGCCTTCATTTTGGATATCCTAATACAGCAGTCTGAAAGAACATGTATTTGCCAAGCAGAACTCATTGAGATCTGTCAAACTCATAATCAAAACCGTAGTCACATCCAAAGTCTTTTCATTAGCAAATAAGTCATCAAATGTGCATGTGCTACTATAACATTCTTCATTTGAGGATTTTGTTCCCGAAGTCTTCTTAAAGCTATTTTCAGATCTCTAGTTGATAAATATAATGTTACACTTTGAAAAACACATGCAAAATCCTATATCCAGACATTGTTGACATGACAGAACATCAGCTTCAGGTCTAGAGTCAAACTTTGCATCTCCATCTTATCTCTTGAAAGAACTAATACGAGGTTGAGCTACCGCTTATTTCTCAGTTTGCTTTTAAGTGCTCAAAATTTTCTCTCTGACTTAATTGCAATACCTGGCATCCAGTATATCCAAATTTCCAGCTTCCATGCAGGTCTGAGGCAGCAGACATGGGGTAACCAATGCCACTTACACCAATGTCAGTAAAAGCCAAGTTGATAATAATTGCATTGGTTGCTGTCCGAAGCTCTTTGTATTTAACGAAGATGCCCAAAACAACAATATTACTGAAAATGCTTACCACTCCTGTAAAAACAGAAAAAGGGAAACTTTACCAAAGGTACCCACCAGCCAGTAATATACATGCAGAAGAAAATATAGCCTATTGGAATATCTATGCCCTAAACAAATGATAATTTCAGTCAAGTGCAATTTTGTGAAGAGGATAGACACCTGACAAGCAGAGAAAAACTTTTCCAATTAGGCTCTTATCAATAAAATGGAGAATTCCAACATGTTCAAGCCAACCCAGCCATTAAAAAAATAACTTGGAAATAACAGGAGCTTGTGAGTTGTTCAGAGATCCCCTAGTTTGACATGGCTGTTACAGTGTCACTGAACTGAATCCTAAACTTACAAATATTTGTATAGCCTGGGCACCTTGAACAAACAAATGGAATTATTTTGTTAAAAGTCTAATAACACACAACATGTTATCCATGGAAATGCCCCTTAGAGTTTTTCAGGGGGGTTGTTTTGTGGGATTTTTTTGTTTGTTTTTAATTTTTATTCAAGAAGTTTCACCTAGGAATCAAAACACTGTAGTTTTCATCATCGCAAACAAGGCATAATTCTGTAAGGAGCTTGAGGCTGTCATCCTGAATGTAGACTTCCAAAAGCAGACCCATCTTCTTTCACAGCCACTGCCCATCCTGCTCCAGTTTGCTGGCCATCACCTTCACTGATGGGATTTCTGCTTCTCTATTGGCTCCACCAAAAACCTGACACACACACTTGAGCTTTTGTGACATGCCTCTGTGGAAAGGGCAGTAAGGTCTGTAAGTATTATACAATGTTCTTTCATCTCTGACACTGTCAATGGTGCAGCACAGAGTTAAAAATCCCTAACATCAGTTTATATGCAGACTACAAACATGTTGCAGTTCAAACAATAACCTCAAATCAGCAGGGTTAGAAAACCTGAGGGCAAGAATCAGTTTCAAGTACTTCAGCTGTACAGTCGAATTTTGAAGAAAATTCCTTCAAAGCATGCAAATTCTTTTAAAGAATGGGAAGTCCTGTGGACTCCATCCTTGGCAGTCCACAGGAACACAATAAATAGATTTATAAATAACAGCACACACCCCAGAGGGTTGAACTAAGGCATTTCTAGGGTCAAATACGCATCAGAGGTACCATCTGAACCACTCTGTTCAGCAAGACATGACAGGTACGAAAAGGGGCAGAAGGAAAGCCTTCTGTAACATACATAAAAATGTAACAAAAATGATACTTCAGATAACAGACAATAAGGACAATACCAATTCTTCATCCTTTGAATGGAATTTCTCAATTTCATTTCTATAAATAGGTACCCCTTTTATTATACCTGAAACTCACACAGCGAGTTTCACTGCAACATTGTATTAACCAATACCAATCTCCTACATTACAGAAACTCTCACCACAGATTTAGTACTTTAAAAATAAAATGTAGCAAAAATGCAATTCTTGGTTGTCTCTCTTTCCATTCTCTCTTTAAAACCACCAAGCATGTCAGCTCTCAAGTGCAAGTCTCCTGCCTAGTACAACTTCACATTACAGACGATGCTGGAGGTGCATAGCCACATAGATGTCATCAGCTGTCATATTCATACAGTCACGTATTTCAGGAGGATGATGCTATGAGGCCCTAAAATGCAAAAAAGCAAGGAGCTGGGGATCTGATTGGAAACCAACACACAGTAAAAGCACTTGCAGTGCCAGTTCTGTCAGCTTTCAAGTTGGCAGGTAGCATGTCATCTCACAAAATAGAACTACCGCTTTATAACACAGGCTCCCTATGGGGCATGCTTTAACAGATATTACAGCTACCAAGAATGAAATCAGAAATATAACAGGGCTATAAACTTGTATCCTCAGGGTGAAGGAAAGATCCTGCTAGACACAGTTAAATCCCGTGCCTCAGGGCCCAGTCTTAGAGGGTAGGGACTGCAGATCAAGCCCAAGACTTTCAGTGACCTGGAATCATCAACTGGGACAAACTCATGTGATTCACATACAACACGTGGATGCTGCCACTTGGCCTGTGAAAAATCTTAGGGTTAGACAACTATTCCCACATTTCTTTAAATAAACCTTGTAGCTTTATGAAGTTGAAGATAAAAGCCTCATAACCTGATCAAGAGCAGAAGAATTTACTTTCCTCCTACCCAGGGAAGCAATGAAAACGAAAGGCAGAACAAATGTAAATAAAAGCCCTAACAGAGTTAAGCAAGGCACACGTAGTAGCATCGAAACAACGAAGGTTAGGTCTGTATATAACACAATTTACTTTTCCAGTTAGCATATTAAAATGATACGAGAGCATTTCACCATTGTAAGATGAAAGATGTCCATGAAGTAGTATTACTTCCTGCAGCCTGAGTATCCTTGTGGGCATCACTAGAATTAATACGCTAACCACTGTAGAGTGCCATACTCAACAATTACTTCATTCTCAGAAAATGAAGCAATTATTTGCAGAAGAATTCAAACCTTTTAAGAAGCAACATAATGATGAACGCTGTACCTGTGCTTCATTCTTCTTCTTAGACATCTGTTTATTAACACAGCTTAAATTTTCCAGAGGTAAGATCTGTGGTAGTAAGGCATTTGCAATGCAATTAATCATACTTTCAAAGATGATATAGATCTTACTGTCAAAAACATTCCTCATTAAGAAAGCTAAGTCCAGCCTACAGGTGAGTTACTAGACTCCTGCAATTATAAGAGGAAAACAAACAAACACAAAGTAATCCAACTTTTTGTTTGCTTTTTAAAGACATTTAATTTCCTTGTAAGATTAAGGAAGAAGAGGTGGGTTGATTCTAGCTGATCCCATTGATCACCTACGATAGCTTTGATCGCTAACACCAAGCCATCTGAAGAGATAGCTATCTGAAAAGACCACCTTGTTGCATACACTCTAATCAATTTGAATTAAAATATAACAAATACCATACGTATCTGCAGCACATAATAGATAGTTACCTGCAAATACTGTGGCGGTACTGCAGAGTGTGTCTAGCCTCCAGTACATGACCATAATTCATCTCTACAGCTTCATAACAAGTCTACTTATTCTGTGTAGCTGTTCTATTAATTTCGCTAAAAATCTGAAATAAGTTATTGCCTTTGCATTCAAAAATGCCCTTTTACCAGAACATCACTTTGATACCACTTTAAATAGATACGCTAAATAAAACGAGACCATCCGCAATACTATTTCATATAAACCTAAAGTCCATTAATATTTTAATGTATTTTAAAAGCTAAAAATAGCATAGAAAATGTATGGTACAGCCTGTGGAAAAAAGAAAGGTATTTATAAACTGATCTGATTTTCCATAATAAAGATATAGCAGGCCTATTTTTAAAGACAGTAAGTTTCAGGTTTTGGTCACATTGATATTTCATTGCTATAGCTCTCAACGCTTAAAAAAAACATTACTGAAGCAGTTATGATTATAACAATGAGAAAGTTTTCAAGGAGAAGGGGGGTGGAGGGGAAATCAAACATAATTATTCAAGTTTAGCCAAAGGCCATTGCAGTCACAGGGAACGAACACGATGTCAGGCCTTTCAGTGTGCTTTTTCTAACATGTGTCATTGGTGAAAAATACAGCTGCAACCAGAGTCTGCTCTTCTGTGATTAATGACCAGCTCCCTCCCTTTAAGTCACATTCCAACCCTTCCCCTTACATCCCCCTAACAGACACCCGCTCACATGCTCAGACTACACATATATTACTACAAACATGTGGCCCAGGAGAAATCTCAAGATAGCTTCAAGCACATCACAGAAAAATGCAAGATGTGACAGCTATGTCCTATTTTTATCCCTTTTGCAAGCTGGCAGAAATTAATTCTTACTCTCTTCTATAATTACATATCAACAAAACATATTTTTCAACACACAATGCTGCTTTCAAATATAGAGCAGAAAACTTAGATGTTTCTGCACACTTCAGTCAGCCTGCTAACATGTCAGTAAACTATGGAGAAAAGCCATCAGACATCTGTGCAATACGAAATGAAACACCATCTCTGTTACTATACAAAATAAACACTCAGAACTACGATTGTATTTTAAACAGTTATGCAACTATTTGCCAATACCCATACCTGCTGTGATTAAGTAAGCTGCAACTATGTTGTGCTCAGTCTGTGTAAAGGCTGAATGAGCTTCATTGTCACTTTCTGAGGAATTGGATGAATCATTCCAATGCATTTTGAACAAAAGAGACTGTCGCCTACCCTCTGCAATAATTCATCAAGACGACGAAACACTACAAAACCGTGACAGGGAAATTCTTTCACTATTCAACAGACTCACTGAACAACTAAAAAAGGGGGGGTAGGAGGGAGTTCCCCCCACCATTGACAGCCTCCAAGCACAATTTAATTGGACTAAAGTGCAAGTAAGTTTACACTCCCAATCTATGCAGGAGATTGTTAATTAAAACAAAGAGCAGCACAGACCTGAGTGTGTTTCCAACAGTATGCTTAAACTTCATTCTTACTGCTAAAGAGATTAACCGTCACATGCTCCCAAACTTTTTCCTTCAAACCTCTTGTGCAATGCTTCAGAAACCTCAACAAAAGCTGAATCAGGTCAGTTGGTTGTCAGCCTGCCTTGGAATTAACTCCCATCATCACAGTGAATACACAAAACCACAGCACAACATAAAGACACAATGCTGACTTTTTTTAAAAGCAGATACACTCACTCTAAATTACATCCCTTCAAATCCTTCAAGACCTTCTTCTTCAAGATTCTCACCTTGATTTAAACTCTCAAGCTGACACAGACACAAGACAAACACAGTTTGTTTGTTATTTTCCTGAAGTGAAGCATGACTTTCAGAAAACTCAGTTGCTACATTTCTAAAATAGCATGGTGTGTAGAAAACAGTTGTTGAATACGTCTTACCAGTCTGAACACTCTCCCTCTTCCCCCCACACACACATAAGCTTACTTTGGGCAAATTTTCCAAAACATGTTACTGGGCAGAAAATTATTGTATATTTTCCAAAGCCTTGAGCAGCAGAAGCTTATGTTTTCTTCTCTTCAGTGATGAGCAGCACAACAAAGTAAAGACCTTTTACAAAACTTTGCATAAATATTAGCTGCAATAAACCCTTGCCCAAACAGCTTATTTGCAGTATCAGTGTTAAGTAATCAAAGAAGGTGTTCCCCACCAGTTCCCCTTCATACAGTTTTTGTCTCCAGTTTTGAACTCATACTGGGTATAAAAGTGACAAGGATGAGCAACCAGTGGTTCTTGAGTGGTACATGGCTCACAGGCAGCTCAAGCAAGTTCCCAGACTAGGTCATGTCTTCTCATCAGCAATAAGGATGCAGCGACACAGACAGTGTTGAAGAATATGGCCATCACACAGAAAGGAAGTCTACCTGAAGAGCTCTCCCTTCTGTAACCCATTATAACTCATAGAGCATTCTCTCCCACTCCTCAGCTTTCCAAAACAGACATCCTGCATCTTTCATCCATGGGAATCCAAAGCTAAGAAAACTTTGATACAAAACTTGTGCTGTCATGGCATTTAGTCATCATTACTACAGCTGATCACGTGTCACCATTCTAGCAACAAACATTTCCTTCAGCGCCACAGATCTACACTCACAGTTCTCAGGGTACTTGTATTATTACCGTATTTTTCCTTTCAGAAGAGGATTAGGCAGGAACAGGGTGGGAGGGTTCTGAAAGGAAAGATGATCTGTTTGGCAACGAAGCCACTTCCCTAGTGCCTCGAAAGATAAAAGCATAGTGATAATTTGATATTTTTGCTTTCCTCCCCTGAAACTTTGGCAGGATTTTCAAAAGCATCTCAGAGCTTACAATGCTGGATGTCTCATTAACGTAAAGCATTACTATTTTTGTTCAGACAGAATTCCAGACCTAAAGTAGCAGTTAATGAGACCTTACAGAGATTTCATACGTACTTGTTGAGTAAAACACAAGTTTCTAAGACGTGCAGTCTATCCTATGCACCACCACATCGTCTCCATCTCCTCGTCTCTTAAATTTGACTGATTTTACAGCAACAAGAATTAAGAGAAAAAAGCCAAAATTAAAGGCAGGCATTACTTATCATTAACCTAATAGTTAAGTTTTTTTCTAGAACACTGCAGTTCATGTAATAAGCTAAGAAGATAAAGTAAGGAGTTAAATATTAAAGTATATGAACAATCCACAACGTTGGAACCACAGCTTCTAAGGCAGACAAAATATAGCTTACCACATTGCTTTTTAACACTGGCACAAGAAAAGAAAAATAAAATCCAAAACCTCAGGCAGTTTTTATCCTCCAATAACAGACAGCATTACTAGAGTTAGAGGGACATTTTATAACCTCAAATGATGCTTTTACTTCCCACTTGTCCCAGATCAGTAGCAACAAAACACAATTTCTATTTAAGTCATTCCTCAGTATTTAAGTATCTGTATAGATATGGAGCAATGCAAAACTTAATACAGGGTTTAGCAAGTTGCTTTTGGTTATGCACAAAGTATGTTTAAATCCACAAATGATGAGAGTAGAGAAGTTTACCGTTTTCATTAAGGACAATAAATCCTAAACCAAACCAAACACTCTCTCCTATTTTCAGTGATAACCACACTAAAAACCCAAACCAAACCCTCCCATGTTTATTAAGCACATCAGCACTAGAGGGCTCTATGAGGCAGAACGTCCCTTTAATTTTGTTTTCAGATGCAAATAGCTCAAACTCAGTGGAAAACAAACAAGTGTTTTTTCCTCCCTCACAGAGGCTTTAACTAGATTTAAACTGTTGATTAGAAAAGTTTGAGTCTAAAGAGATTCTCAGCTGATTAAAGAAAACACTGAAAAATACGTGACTCCATAAAGCCGTACTTCCTGCAGGAGCTATGCTTTTTGCTAGGACGACAGTTTCTTGCCAAGAAAACGCTTTGTACAACTGCAAATAACTTTGCACCAGTATGTATGCGACTATCCAGCATGGCTTCGGGCAAACGTCCATAACTTCCGTGTCAATGCTAGAGAATCCCTTCTGGTTTACAATAGCCAGTGCTGCAGACATACATTAAAATATCCCAATTATTTTCCGCACTTCATTAAATTTCTCAGTCAATGTAACAGAGCAACTCTATGAACTATATTGAACCATCCTACCCCAGCAACTACAGAAAAAACAAGGATTAAAAACATCCCTCCAAATAGGAATGCAGAGGCACTAAGGCTTTCATCCGTGGGCAGTAATTTAAGTTTTACAATACACCTCCATTTATTACCCTCTGCTTCACAAGGATCTAGATCCTAGATAGAAAAGATACAAAACCAGAATTTTAGTTTGGCAAGGACAAAAGGCACAAGGTCTTCAAAAAACCTTTAAGCAATCTGACCCTAGTGATTAACCAGCTGTCATTTCAAGATCAGCTGGAAGTCAGACCTTATGCCTGGGTCAAATATTGCAGTGGCTAACACATTCACTTGCAACTACCTTTTGAAAACAGGACTTGGCTGTTGAATACTCTGCTTCTGCCAACAGTGAGCACACACAGACACTGACAAGTGGACAAGGAGACAGGTAGGTGACACCACTATTGCTGTGTCCTGGGGTGCTCTGAGGCCTGCCTTCTTCCTGAGCTTCAGAGTATTGCAGGACAGCAACCCCCCCCTCATGCTCCTGGAGCGGTAGGAGGTGAGGAGCTCTTTAGGTGGCCCAGCCATTTGCTCCAAAGGCTGTCAGTGAGGGTAAATACATGGAAGACCAAACTGTCACTGACACCCTTCCCCATCTTCAGTACAGACTGCACTGTGACTTTCCGCCCCCCCCCCCCCCCCCCCCAGACACTATAGCTACTTGAAACTTCCCATTTCTGCCAACATATCTATTTCCGTCAAGGTACTGGTGAGCCCACCTTTCCTATTCTCTGCAGAAAAAGCCTAGGATATCGTTCTGCACATATATAACACTCAAAAACTTCACTTACTAGGACTGGGAGCACAGTGACAGAATTGGTAGCAACTGAATAAAAAAATGTAAGAGAGGAATGAGTCATAAAATTGAGAACCTGTATTAGTTCATTGCAGCATCCCACTGCACCCAAAACATGCCTTAATTTTTTTAAAGTGATGAATTTTCATGTTACAGTTAGCAGCTACTTGGCATTAGGACAGGGTCATGCCATGGTACATAGAAAACAAGGCAGAACAGGGATCAGAGACTGGATGAGCCTTGCCACAACCAAACATGATCCTTCCCCATTATGGGGAAGCTCATTTCACACCTAGTCACTATAGACGCTTTTCCATTACCATCTGGATGTCCTACAACCTCTGCAAAGATCTAAGATTATAAACTTCTGGATATTTGTGTTAATCCCATCCAACATTGTTTGTATGCGCAGGGCATGCCATAATGCTCCTCATGCATTTCTCAGCTGGGGCTGCAATCCAGCTCCCTATAAGCAAGGCTGATCCTCCCTCTGGAGCAGCAATGGATATTGCACTTTAACCCCTCTCCAGAGAGATGTAGAAGTCTTTGCTTTGGCCTTGCAACAGCTTAGGCTGAGTCACTGCTCCACCTGCTGTGAGATTCGAAGCATACACTTGTCCTAGGCTGAAAGATGGTCCTTCACACAACTGAAAAGTCAGCTGTCACACCATGCAATTTAAAAGTGATGACAGTAGTCTTCTGATATCCTGGGAAAAAAGATGTCCCTAAAGCATGCCGTGAGAATAGCAAAGCAGAACATGAATCTGGGTGTAGGACTGAGCACCCTGTGTTATGTTAGTCTTACACAGCCAGAAGAGTAAGGAAAGTCAGCTTCAGCTACCTGCAGCTAGCTACTGAAGCATCAGTGCAGAGCATCCTCAGCAGAGCAGAGGATGCAAGTACAAGTATCACAAAAGTAGTGACAATTCCAGGTTCATTGCAGGTTGGTATTGTTCAACTGCAAGTTGCTATGCCAGAGATGAAATAGAATTTCGTCTACAATACCTTAACTCAGAGTCCGAGTCACTTAGGCCTAGCAATACACAGCAACAAAAGTCTAAACATTTCCAGAGGTCTTGATTTAAACAGACCTGGTTGAAGTTAAGTCTGTAGCAATACCAGGAATGTAATCACTATCCCTCAATTCCCGATTCTGCTGTGGTTGAACAGTAGACTTAAGTTTCACCTCACAAAAACAGATCTAGCAGAAATCTGTGTTTCGGGGTTTTTTCAAGCTGGTAACATTTTTATCTATTACCCTATGCAGCATCTGTTCAGACTTCATTGAATTCTTGAACATTTGCTTTGCTACTTCACATCAAGTTCTGTTCCAGAGACTATTCAAACTAGCAGTCACGTTTGTTAAAATGACCAGTAATTGGCCAATCCTGGTTCTGACAAATTACCTGGTTGTTTTTATTAAGCAGAAGGCTAACATAACTCATCTGCCTGTTGCTGCATTCACTAAAAAGCATAACAGTACAATGAACTCTGAAACCTACTACTTTCCACAAGATGTTGAAAATACCTTCATGTAAATTATTCTACAGATCCCTTTTTAGAAGTGCTTGGTATGAGAGTGTGAATGGACTCCTGGTGCTGTATGAAATCCAGGGCGATTCTACTTTCCTATTCTTATTTCCTTTCCAAAGTGAAAAGAGCAGAATCATAGAATCATAGAACAGTTAGGGTTGGAAAGGACCTCAAGATCATCTAGTTCCAACCCCCCTGCCATGGGCAGGGACACCTCACACTAAACCATGCCACCCAAGGCTTCATCCAACCTGGCAAAAAGAACTTCCTTCTCTTCCATCATTAAGAGACAGGTACCAGTTTTTCAGGAGTTCTCATAATGCATCCAATTAAAGAGACCAGACTCATGCAGACTTTTTCTTTCCTTTTTTAAGCAATGCTTAACCAAAGCAGAGGAGCCCTACGATGGGCTATCTAATCTTAGACCTGTGCAAGCTCAGAGCACCAAAGAGGTGCAGTGCCAGGACATCAAAACCTTAGGAGAAACAGGCTAAGGGGGAGGTGGGACCAGTTAAAAACCCTCAGCAATTTTAATATCCATGCAATTAGACACACTTAGGTGACTTAATAGTATTGACCTGGTCTTACTCATTAGACAGTAACTTTTAAGGAGATCATGGAATCACAGTTAATGTGTTTGGCTTTCATTGACATTTACACAGAAAAATCCACAAAATATCCTTTACTATCTTCCTTTCCTTTTACATATAATTATGTATAAACAAATTTTAACTACATAAAATTCTGAAGTTTAGTTTGTAAAAAATGGTTCATAAAGGCTGCTTAAAAGGCATGTCCACTTTAGAGCAACACAGAAGATTCAATATAAAAAAGAGGACGAGAACTAGGGATCAGTCACACACGGTAAAAGGTTCATATGGATGAATGCGCATGTAGTGAACCTGTAGGGTGTTTTCAAAAAACATTTCAACTGATTGTTTACTCCAAACTCCAACATGAAGTCAAGCATTGACAACGTTACTCCTCAGAAACAAGCAGTTTAAGGACAACACTTAATCCTGGCTTAGTTGAAAAAGTTCAAGTATATTCTGAAGAGTCTTCAGTTCTTTGCCTGGAGCTATGCTCTCCTCACATGTTGATCAACAGTCATTAAGTGTAAAAATAACTGTTATTTTACAGCTTCAAGTTCTTCATAAAAAGAACTTTTTCAGGGTCCTTTGGAAAGTTTTTTCCTTGTTCTTCACTTACGCAGATAATGTGGTAAGACAGCGGGGAGATATTCGTGGCTCCATGTTTAATATCCTCTTCCTGTTTTAAAAGGGAAGAGAAACAGAACAAACAATTCACATCTTAGACAAGATGCATTTAAAGCAAATAAATTATACACATAACACTAAATGAGTTGACAGAATAAAATAACAGAACATTATCTGTTCTCATAGTCCTTTTCAAATGCAAAAAACTAATATGGTCTTATACACACATCAAAAATGCAGAATACTGTGCTTCAGCTTAAGCTAGCTACTGTGATGCACAGAAACATTTTACGTAGAACTATAAACATCTGTAAGAGATTAAAAATACAACATCCTGTTTAATATTTAAAAGCTTTAGAAATCAGGAGCCATTCTTACTATTGAAATGTAGAAACCACACACTCACCCCGAAAGCCTCCTCCACCACCTCTTCCTCCTCTGAATCCTCCTCCACCTCTTCCTCCTCCTCCACCTCTTCCTCCTCTGAATCCTCCTCCTCCTCTTCCTCCACCTCTTCCTCCTCCAAATCCTCCTAGACACAGGAAATTATACTTGAAAGAGCATATAAATTCTTCATTAAGCATAATAACTTATTTTATTCACATCTTCTGAAAGGAAAAGCACAACAACAAGAAAAAATGAACTGTCAATTGCTGGACAGTTACCAGGTCAATTACTGGTACTTTGTCTCTCCTAGGGACCATCTGCAGCATTTTAGGTATTGTTTAATATCTGGTATACCATGTCCAAAATACTCCAGACACTTAACAAAACTTTTCTTTCATAAGAGAAAAAAAAAATAATCACAACTATTCATTAATAATTATTAACTAAAACTCAACAGAACATTAACAAACAAAACCAAAACAACTTTGAGATACTTGTGCCTTGCTGCAAAGGGGCAGAGTAGTGAGAAGATGCAGGACACTGTGATGTTAGAAAAATTTAACTTCAGCTTTAACTGAGGAGTACATGGCAAATAATCTCCAAAAAGCAAAGAAGAATGAAATCTACCAGGTCATTCACCTCTCTCTCAAACAGTGCATTTCAAGTATTCGTCCAAACTAGAACATACTACAAATACAGATTTCGCTGACAGTTTTGAGTGTTTATTATCTACAGCCTTTAACCACAAGTTTGCTCAGCAGCCACGCTTTCTGTCTTTGTTTCCTCCTATGCTTCTCCCTATGCTTTGGAGCTGTTATTTAGCTACAGAAGCCTAGGTCTCGCCACTGGAAGAGCATCAATGTCTCTTCCATTGAGTCAAACAGGAATACGCATAACATTTTTCTTTGCAATACTACTGTTGATATTCAAGTATTCAACTGCAGCTTTACACACACAACCCCCACAAAAAGGGCAAAAAACCCAAAAGAAACTCAAACAACCCACACCACAACAAAAAACCACAACATTCTGCAGCTTCCATTCTTGAGACCTTACCTCTGCCACCACCTCTTCCTCCTCCACGTCCACCACCACGTCCTCCTCTACCACCTCCTCTGGGAGCACCTTTTTCTCCAGGCGGCCTTGGCAGAAATCTCTGAAGCGGTAGTAGCTTTGCTGGGTCAATGTAAAACTGTAGGAAGACAGTTCAATTAGACTTTGAAAATACCAATACTAAAGAGCACATTAATATCTCCCTTTACAAATACCCACAATTTGGTCTTGACTTTTTATGTCAAATTTTCCTCTGCAAACAGTCAAATAAAGAAAGAACACAAGAAATGAACCACAGTGCTATAAAGTTACTAGATGATATTTGCATGAGTTTCATTTGTAATATCTTTGGTTTTTTGCAGGGCAGGGAGAAGAAAGAACATGGCAGATAGAAAAGTGAGAAAGAAGAAGAAATTACTATTTATGTTTACATAGAACAACTATCTGTTAATAAAAGCTTCATAAGGCTTTCATTATCTTGTAACAGAGTAGATTTATCTAACTGATGACATACGACAGCATTCTGTTCTTGAGATTGACTAACCTTTTGCATTTTTTTAAATGAAGAGGCTTTCATATTCTCAGACAGTTTCACTGAAAAATACTGTTAGTTTCTTTAAGGAATGTAACAGGAAAAAAAATTGAATTCGTTATTTTCATTGGCACATTCAAACATTCTCTAAATTAGTATTTTATAAAGGAAGCTAAACATCACCACTGCAAATGAAAAATTACAATTAAGGAGAAAATACCTGCAATTTTTCTGAGAATTTTTTCACAATTATAAAAAACAGCATTTTGTGGTAAAACAATTTTTATTTTCCATGATTAAAGCATAAGGAAGAACATCCAGTGCAAAGAGCACGTAAAAACAGAACTGTAAAGAAGCAAATTTGTATAGCAAGGAACAACCCAGGGTGACCTCAAGGCTCATGCTGCAGGGCCTCTGCTAGTGCTGCTGCTGGGTGGTATGACTGCCAGGCTGTGGAAAAATAACAGCCAGCAGGGACTGCTGGAGCAACTACATGCCCAGCCTCATCCCAGTGAGGTGACAGACACTCTGGAACCCCATGTGCAGTCTCAGCACTCCAGCACCCAAAGGCTTTGGTATGCAGTTCCTAAGATCAAAAGAGCTGCTGGCCAACAATTCTTACTTAAAACTCAAGATTAAATGGAGAAGCAAGGAGTTACTGCAAAATCGAGTAACGCATTTTTATAATATGTTATTGTAGAAAGAAAACAAGTCTCTGAAATCCAAATAATTTTGATACAAAAAGTAAATCTGCAAATTAATACATTCAGAGAGCGAGTGATTTAAACCTGTACATTTTACTTCTCACTTACTGTGGTAGAAGAAAATGCATGTACCTAGTTACTGATACTCACCCAACACAGGCTAAGCCTTACTGACGTGTTACAGGGTTACACCCCACTGTCCCATTTATGTCATGAATTCTGTCAATCTAGCAATGACAACAGGGTAGACCCAGTGACTCTATCTCAACAAGCCAGCTTTGCAAGAGGACATCTCAGCACAAGCCCACTTTTATTGGCAGTTTAAGTAAGAAGCTGGACAACGAGCAACAAAACACCCTAGCACAAACTCAACTTTATAATTAAATAATAAACTGAAGCATGAGCAAGGACCCCTAATGCACAAAAACAACACCAGTCCCTTGATCCAACTCTGTTATAGGTGAGTAAGATACAGAAGAAAAGTTATTGTCACGTAAGAAGAAGAAACACCCTGAACCACAATGGATCCAAGACATCTGACAGTACTGGTAATGACTGATATAAGGTACTCTATCATACTGAAAAAGCTTTATGATAGGCACCTAACGTGCATGAGGCACCTACTGACACCAAAAGTTGCAGCTAGACTTGTGACTGTTCACATCTAACTGGTAGCCAAGCCTTCAACTATTTTTAAATCCTATAGAAATTCCATTTAATAACCAATCAGCCTTTTAAAACAAAATATTGTACATCACACATTTTTTTGAAGGATACAAAATCCCTCAACTGTCCGAAGATTTCATCCACTTTGCCAATCTGTTCCTTATTATCCAGGTACACGGGAGCGTTGAAATAAGGCACCTTGTTTTCTTCTGTTTTACATTTACAAACAATGTCATCTTCGCAGGGATGCATGAACTCTCCCAGTACTGAAATAAAGAACAAGCAAGATAAAGATCTGAAGCAGTCATTCTAAAGTACATAAACATAGCCTTTCAATGTAACTTACAAACTATACTTTCTGGAGGTCCCTGGTCATATCCGCCTCTGTTGAAGCCTCCTCGTCCACCTCCCCGTCCAAAGCCACCTCGTCCACCACGATTAAAGCCACCTCTGTCACCACCACCACCTCCTCCTCCTCGATTGAAGCCGCCTCTTCCTCCTCCACCTCCTCTTCCTCCTCCACCTCCTCTTCCACGAAAAGACATTCTCTACTACCTCCTAAATTGTGACAAAAAACAGCTGTTTAAGAGATAAAAAATACTTCAATTGTGTTTTACTGTACGAATTAAAATCTCCTGAGAGCCTGTTTGTTAATGTAATACTTAGACCTTTCAGTCCTCAACAAAAACACTAACGCGCATGAAAAATCTAGCCTACACCAAACTTACACTGCAATGCCTACCGGTAAAAACTGACCAGCAGTGACAGCGTGCTTTTCAATCATACAGGGATTGAGTGGCCGAGGGCTGAACGCGACAGTCCACAGTCCCCGGAGCAGACAGCAGCTCTCCAGCCCCAGCCCAGCAGCGGAGCAGTACAACCCCTGGCAGTGTCCAAGGCCAGGCTGCACGGGGCTTGGAGCAACCCGGTCCTGTGGAAGGTGTCCCTGCCCATAACGGGAGGGGGGTGGGGGTGTTGGAACTGGATGATTTTAAGATCCTAACCCAAACCATTCTACAATTCTGTGTTAACGACAGGCACCCACGGGCCCGCGGGGCACCTCCTGCGGCCTGCATACGGGGATGCCAACGCAGGAACACGGTGAAGGGACCCCCCGCCCGCAGCGCGACGCAGCCCTCCCCTCAGTGCTGCGGGGCAGGAGAGGGGCTGAAGGACGCCCAGCGGCCGCTAGCGGCTTTGTCCCGCGTGTCTGCCCCCCGTCCCCGCCTCACGCCGTACCTCCACGTGCGCGCCAGCCCCGCCACTTCCTCTAGTACCGCGCACCACCACCAAGAGACTACCCACGCAACCGTAAACGAGGTTGCCTGCCGTAAATGAAGCTGCCTCGCTGAGCGACACTGTCGCAAAAAAGCGGGCAAAGTAGCTTATCGCCCAGAGCGGGCGGCCGCAGGCAGGCGGGCTCGGGCGGTGGCCTTGTGTGCCCGGTGGCCGTGTGCGCCCGGCTCCGCTCGCGGGTACGGATGCCCCATACACACGGTGCTCAGAGCCGCCTCGCATGGGGCGGCTTCCCCCGCCTGTGGCGGGAGGCCCGCGGAGGCTCGTCTCTTACATGGCGTTTATCAAAGTCCGGCGGCGCTGACGGGCGAGAGCCGCTGCCTGTGAGCCCCTGCTGGCTATGCGGGGGCATGGGAGGAGACTTCGGTCCTGCTGGCTTTACCCCCAGTGTCCTGGAAACCGGCTGTCAGAAGAGTCCAGTACTTGAGAATTCCCGACGTGAATCGTGTAATATGAGCTTGTCATATGAGTTTGTCCGTATTACATGGATGTGTTTCCATATAGATTAAAACATCTCTCTCTTGCATAAAAAACACATTTATCTTTTACAATAAGCAGAGAATGGTTTGGGTTGGAAGGGTCCTTATAACTAGTTCCAACCCCCCTGCCGTGGGCAGAGACACCTTCCACTAGAGCAGGTTGCTCAAAGCCGCGTCCAGCCTGGCCTTGAGCACTGCCAGGGAGGGGGCAGCCACAGCTTCTCTGGGTAACATGTTTGTGTCTCGCCATCCTCACAGGGAAGAATTTCTTCTTAATGTCTACCTTCTTTCAGTTTAAAGCCATTCACTACATGCCCTTGTAAAAAGTCCCTCTCCCGCTTTCTTTAGGTACTGGAATGCTGCTATAAGGTCTCCCCAGAGCTACCTTT
This sequence comes from Lathamus discolor, assembly GCF_037157495.1. NCBI lineage: Eukaryota > Metazoa > Chordata > Aves > Psittaciformes > Psittacidae > Lathamus > Lathamus discolor. The sequence goes on from NC_088884.1 coordinate 110,047,568, forward strand.
CTCTTCTCCAGGCTGAACAAGCCAAACTCTCTCAGGCCATCTTCATAGGAGTGGTGTTCCAGCCCTCAGATCACCTTCGCAGCCGCCTTTGGACTCACTCCAACAGCTCCATATCCCTCTTGTGTTGGGGACACAACACAAGCTGAACACAGTACTGCAGGTGGGGTCTCACACGACCAGAGCAGAATCTGGCAAAGAGGAATGTCTACAATCAGGAGAATCAGCATGACGATTTGATCAGGCTCCTAGGCAAAAGAAAGGAAATGTGTGTGCTTCCTTTTAATCATTTACTTGAAGGACTTTACTTTTGTTATCTCGTAGCACTTACAGTAAAAGCAGTTAAACTGCAGCAGGATCCTTTTGGAGAGATCAGATTTATCAGTTAATGGTTGAGGCTCCTGTCCTTTGTTTCTAAACACACTTTAAAATATTTTACTAATGGTTAAAAATTAAACATTAATCTAACAACTGACAGTCAAAAGAATCCCGACCAGAGGAATTTGCCTACAAAGAAAGATCAAATTTCATCATGCGAATGGTCCCAGTTTTCTTGCTTTTCTCGTCTCTCTTTTGTTTTTGTGGATCAGAGGTAAGAATTTGTTTTATTTGGTTTCAGCAATTTATTATTATTAATAAAAAACATTAAAAAGCAATTTACAAAGCAAAACCAGTTAAGTTGTTTCTAGTTTCCTTTCATAGTGTTTGGTTTTTATACATTTCTTATAGCCTAGCTTGAATGTTTGAAGTTTGTGATTTCTCTTTCATGTATTTATTCTGTCTGGGGTTTATGCTAACAGGCTTCTGGAAAAGATTTGAATCATGATCCTATCCTAAACCCAGTTTGCAAGCATGGTTAACCCCAGGATAGTGCTGCAATTTTCCCTGCCCTCCCTTTTTTGAGAAATGAGATTACAGTCTCCTAACATGGCAGCATGGTACTGCCTGGAGGTTTGCTGCAGAGCCACTTCTGGCAAAGCGTCCCAGAAAGCCCACCTGGGCCAAGCGTTCAGCATGACCCACACCTTTTAGAGAAATCCTTAAATAAAAATCAGCACCTTTTGTTCCTATTCGGTAGAAATGACTTGTACAAATGGGAGTTATGCCAAGACGGATCTGGCTCACAGTTTGGATTCTGTTGACCTGAGAAAAACAGGAAGAATTTAGTAAGATTATACAACCATTGGAAGGGGTTTTGTTGGATTAAATTCTGCCCCAACAATATCCCCACTGACTTTACTATGGCCAGGATTTCTTCAGAACTTTAAACTTCAGCTCTGTTGATTCAGTTGCCACAGTCAAAGCTGATAAATCACAATTTAGGACTACCTTTTCTCTCCCATTTTTATACAAAGTCCATCCATGTATATTTTTCATGTTTCAGCATTCCTCCTATCCATAGATCTGAGTAAGCAAAAGCAGCCAGCCAGTAATGAAGTCACCAGAGAGCTGCACCATGGTGGGTGCAGTCACTCACCTAGGACAGCTGGATGGAGGGTCAGAATCTTGCAGTCCAGTGATGACCAGCAATTGCATTACAAATCCACTGCTATGCCAGGTACAGGAAAACAGCTAATAAGGAAAGGCACTTAATTCTCAAATTCCTTTCAGATCCTTTTTGCTTCAACAGTCACACAGTGAAACAAGTCATTAATTTTAGATTTCTTGACTTGCTTCTAAGTAGTTTAAAACTATTTACAGGTGATATTTAAACTCAAAGCCGACCAAGCTAATAAAAAACTCAGAAAAAAAAAAAAGTTGCCATTTTCTTATTATTGTGGTTTTTAAGTCCCCTTGTGTTTTGATTTGGTTACAATCCCATTGCTGTGGTATATTATAAACCACTGACTTAAAAATATTTAGAGCCTGTGCTGGTCACTTCAGCTGATGTTTGAAGTTTAAAGAGTACGAAGTTTGTGAGAGACCTGTAGGATTAAAGATCACACCAGGTGAATCATGCAAAATGAAGAAAAAAGTTCAGAGAAACTGAGGAATCTGAGGTGGCTGAAGACAAGGAAATACACTATAAATTATATTTAGCACCTTTGTGCTCGTAAGAGTGGAAAAGGCTTATGCATGAACACTTTGTTGAGGTCAGTAAAGGGATCTGCAGAACTCTTTGTGCAGTTCCTAATCTTACTCTTTTTTTCATTAATATTTTGTTCCTTACAGAATGCAGCCTCTAATGCTGAAGAAAACCAGCCTCAGCAGGCTGAGCCTGCCCAGCCAGCTGAGCAAGACACATACCTCATAAGAGAATGCTTAAGCAACCAATACACACACAAGTCCTGTGAGAAAGTCTTTTGTAACCCATGGGAACGATGTGTGGAAGGAAAGTGCCTTTGTAAGCTTCCCTACCAGTGCCCAAAGAATGGCTCTTCAGTTTGTTCTGCCAATGGAAAGTACTTCACCACTTACTGTCAGCTAAAGAGCTATGAGTGTCAACGTCCCGAAGCAAAGTTTCTGCACAAGGGAAGATGTACATCTGAAGGTATTGACACCTCCTTTCCCAAAACTTATCAGTCAGTCATCCATGGCCAAGGATATGCTTCCCTTGCCCTAGTAAGGAGATGAAATATAAAAAGAGGAGTCACTGAAAATGGGCAGTACCTGTTGATTTTCATAAAAAATTGCTTGACATTGTTAATAACATTTGACAAGGCCCAGGTCATGCTGCTGCTGGTAGATTGCTCAAATCATCAGGTAGAAAGGGAAGAAACAGACACAGGAAAGAGCTCAAAGGTTTCCAAGCAGGATGTTGACTATAGTGGAAGGCCCAGCAGGAGAAGGCCTGCTGAGAACATTAGCAGAGAAGGTGTCTTGGAGAGGGACAGACCTCAAAGGAGCTAGAGTCCAAAGAATGGAGTCAAGCTATTGAAATGTATGGGGGAGTGCATGGACAGAAGATGAGCCATAGTCACCTCTATCATCTTCATGTTGTGGATTTCATAAAAATAGAAAGCTATTGCCCTGCCAACCAATCATAGTTTGCACAGTGACAAGCAGCTGTTCTCACCTGCTTTTTCGGCTGCACCAGGCTGCTGTGTCAGATCAAACTCCTAAGTGCAGGGAGAAAGAGCTCCTGCTAAATAGGCAGGTGGGCTCTTTTAGCAGTAGCAGTTGCTGTTCCTACCTGTCTTCCAGCCTCTAGGCCACTGAACACAGCAGGAGCAGCAAGCCCAGCCCAGGGTTCTCCTGCTCGGTCTCTGCCCTGGTACTATCACTCCCTTTCCCCACAGAAGCAACAGCTCAGCTCACTGGCCTCAGGGTGGAAAAACTTTATTCTGCCTATTCCACTGAAAAGACTGGAGAACCTTTGTGTGTTCCTGGTGTGTTCTCTATACAACTTCACTAAGTTAAGCTGAGTAGCTTAGCTTCCACTGTAAAGTGGAAGTTTTGCTATACAAGTAACACAAGCATGGTCTGGTCATCTTACTTGAAGGGTTAATGGTTATCAAAAGTCCCCTAATGAAAGTCATTATACTAAGATGCAACCTTTCCTCAGTAGACCTCCAGGTACTCTTACGTGGTAGGAACTGTTACCCTTATTTGTCCTGAAACTGGTACCCTTTGAAAAAGTGGCAGTCTCAAAGCCACAGTCAGTCCTCAGAGTAATACCTGAAGCTTCTGACTCCCAATCTACCCTCCATGTGAAACTGGTTGCCAATACAAAATTAGTCCTGGTTTGTTTCTGGGCTGTCTTTCCACTACAGACATCTACATCATATGAGTTTATTTGGGGATTTTTTTATCCCTCTTTTATTTGTTTTTTTTTTTTATATTTTTCTTTTTTTAGAAACATTTTCAGTCTCTTTGGGCCATGGAGATTCAACTTTGCTTCGAGTAAAGCCTGTGAATCAAAAGAATGACTTTTTCGTATGTGGTAGTGAGTGGACTATGCATGAAGCAAACGTGGCTTGCAAACACCTTGGCTTTGAATTGTAAGTTGGGGGAATTTACTCTGGATAACTGCAAAGGATCTGAAAAAGTAGCAATGCTTACATAAGCACCAGGCACAGTCAGCCAACAGTTAAGGCAGAAAACTCATGAATAATGTATTAGTTGATAAAACTTCTTAAATTGAGATCTGAGAGTGAAATCCAGACCACAGATTCCTGTGTTCCATTACAGCAATACAGACCATAGTTTTATTTTTAAATAAAGCAGAAGACCAATGCAGAGGTTTCCTCTCAGGTCTGTGTAATGGAAAGTGTGCAGATGGACAGTCTCCAAATAGCTCTGAGTAAGGATCTGTGTGCATAGAAGTTTTTTACGCCCGCTGACACCAGGCTACAGCTCTGCTTTGCCACTTGCACCAGGCAGACTAACAAGAATCAAAACATTATTTTTTCATTCACCCCTTGCCCCCATTGCCATTGCTTGCTTTGAGCTCAGGGATGGCTGAAGCCACACAGAGCCTGTTGGTTTTCCTGCAACCACACTGATGACCTGGGTAGCACTTTCATCTTCTCTCTGTATCTTGTAGTTAATATTTTTGCACTAATTTAATGTGGTCAGGTAGGGCTGCCTCTCCAACCCTACCTGAAGTCTACAAATGTTATTGCAGTGCCTTCATTGCCCCCTGTAAGTGAGAAGCAAGTATTTGCTAGTCCTGATCAGTATCTCTTCAGATAGCAGAGAAGGGTTTATCCTGGGACAGAGCATTCAGCCCTGGAGTCCCATTGTAATTCTCTCTAGTTACTGATTTACTCAATACATACTTTTTTAAGGCAGGGGACATGGACACTATTAGGAGGATACCAGTCACATAAAAACAAGGGAGATGAAATATATTAATTCCAGCCTTGCAGTGGCCTGAGCTTCCTCAGTATGTGCAGTGGACAATCCATCGTGAAATGACGTAATTTGTTATTATTCCTTGTATCTTCACAGAGGTGCTGAATATTACCAAGCCAATTCCAGCATCACAGAATCTGCTTTAAATTCATTGCAGTGTCTTCAGATAACTTGCAGGGGCCTAGAGACAAGTCTTGCTGAATGTCACATAGAGGTGAAATCAAGAGATAGTAATGAGGGACTCGTTAGCCTCCAGTGCCATGAAAATCTCAGAGGTTAGTAGTTTTTTTAGTTTTACATCTATTTGGAGTTCTGACATTTTAAGTTTAAATAACTAGGACTTAGTTTGCTGAACTCTCAGCCACAGCAAACCTGCACTGAAACCCTTTGATTTGTTTTTAAATCATCCTTTTGCAGACTTTAAAGACAATTGAGGCAGCCTTGTGTGAAGACGGTTTTGAGTTTATAAGTTTGGAAAATCACTATTGTTCCTGAAGTATTTTTACAGCTATTTCCCCAAAGTAAATGTATTTCATCCATGGCTCTGTTTGTTCCTCCAATCCTCTAAGGATACCAAGGCATATTGTATCCCAGAAGTCTTACTTCTCCTGGGTTACTCCTCCTACTTGCTACTTTGTCTATGAGGGAGAACAATTAGGACACTAGTAGCACTAGAGCCAGACAAACATGACTGTAGCGGAACTGCTGGTGTCTTCTGGGGAGTTTCAGGACTCCCCAGTTTCTCACCGATACAAGGGGAATCAAGTCCTTGGCTTGACTTCTGACAGCTTTCTGTTCTCTGTAGTGGGCTTTCTTTGGCACTGATAAGCATGAGCCTGAGATGCTGCTGGTAAGGGGAGCTACAAATCGCCTCAGGTTTTATCTTGTGCCACAAAAGTAGGAGTTCAAGGACTCTTGATGACTTCCTTCTGAAGGGGGAACATCCATCATCTTAATCACTTGAATTATTTACAGTCGGTTTGAACCAAGCATTTCTGGTTTAATCCTTGTCTAGAAGAAATGAAGTTCCCTTTTGCCAGGCTGCTGCATATTGGAGGAGAAAGATAAGTGGTCACATTGGACACTTCATGAGAAGGCAAATAGCACAATAAAAAGAGATTCTTATTTACATTACTGGGCCCCAGAATGCCTACTGTTGATAGGCCAAACTGCTGATACAACAAAATGAGCAAGCAGAATATTTCCCTGGGTAATTACAAAGCTACAGACATTTCCACACTAACTTCATTTTCATGCTGCACAGCTTGTTCAGATGGTGAGTTTCATTGTGTCAACAAGAAGTGCATTTCTCTGGACAAAACCTGCGATGGAATCAATGACTGTGGAGACCTAAGTGATGAACTGTGCTGCAGAGGTAATAATTTCCTTTCTCAGGTGTTTCAAAATCATTTGAGCAGAAAACCACTCCCAAAGAATTTTTACAGTGATGTAACAGCTAAAGTCTTTTTTCCATTAGGTCACTACATTAAAGCAATCAAACCATAATTTATGTATACGTAGGTGAAAAAACCTAGGCATAATATACTTTTTTGAAGCAGGCAAGTGATCTCTGAGAAATCTGGATTTCCTTGGAGGATGAGAAAATACAATGAGACTTTTTTAGGAGGTTTGTTAAACATTGATACAAAAAATAAGTTGTGTTACAATGAAAATGTATTTTTAGCTGGGAAAAATTAATAGTAATTAAACAAAGACACTGTTTTTGAAATGAACTCTCTTTAAAGCAAAGTAATACGTCTCTTAACTTTATTAATGCAAGATTATCCATAGAATATCTGTGAACAGTTCCTGTCACATTGCTTGTTCATGAGCAGTTACTCTTTCAGCATCTGCAATTCCAGCTTTAACAATTTTAATTAGAAATGTGGAATGGATCTACCATGACTTGAATGCAGAAGAATACTTTCAGCAGTTGGGGTTTGGGTGACAAACAATAATGTGGGTCACAAATCCCATCACTATTCCTAAAAAACCCTAATTTTGTAGTTTTACAATGGCCAGTAAGTTCAATCCAATAGTCACGGAAACCCAGTCACAGGCATTTTAGGAAAAGAAACCTACCAACTACCTGTGGCTTCATATATTTAAAGAACATTTATTCAGATTCCACTTGACCAAAATAGTGCTGTTTCAGCTGTATGGGCTGAAAACAATGTTTCCTGAAAGCAAAAGAAAAATTTCAACTAAGATGAATGGTCTTCAGATCATATGAGAATAGAAGGTTACTTTTAGAGAGCTATCTTATTTTTTATTAAAGAATATATCCTTAAATAGTAGATTGACATGAGGTTATAAAGTAGCTTAAAAAACCCTGCCATAAATTCCAAGCACTGCTTTCCTTTTGGTAACATACAACGTGATCGCAAGAATTTAAAGGGGTTCTCAGGTTTATAATATAAATATTTTAGAAGAAATAAGTTATTAAATCCAGTATCTTCAAACTAGGACTCTTGATTCCTAATCCTGAACCTCTCTCCTTCAATCAAAAGCCAGCTTGGGCTATGATTTGAGAGGGGAAAATTTGATCCAAGCATTGTAAATTTCTAATTTGAGATAATCAGTAATGCTGCCAAAACTGGAGGTCATTTGGCTGGGGTTGAGTGTGGGCATGTTTTATGGATGAAGCCATTAAGGACTGATTCCAAGTCTAGAAGTACAAAACTGAACTGGTAACAGAGATCCACATTTTTGAAGCCTTAAAACTTTAGGATTATAAACTGAGGAGATCCAAGTATTCATTTTGGTTTATACTTACAGAGCCTGCTTTTGTGATCTCTTTATGAACAGCCATGTCCCACCTAACATGGATATTATATTGTGTTTACATTTTAAAAAGCTCCCTAACTATGCAAGATTGCTGTGTCATTTCATCCCATGATATACATTTGTAATTCTCCTGTGTTACAGAGTGCAGAGACAACAGTTTCCATTGCCGGTCAGATATCTGTATTCCGAATCAGAATGTTTGCAACAAAGAAATTGACTGCCTCACAGGAGAGGATGAAGCTCGAGTTCTCTGTGCAGGTTTTCTTCTGAAACATGCTTTTGTTTCTTCCCTCTCATTCTGCTCAATGATAACTAGAGACTTCACAATGCATATTATTAATTTAACAGATTAGCAAAACCAAATGCATGCAAGAATTAGTCTTCCGGATGTAATGTTATGCATAGTAGGAAGAAAAGTTTATGTAGTTTTCCTCCCATTCCTTCTAGAAAAGAACAGCAAGAAAAGTAAAGGATGGAAGAAACAGGTGATGTTTTATGAGGTTTAAGGTAGATTACATCTTTTGGTTATATGGCCATCTATCAAGCTGGCATTCTGTATTAGTGAAGAAAGCATAGATAAGACAGGCAGGAATACTTTCCTTACAGATGAGGAACTGAACTAGTTTGTCATTATGATTCTTCCAGGCTGTTCCCCTCACTGTTGAAAAGATTTTGTTTTGGTCTGAAATTAGAATGTTTTTTGTTGCTCTGATAAGAGACAAAGTCTAAAGCCAAAAAGTAAACACTATTGGTAAAGGTAGACTGAACTTAAATGTAAACATTACAGCCAGTAATATGAGAACAGACCCAACCCTCAACCTCCATTTAGGAACTGAATTCAATGGGCATTTTGTTTGAATAAAAGCGGACATGCCAGATTCAGGAAACATTTAATTTACCTCTCATGTTGAATACCCTTCCCTACCCTGTTAAAGAGGCACACAGTATACAACAGCTAATCATCTAAACTGGAAAAAAGAAAATTCTGTTACCTAATGCTCCTTTGGGCTTTAGAAAGCTCAAAAAAGTTGATGGGGCAGGAGGAGGAATTTCCATTGTTTCCTGGTAGAGAATGGGATATTACTTTACAGACCAACCTCCCCCCCCCAAAAAAAAGCAAACTGTTTCTCAGGGTTTCTTTGCAGAAGGGCTCACTAGGCACGCAAAGCACAGTAAATGTCATGCAGTTACAAATTGGTATCTGCTGGATGTAGGGAGGCAGCCAAAGAGTCTATAGTAGGAAACAGCAGCACTAGGCTGAGAGATTATTGCTGTCCATTTGAAATGGTGTCCCCTTATGCATTTAAAACATGTCCCAGGATTTTGTCACACAAACATATATACTAGTAATAGCACAAATTTAAATGTTTGCCAATATTTTTAGTATTTTGTTATCCTAACAGGTAAAGACAAGGCAAAGATAAGGCCTGAAAATCACAATATGGATGAAGGTAAGTGTAACTAACCCTCCAAAACCAACAGCATACCTTCTTCTTAGTGGCATTCTAGCTACCAGCCAGATCTGGCCAGATCCAGAACACTCAGATATCTGGACTTTGTGATTTACTGGGACTTACTATTTGTCTTGCTTTCCACTAATTTCAATAATGCCATAATAATTCATTCTGGCTGAGGAGCCACATCTGCATGTTTTGGCAACTGGTGGAAGTATACTTTCAGCAAATCTAGGGGAACTGCTTTAAAATTATTCTCCTGAATTCAAGCAGCAGTGGGAAATGAAGATAAATAAGTGAAGCAAAACCAGGTGCCAACATTTTTTGCTTTCCTGCTACTGGCATATTCACAGTACTCATTTTTCAAATAGAGAGAATGGATACCTGACTTCTAAGATACATTTTTTCCTTTTTGTTAAAGAGAGAAAAATGATAAAGACACTTCTTCCCAAAGTACACTGTGGTCTTACAAATCACATACTAACTCGCCGGAAAAGAATTATAGGTGGAGAGACTGCAAGAAAGGTAAAAAATAATATTACCACCTATTAATTCATTCATCATCAATTTAAATAGGCATTATTGCTCTTCTGTTAAAATGTACAGAAATAAGTCAGCTACAGCAGTAAATTTCATGCTTTGCAGCAGTAGTGGCATTGAACTGAAGGAAAGAGAGGCACAATGTATAAAACATGGGGTTGCAAAATCGAGCATTACAAGTACACACTGAAAATTATTCAGCAAAATACTTAATACTATAGCTAGAAATAAGAATTCTGATGAGATGGGATTTAAATTTGCACCTTTGAAACAGAACACAGTCAAAAATGCTACACTTGATCATACCAGGTCAGATGCTGCATCTGTTTCTATGGCTATAAGGGACGTCACAACAAAAAGCCCAATAGAAGGAGGCATCACACAGAGTCAGAAGATTGAATAAAATTATTGCATTTTAGAATATTTACCCTTTATCTCTGATGGAGCTTGATTCACAGTTCTACACAGCAGATGTTTTATGTACAATCTGATATAGCCCAGGAGATGAGATGATACCAAGAAATGTGTTTCTCTTTATGCACTAAAAGTAGTACAATTATTATGATTTCTCATTATTTGGGTGTTTGTTGTTTGAATAGGGTGAATTCCCTTGGCAAGTGGCAATTAAAGATACTAGCAATGAAGGTGCAACAGTGTACTGTGGAGGGGTTTATATCGGTGGCTGTTGGGTTCTGACTGCTGCACACTGTGTCAGGTAAAAACAACAAACTGGGAAATTATTTTCTTCTTGCAAGTCTGAAAGATTGATCTAGCTATTGTTACCTTTCTTAGCTACCTGTTTACTAATTCTTATTTGCCTAAACAATTTAAAACACATTCATAATGGGGAAAATTCAGAGAAAGTAGAATATTTGGCCAGTGAATAGAAAGATGAAAATGCAACAATGAATTTGAAGAGACACAGCATTCTTCAGTCAGAGAGTAGACAGACAGGAAAGGTTCGCCATAACCACTTTGCCTGAAAGGGAGATACTCTCTTCCCATCTCTGCCTTGGAGAAGTCCAGGTTCTGTTCCCTGAGAGTGCCCCTGGGGTCACATATGCCACAGAACAAGCAAGAGGAGGCAGGGAAGATTTGCCCATCCCAGCAGCCCATCCACATCTGCTCAGTCTTCTTTCACTTGAAATCAGAAAGGCATAAACACGTGCTTCCTGTCACAGCACTAAACACAGTGCCTGGCCTTTAATTGTTTTTTCTGTACTAGCTGCAGTGCTCAGCAGTTAGCATCATCTGCTTTGCGTCTGCATTATTTTTATTCCAGAGAAAATCTGATGAAATGCAAAAGTTCACAGCTAGCTGAAAGGTACAGTGCTTGTGTTAAGTACCAAAACATCCTTTATTTCACTGTTTTTTTTTTTTTTTGAGGGCAAATCGAGTTCATCTGTACCGTGTCTGGGTCGGACTGCTGGATACAATACTGTATGACAGAGAGACAGATACTTTAAGACTAAACCGACTGATAATCCATGAAAATTATAATGCATCAACTTATGAAAATGACATTGCTTTGCTGGAGCTGAGAGGTTCTGTGAAAGGAGAATGCTCCTTGGATTACAGCACACCTGCCTGTGTTCCCTGGTCAGAGCATATGTTCAAGACTGGTGACAGATGCAAGGTTTCTGGATGGGGACTAGAGAAAGGTATTTACTTTGGTGCTTACTAAAAGGATATATTGTTTGTATCATGTGCTTTCTGACTGTGGTAAGCTTTCGTATTAAAAAGGCTGGAGAGTACGTATGCACAAAGTACTCAGAAGACACTGAGTACAGAAAACATGGGCTGTGGTTCAGCATTCAGCTATCACTGTTGGTTCTGTTTTCTGTACTGCCTCCTCTGCAGCTTTAGCTGCTTCGTAAATCAGTCTGGAGCACACCCCTGGTTGGAAACTACCCAGACAATAAGACATGTTCTTTTTGCCAATCTAGGATTTATATCAGCTGTGGAAACCTGGTAGTGATATTTAACAAGTGCGGTTAGTAACCCACAGTGAGTCATAGTCACAGCCTGTCCTCTGTCCCCTGCCCAAGAAGGTCTGAGCTGCAGCCAACAGTTAGGAAACTCAGCACATCTTGTCTCAAGTTGTGTTTGAGGTTAGTCCAGAGAAGGCTGCACAGAGACAGGTAAGCCAAATGTAATCACACTTTCAAAGATTTGTGAAGCATTTGTGTTATATTTCAGTGATTACAGCCAGGCATTTAAGCTAACACATCTTGTGGGGCTTCTCCTGTCCATACTCAGTAGCAGTCTATAAAGCAAATGCAAAGTTGGGATTTACTAGCAAACAGACAGAGAGCAAACCAGAGAGTCTCCTTAACTTTTATCCTTAACTTTGTGGATACATGTATTTCCAATATCTGGTCCTAATATCTCATCCCAAAATGACAGAACAGAATTGGAAAAAAAAAAAAATGGTAACAAGGATGATCACAGCCACATCTCCATTTCATATAAAGTAATATACCTATTTCTCAGTGTCTGAAAACCTTAATATGGAAAACACAGGGGGAAAAAATGAGGAAGACAAGGAAAGGGAAAAGGCGAAAATGTCACAAAAGGAAAGTACTGTATTTAACACTGCAATTAAACCACTCTGCTTTTATGACCAATGTACTGCAATTCATATGGGGTAAGCATTACTGGCAGTTTAAGCTCTCTGGTTTGTAATACTGAAGATTATATTCTGTAGATAAGTAAATATATAACTTTCAATTTATGATATTAAAAGTGTCAAATATGTACATACCATTTTTAATATAGAAAAGTTTATTCTTTTCTAGGTTATACAAAGCAATATATCCTTAAGTGGGGCTACGTTAATTTATTTCATAATTGTTCCGAATTGTACCCAGGACGATTTTTTAAACAAATGGCATGTGCAGGTAAGCATCAATTTTCTTCCTATAATGTCTTTAGCATCAAACTCACTGTTTATAAGGCCAGACATACAGGCTGGGAATCTTTTAGACTTGGGAAAGCCAATAAACCAATTGCCACATTATCACCATTAGCCAAATGCTAGCCACCGGAGTCTAGAGTCCTCCACCATTATATATCTGCTTCATAATCAGAGTTAATAAGACAGGATGCCAAGTTTCTATGATTATGAAGGCAAATTTTCACATGCAATTCAAGTTATGTTTTCTAAATACTCAAGCACTTTGCAACCCACTGAACTTCCTACCTTTACTATATTTGATTCTGAATCAGCAACATATTTAAGCAAATGCCTGTCTTAGAGCACATTAGTAGTCCCACTACCTAAAATGTGACTCTTCATCTACTTAGACATTTGCTACTACCACACTACAACTCAGGAAAAATATTATTTACTTTTCAAACTAGGGTTAGTCTGGCCAGGAAACTGGTTGTCACTCCTACTACTAAAATAAGGATTTTGAATGCACAGTTTTTGCTTCTCAAGTAACAAAAGATATTGCTAAATACATGACTAGAAGACCAATGAGTACTCAACTTACAGAACAATTAGTTTCAAGTGTTCTTTAAATAAAAAAGTAAAGTAGTTCATATAAATATTGTCTTGACAGTAAAATAATTAGAAAAGCCAAATAATTTTGGGTTGATGGCTGGTAAAAATGGGCTGATGAAGTTTAACCATGCCAAGTGCAAGGTCCTACACCTGAGTCGGAACAATCCCAGCTACAATTTGGGCAGAGAAGAGATTCAGAGCAGCTCTGTGGAGAAGGACTTGGGGGTGTTGGTTGATGAGAAACTGAGCATGAGCTGGCTTCAGTGTGCGCTCACAGCCCAGAAAGCCAACCGCATACTGGGCTGCATCAAAAGGAGCGTGACCAGCAGGTCGAAGGAGGTGATCCTGCCCCTCTATTCTGCTCTTGTGAGACCTCACCTGGAGTATTGTGTGCAGTTCTGGTGTCCTCAACATAAAAAGGACATGGAACTGCTGGAACAAGTCCAGAGGAGGGCCACGAGGATGATCAGGGGACTGGAGCACCTCCCGTATGAAAACAGGCTGAGAAAGTTGAGGCTGTTCAGCCTGGAGAAGAGAAGGCTGCGTGGAGACCTCATAGCAGCCTTCCAGTATCTGAAGGGGGCCTATAAGGATGCTGGGGAGGGACTCTTGTGACAGGACAAGGGGTAACAGGTTAAAACTGAAATAGGGGAAATTTAGATTGGATATAAGGAGGAAGTTGTTTACTGTAAGGCTGGTGAGGCACTGGAATGGGTTGCCCAGGGAAGCCGTGAATGCTCCATCCCTGGCAGTGTTCAAGACCAGGTTGGATGAAGCTTTGGGTGGAATAGTTTAGTGCGAGGTGTCCCTGCCCATGGCAGGGGGGTTGGAACTGGATGATCTTAAGGTCCTTTCCAACCCTAAACTATTCTATGATTATATTCTATGATTCTAACTTGTGATAAATTCAGCATGAGATCTATGAGATACTAGGTTTGTCTACTGTGCAAGTTCCATAACTTATCTCCTTGATCTACAAGTAATTTCAAGTGATCATACTCTACCAGAAATGAACAAAGACAGTATCATATGGGAAAACATCATAAAAGGGGTATCTGGAGTTAGCTTCTGCTCCCTGATGCAAATACAAACTCGGGAATTAAAGGCTAGTATTCCCAGGAATTAGTTACCAAGCAAATATTAATTAAATTGAACAAAGGCAATGAAATCCTGTTTTCCAGGATTAGTAATTCCAGCTCTGAAAAGTTCACAAAACTCTTCCTCAGTAATGTAGGGACTGAAGAAAGAGGTTACATTTTTAAAACTTGGATACTCATGCATAGTATGGTCTCCTTCATACTAGGTCAGTCAACACAGCAGAAAAGTGTAGTTAAGAGTGTCAGAAATTAATAAACTTTTACTGAGGATATAAGACAAAGCATAAATCATATTCTAGGTCTGCAACAGTATTTCAGTTTAGATCACATCCTTCACTCTTAATTCCTTTTTTCAGGAGCTGTATTGCAAACAAGTAGTTCTGTGAACATTGAAACTTATGAAGAGTGCAGGATCCTACACACTTGTGCCTCAGGGCTGCTAGTTAGTGTAGTGAAAGGTCCACATTATGACCAAGACCTTGAAATGAGAGCACTTATAGACAGTTGCTCTCCCTCCCATCCCAGCTTCCACGTGCTCTTGACCTATTTTCATAAAGCTGGTAGAGGAAATTTTGAGGCCCTCTGCTTCTCTGTACCGCTGTGTACAGAGGAAACTGGCCAATAAATTATTGGGTAGAGGGGACGCCAAATGCAGGAACACAGGCATACACATAGCATCATAGCTTCACTGCCATAAGAATCAGCCTATAAATCTTTTTACCTTTTACCTCCGGCTTTTGTTCACTTTTTATGAGCTACTTTTAATGGTATAATAGGCAATATGGCTGAATTCTCTATTGCACAAGGTAAAACAAGACCCACATCACTGACATCAGAGCAAATGAGAATAATTTTGGCCAGCCACAAATGTAAAGAGAGGCCCTGCACCTACAAAGAAATGAGAAATAAGAGACCAAGGAGGTCAGGAACCCCCTTTCTGGGGATCATTAGGCAAATGTCTGTCAGGAAGTGACATGGACCTGAAAAAACTCCTGAGCTCTGTTTTGTGAGCTAGAGTGTATATGAACCTATTTTTTGCCTTTTATTTCTTCTTTTGCTTCAGGTACTTATGATGGCTCCACAGACAGTTGCAAAGGCGATTCAGGAGGACCTTTGGTCTGTTTTGATGCAGAAAATGTGGCGTATGTCTGGGGTGTTGTGAGTTGGGGTGAGAACTGTGGGGAGGCTGGTCACCCTGGTGTGTATACAAAAATTGCCAGCTATTATGACTGGATTAGCCATCATGTGAAAAGGAGTCTCATTTCACGGTATAATGCCTAAAGCTTGGAAAATTAAATACTTCCCTCATCACCCATGCGAAAATGCACATAGGTCCTTTTTTACAATCAGCAGCCATATAACATAAAAACAGTACAAATCTTTAAAGAATATATTTTGAAAATTCTTAATGCCCTGTGAATGCCACAATTCCACAGTTTTACAGAATAGAATTTTACAGTCACGAGTCAGCAGTAAAAGTCTCTAATAAAAGCTGGAAATTAAAATATCTTGTTGTTACTTTCATTTTTTCTGGTTTTGGTTCTTTGGTGGTGGGTTTTTATTCCATATTTCACATTCCATTTCAGTTGCAGTTGTTTATTTAGTTAAAATGCAACACTCATACTGAAAGTGGTTGGAAAGTGACTGCACTGACAATATGTGAACTTCACAGAAAAGACAGCAGAGTACTTTCAAGAACTTGCATCATCTCAAGGTCTAGGTCACTAGAAACCCTCAGGATGCTTCCTTGCTTGGCAGCTGATTCTTCAGGCTTACTGCAAAAGTAGCCTTCAGACAATCTATTAATTGACAGGTTGACTATAATGATTAAATTTGTCATAATATAATTATACCAAAATAACAACTCTTTTGGTAGTACTTTTTTCAGCTACAAACTCAGACAATTTTTACCTAGTTAATATTCCTCATTCAATCACCTATCTTGGGGCAATTTTCGTAGCTCTTAAGTTTTATTAATTTAACTACAGCTGGTCAGAAGCTACAAAGGAGTTTTAAAACCTGAATCTTAAATTGAAAGCATCTTTACTGCCTTAAGTTCTTTATGTATGTGTGTATATATATATTTCTGGTATCCAACAAACTATTAACAGCAAGTAGAGTTTTACTGCATATATATTTATATATACACACATACGAACATACACAGTATACATAACAATATAAATACATTAAAATGGAAAGTCTGTATACTGTACATATAGAATTAATTCTACAAAACCAAGTTACAGATCTAAAGTTAAAAATTAATACTCTCAGGCATAAAATCTCCCCACTGGATTCTCAAATAAGCACAAGCTTCCTATAGAAACGTACAGAAGCGTGAAACAGTTAATGCCAAGAAAGAGCATCTAGGGCCTGATCCTGCAATATGCAGATAGGGAGTGTTGCTACTGCCTTAACTGATCCAGAACTGGACAAAGACAAGGGGCCATCAACAAAACTTCTGTGATTAAACAGAAAATCCTCTGCTTTCATCAGCCCTTGTGAGGAAGTTCTGCCCACATGGTAATAGGAAGCACAGGCCCAAAGAGCCACTGCATAAGTTACACAGTTTTAGGCAGCAGTAACAGTGCCGGCTATAAGAAAATGTCACTCTATGCGTAATAGTCTCACATTCTGCAAGAGTTATGCACAGTGTGCACAAATATTTTTACAAGTACTAGGATTTGGTTTGTGGATTGGTGACCTTAACACTAAACTGTCAAATAGCTTCAGGTAAGTTCTATCAAACAGCTCAAAGGCTTTAGAACATACTTCACTGCATTTTAAATTAGAGATGTTTTTAGTATCTATTTTATTTTATTCCTCTCAATGATTATCCGGTTGAATAAATGGCATATGATCACACACCACAGCTGTGGTGGTGTTTTTTCTGTAATTCACCATACTTTGCTTCCAATGACATTTTTACATTTTCCTTGACTTTTCTTCCAGTCTTGTAAAACCCCACATCAGCCTGACTTTGTCACGTAAAGCCACTTACAACCACCAACAGTTAAAGTAATGGTACAAATTGTTTCTCTTAACCCCCCCAACAAAGCTTGCTTATTTAGGAAAGCATTTAAGTATATTCCTAAGCAGGTATTATTTTGCTGAATCAGAGTCTT
Organism: Lathamus discolor; assembly: GCF_037157495.1. Lineage (NCBI taxonomy): Eukaryota > Metazoa > Chordata > Aves > Psittaciformes > Psittacidae > Lathamus > Lathamus discolor. The sequence goes on from NC_088884.1 coordinate 110,064,876, forward strand.
TGTAAACTAATCATAGGGAAAAGCTGCATGCTCGATGGCTGTAGGAAGAGCTCCCCCTTTTGTCTGACTTAACTTCTGTAAAGAACTTTCCTCATCTACTTCTCCAGTTAACTACAAATAACATTAAATGCTGACGCTGAAAAGAGAAAAAACAGTAGCATATTTACCACGATTCTTTCTGGTGTGCCTGTGGATCTGGAAGTTCCTCAGAAGTTTCTTTCCATTTCCTATCCTTCCTTACAATTAGCTTTGTCCTGAAGCCAAATACTACTATGTTCTGAGGGATTCCACAGGTCTTAAAGAGAGCTTTCATTACAAAAGTTGAAACTATTTCCACACGCTTCCACCTTAGTTCACCTGTGAAGCATCTGGAATTTAAATATAAAATAAAAAAAAATATATAACATTATAAAAAACCAAATAAAAATCCCAAAAGTAAACAGGATGTTTAGCAAGCAATTTCATTTTGGTCTGACTTTTCAACAAATCATGTTTAATGATTTTCATGTTTAATAGGTTTAATTTCATTTTGCCCTCTTTTACAACCCTGACTTGCACATTTGATGATGTTACCTGAAACTGTCATGTATAAAGCTCACTGGATCCACTTCCTTCACACTGAACATCATCATTATAATAATATCAAAATGTTAACACTTCAAGTGCATGTTCCCTACTGCATTTTTGTTGGCTTCTGAATGAGTGTGTTTCCCAAAAGGTCATGTTTCTCTAGCTGTATTAATACAAGTTCTCCCCCACACTGCACGGAAGGAGAGCAGCGTTTGCACTGAGGCAGCAGAGCAACCAAGTCCCGATGTGTCCGGCACTGATCCTGTTCTTCCGTCCACTCGGCCCCACGGACGCAATATCCCAATCAGCCATTCTGCCTTTCCTTCAAAACGCTACTGCAGACTCCTTCACATGTAGCAATGCCAAGTTCATCACTTCTAACAGTTATTAGGTAAAGGCTTTCCAAATAAACCCTCCCTGGGGTTTGTATTACCTGATAGCACGACTGCCTCCCCCGGCCCTGCTCAGCCGCACTGGCACCAGCGCCTCTCCCGCTGTGTACCCGGGCAGGTTTGGGAACGGTCCCCTGTGGCCCATGGGGCACCGTACCCTGCTCCTCTCGGAACAGCCCGCGTTGTAACCCAGTAGGTGCGCGGCCGCGGCTGCTGACTGATCCTGCCACCTGCAGGCGCGGTGACAGGCTCTGCCCGGCTCCCTGCTCCTCCCCTCGGAGCCATCGCTCACTTTCCGCCCTCCGACCAGCGCCAGCCGCTCTCCGACTGCCGGCAGTCCGTCTGGCCGTGAGGAAGCGCCCGGCCGCGCCGCTCCAGCCGCGCTCTCACACAGCGCTGCCCCCATCTCCCGCGGAGGCCCCGGGGGCGGAGGGGTCGCTCCCTCAACGCGGCGGCGGCAGGCCCCTCCCCGCCGGGCGGGCAGGGGCGGTGCCCGCGGGACGGTGGCGATGGCGGCGGCGGCGGGCCGGACCGAGCCGGGCCAGGCCGCCGTTGCGGGAGCGGGCAGGTGACGGAGAAGGCGGCGGCTTAGCGGGCGCCCGGCGCCTCGGGGCGCCGCTCAGACATGACCCGCACCGTGCTGCTGGTGCTGGCGACCTGCGCCTGGCTGGGCCCGCGGCCGGCGCGGTGCCAGGAGGCGCCGCCGCCGCAGACCCCCGACTGGCGGATGACGCTGAAGACCATCCGCAACGGCGTGCACAAGATCGACGTGTACCTCAACGCGGCGCTCGACCTCCTGGGCGGCGAGGACGGCCTCTGCCAGTACAAGTGCAGCGACGGTGAGGCGGGTGACGGGGAGGGACCCCGCCGGCCCGCGGCGACCCTTGCTCTGCCGGAGCCGGCTTGCTTCAGGCACACCGGCCCGGCCCGCGACGGCGGGCGGCTGGCTGCAGCGCTCCAGCCGGTGCTGCCGACGCTCCCGGGGAACCGGGGCGCAGCCGCAGAGGAAACCTCACTAACAAGTTCTTACACTTGTGTACATATATATATGTGTGTGTGTATACATATATGTGTGTGTATATATATATATATAAGTATATATATATAAATACACATATATCCCGCTTGGAGGCAGCTCCCTTGTCGGGTGTCAGGCGGGCGACTCTCTGAAAGGGCGTTTCTTGCAGGGTGTTCAGCGTGCCCCCAAACACAGGGTACTCATAGACCCTCTTGGTCTCTCTGGGCCGAATCGACTCAACCCCAGGTTACTGGGGTGGATGATTTGTCAAGTCAGGAAAGGAGTTCGGTGGCGGCACCCTGGCTCCGCAGGAGTGGCCCGGACACCGTGAGGTTTCCTCTCTGCACTAGAACATGCACTTTTCAGATACGCTTTTTCTTTGTTGCTTTCAGTTTGTTTCTAATACAGAAACAAGGGGAGGGGGTCATTGTTCCAGTTAACTCCGCAATCCTCCTTAACCTGGGATGCAGAATTCCCTGCCTTGGCGCACTAGTAAGCGTTCAGGGAGATGCGGCTTAAGCAGTCTGCACTGATTTAAATATTATTAATGTTAGAGTTGTAGAAATAAAGAGATGTTTCATTAGAGTTAATTTTAAAGGTTAAGGTAAAAAGAATAATCAGGCCACCACTGGTGACTGTGTAAAGCATAGAAGTTATCAATGAACATACTCTAAAGTACTCTTTAATGTAATGACGCATCAATTTCAGTAACTCAGGCTGTTTTTTTTAACTTGGGACCTAACAGTGACACTTACTGAGGTTTCTTGTCCCTGTGTTTTAAAAAATGCTTAGTATCCCTAAGTTGTAATTTGGTATGAATTGTTGATATTTAGGTTTAAGTTAAAAATATAACTGATACTGTCATAAGCCACACAAATGCCTGTGGTGAGTTTTAATAGCACTAAAATTCTGTGAAAAAAACCAATCTGTTTGAGGCATGATAAATTACCTTTTTCAGGATCAAAGCCCTTTCCTCGCTACGGATATAAACCGTCACCACCAAATGGGTGTGGATCCCCTCTATTTGGAGTTCAGGTGAGTATTTCCATTTGGGGCTTTTTTGTGTGTCTTCCATATATCAACTTTCCTCGATGTAGTTGGTCTTCTCCCTCTCCTATTCTAAGGATGAGACAGCATCCATGTACAATGTCCTTGTTTTATCAGCTCCACCACATGCTTTGGTAGTAACATATGGAAAAATTTAGTATTATAAATGAACACAACATAAACATTTTCACCATTGACATAAAATATGATAGGGATAAAATTGAATGTTGATGATTAATTTCTAATTTTTGAATGTATAGTTTATTGTTTTGTTCTCAGAATCTTGAAAGCATTGAATAGCCCAAGTTATAGCCTTGTGAGAGTGGAGGGTTTGGCTCTGACTCCTTCTGTCCTTACTGACACTAACCAGTTTTGCTTAGTGCTAGAAAGAAAATATGCATTAGCTTATGTACCGGATCTGGCTGGGATGGAGTTTCCTCATAGCAGGCTGCACGCTGCTGTGTTAGGGAATTTGGGCCAGAACGCTGTTAGTGTTGGCTATTGCTGCACAGTGATTGCACAGCTTTAGGGCTTTCTCTTTTGCTCCCACTCTGCCCCTCCACCACCCCAGAACCCAGGCTGGGGCTGGGCAAGAGAATGGGAGGGGACACAGCAGGGGCAGCTGACCCAAGCTGGCAATCACCATGACTACATGACTACATGACTACACAGAGTCACACTCAGCAACAGGAACTGGAGTAGTGGAAGAAAGGAGGGGTGATGGTAATGGTATGTGTGTTTGGCTTCCAAAGTGGCTGTTACTCACACTGGCTGGGCATCCACCTACTTGTGGGATGTGCTAATTTTGTGGCATTTTTCTTCCTCTTCCATTCATCTCTTAAACTGTCTTTATCTCAACCCCCAAGTTTTCTTGCTTTTGTTCTTCCTATTCTCTCCATTCCACGGAGGAGGATAGGAGGTGAGCAAGCAGCTCTGGGTGCTTGGCTGCTGATTGGAGCCAAACCACTGCAGCTTACTAGAGGTGAACAGCACAATGCAGAGATAAGTGAATGACAGCTGCATTGATTGCATTAGTTTGTAATTTATGACTGTTCCAGCCTATTTGTAGGCTGCGTCTTTCTTAACTGGAATATTAATGGAGTGGGGGGGGGGGGGATTTTCGTCACAGTTTGACATCGGTATCCCGTCGATGACAAAGTGCTGCAATCACCATGACAGATGCTACGATACTTGTGGCAATACAAAAAATGATTGTGATGAGCAGTTTCAGTCCTGCCTCTCCAAAATTTGCAGAAATGTGCAGAAAACGCTTGGAATCTCAGAGAGTGTCCAGGGTAAGTGTGAATAAGCCTCTTTCATTTCAAGTTTAACTAAGCTTAATTGGAAAAGAATCTTTGTGCAGTGCAGTAATGCCACGTTTTCATAAGCTGATGCTATTGCTGAAAGATGCCTTGTTCTGTCCCTCTTGTCATGCAGCCCAGACACTTGAGCAGTGACACAGCACAGGAAAATGACCAGGGCTAATGTTAACCTTAAGGGGAAAAAATAATGCTTCCCCTTTAGGAGTATGAATATGAGAATATAACTTGATTAAAATGCATATATAATTCTTACACTTACTGTAGTGTAGATGAATGTTCAATTTTCTGGTGGGTGATTTCTATATGTCTACTACGTGTGATTGCTAGTAAACTGTAGGGGAAAAAATGAATTGTTTCCTTTCATGAAATAAGATCCTAGAATAATATAGTAGAAGTAATTAATGCTATCCCTTAGTGAATATATTTTAGGTTTTTTTTAATAACAGGCCATATGGTACTCATTCTGGTTGCTGGCCTGCATCTGATGAATACATGACATAGCCACACTTTTTAACTTTGACAGTGTCACTTTTACAGTAAGTACTCCCATGGAGAGCAGAAAGTTTTTAGAACAGGCCTGTGTTTAAACTTCTCAAATTCATTTAACTGCAGTTAAGTCATGACGTTAGAGTTTAGTGTCACAGTTGGCAAATGCTCAGTTCTGTTGAGCTGCTGTTGAAGACAGCAGCCTCTGCATAAATTGGGATTCAAAAAGTGAGGAGGAAAAACAGCTCTTTCATCTTTTCAGGACAAGTGGTGTTTTTTAGGCTTTTCAATGATCAGAGGGCTGGAGAACCTATCCTATGAAGAGAAGCTGAGAGAGGTGTGCTTGTTCAGCCTGAAGAAGAGAAGGCTTTGGGGAGACCTTAGAGCAGCTTCTAGTACCTAAAGGGGGCCTACAAGAAATATGGAGAGGGACTTACTACAACATGTAGTGACAGGACAAGGAGGGAAATGGCTTCAAGCTGAAAGAGGGGAGATTTAGATTAGACATTAGGAAAAAATTCTTCCTTGTGAGGGTAGTGAGGCACTGGCACAGGTTGTCCAGAGAAGCTTTGGCTGCCCTATCCCTGGGGCCCCTGTTCAAGGCCAGATTGGAAGGGGCTTTGAGCAACCTGGTCTAGTGGAAGGTGTCCCTGCCCATGGCAGGGGGAGTGGAACTAGATGACTTGTAAAGTCCCTTCCAACTCAAACCATTCTATGATTCTATGTTTCTAACACTTATAACATTCCATATGCAATGACTTTTCTTGTTCATCTTGTTCGGCATATGAAGAATCTTTACTCGGAAATTATTCTGTATTGGTTCAGTCTTTCATTTGACAATTTATTTGCTAAGCCCAGAGAAGATTTCCTCTTTCTTAGCATCATGCTCTCTTTGCCAGAGTAATTTCTGTTAGTTTCCTGTTCTCTTCGAAGAGTGCTTTTAACTGAACTCTTCTTTGTTTGCAGCTTGTGAATCAACTGTTCAGCTGTTGTTTGATGCGGTTATACATTTAGGATGTAAACCATACCTGGATAGCCAGAGAGCTGCATGTATGTGTCGTTACGAGGATAAGACAGATCTCTGAAAGAAGGTACAGAGATTTCATGGTGTAGAATATATCAAAGACTTATCTGAAATGAAGCAAGTGTTTGGTTACAAAGTTTTATGCTTTTCAGACAGTAATATATTAGACACTGACATGAATATACTGGTTTGAAAGTCACTGTGATATTCTTCTAATGTAAAAACTGAAACAAGTCTTCTTTCTCTTCCCTTTATGCCAGAAGCTTGGAACTGTAATTAGTTTCCTTTGGTGTATGTCCACTCAGGGTATGGTATTTTAAAATACTACTTTAAAATTTTGAAGAAAACTCCACAATAGAGAAATCAGAGGCGCAGAAGAGTTGTATTGAATTCTCAGATGACTTTTAATATAGGTCAAATTTTAGGTTTGCTAGCAGTTGATGCACCTGATAGATCCTGCTTGTGGTACAGTTGCCTTCAGTTCTCTCTCATGGATTTTGTCTCGTGGATTTGTAACTAAAACAAACAAACAAACCCCCCAAGCCCTGAGCAAGGGTGTACATCTGCACAACGTATTTCTACCTGATTCTACATCAGCCTTACTTCTGCAGGACTTTTCTTATCAAGTATGTTGATCCTTTTAAGGCTTGACCACTGAAATGAACAGTTTGCAACCTAAGGATGTACTTTTAATTTGACAGAATGGTGGAATGTAGTCGTTATGTTATTTTAAAAATAAATCAAATGTTTATTTTTCAAATAGAACTTTTTTTTTTTGTTATGTATTATATGCATAGAAAAGATACATTGTTAAGTTGATTTATATTTGTCTTGTGGCACAGCTTGGTTACTGTATTGAGCTTTCATTTAGTCCTTTCTGATAAAACCTAAAAGTTCCACTGTTAGGGTCAGTATGCCCAATAAACCTTTTTATTTAAAATGTCCTCTGCGAGGCTGATGGATATTTGAGCCTGTATTTGTCATCTGTTGCCATGACCTCTGTGAGGCTGAGAAACATCTGAGCCTGTACTTTTGCCACCTCTTTGCTCTCTGACTTCTTCAGCTGAAATCACCTGATGTCTGAATTATTTTGGGTTTGTTCCCTGTACTGATCTTTCATTGCCTACCTCCAGTTGTCAGTCCTTAAGTTAACTTTTGCAGTAGGCCCTCTGTCATAAAATCCTGCTCCCCTGATTCTGCTTTAGAAATCCACAGGAGGACTGAAACTGAAAATACTGTGTCTGTGAGCAGGGAGTGGAAACCATGCTAAAAGCTTAAAACTTGCCAGACTCCTCAACTGTAACATGATTTCTCCTCTGGAAGTACTTTATATGTTTTTTCTGTATCAGTTGTTTGTGGGTTGTTTTGTTTTTCACTTGGGCTACTAGGCAGAAAATTAACTCTTACCACAGCTGAAACCAGGACAGCTTACTGTACATGACAGTGAATGTAAGTGCCTCATAGAATAAAGTTCCTGCTAAAGTCCTTTGGCTGCGCTTCATGGTTTCTTTTCCTATTTGTGCATATGAAGTAACACTATAGGACAAGTATTACTATAGAGTTTTACAAAACTGTGCTTGAAGAACCTGTGGTTTCTCTAAATTTTGCAGACTGTATTTTCTGCCATAGAGTTGAAAGAATTCTGAATTACCCTGGGATTCCATGGTTGGAATCCTAAAAGTCTGACAACACCAAAGCATGGAATGGTAATGACATTGCTTGTGTAATGTAAAAAAAGTACCACTGTGAGTCCAAAACACTGTAATTCAGTTAGAATTGGGTAAGAGCTTAAACTAGATGCTTAAACACAGAAAATCCTCACTGTTTTTGTTCTCTTCTGTGTTGACCTGTAATTATACCATGAAAGCCTTCCAGAGTTTCCTTCAAACCATTTGTGACACAGAAGCTGGATAGCACTTGAATAGTTATGCTTGCAAACCAGAAGAAGCATTTGACTTCTTCCACAAAATCTTAACTTTGCTTAAGCTTTTCCTGCAGCAGAAATCCGTGATTACAGTTACCTGCAAACTACACAAATTGCATTTTACAGGCCACAGCCCCAAAATGAAGACTAGCTGTCACCCCCAGGATTAATCATACCATTAACAACTTACATATTTATATGTAAGTGTAAAACAAATAATACTTGTCCTGATTTCAGCTGGGATAGAGTTAATCTTCTTCCTAGCACCTGGTACAGTGCTATGTTTTGGTTTCAGCCTGAGAACAATGCTGATAACACACAGATGTTTTAGTTGTGGCTATGCAGTGCTTAGCCTATGTCAAGGACTTTTCAGCTCCTCAGCACCCCTCCAACAAGTAGGCTGGGGGTGCACGAGAAACTGGGAGGGGGCACAACTGGCACAGTTGACTACAACTGGCCAAAGAGATATTCCATACGATATGGCATCCTGCTGTACAGTAAAACTGGGGGGGTTGCTGGGGAATGACAGCTGTCCTGTTGCTTGTGGACTGGCTGGGCATCAGTCTGCAGCTGGTGAGCAATTGCAGTGTGCAACACTCATTTTGCATGTTCTTTTATCATTATTATTTTACCTTTCTTTCCAGTCCTTTTAAACTGTCTTTATCTCAACCTGTGAGTTTACCTTTTTACGATTCTCTCCTCCCTTCCGCTGTGGAAGAGCAAGCGAATGGCTGTGTGTTATCAGCCTGCCCTATTAAACCACAACAATACTATATATAGCAGCTCTTGGCATGTGACTCAGTACTGCATGCTTTTATGTAATCTGTAATACTCTAAATATTGCAATGATTTTACTTTTTTTTTTTTCTTACAGGTTAAAGTCTTATTCCAGTTGCCCTCCTCAGGCTATTTTGCTTTTCTGGATGATACAGTGATAGAACAAGTAGGAATGGCTTCAAGCTGAAAGAGGGGAGATTTAGATTAGGTACTAGGAAGAAATTCTTCCCTGTGAGGACGGTGAGACACTGGCACAGGTTGCCCAGAGAAGCTGTGGCTGTCCCATCCCTGGCAGTGTTCAAGGCCAGGCTGGACGGGGCTTTGAGCAACCTGGTCTAGGGGAAGGTGTCCCTGCCCATGGCAGGGGGTTTGAACTGAATGATCTTTAAGGTCCTTTCTGATCCAAACCATTCTGTGATCTGAACAACAGCAGTGTGTCCACAATCAAACTTTCATCTTTGAACTGCATTTCTGATACATCCATAATATTTTTGTTCCAAAAATACCTACTTCCCACTTATGGCGAAGCTACTGCAACAATCTGAAAGTGTTTCAAACATGTACATGCACATATAACAAAAACTTCCATATATTAAAATCAACTGAAATGCACACCAGTCAAATGCTATCTTAGGCATTATACACTGTGATCACGTTCTGGTGACGCATCTGAACACTGTGGCTGATTGCATATGCTCTTCACCTCCAGCAAAACAAAGTGGAAAACATGTTTGATTGTCTTACTAGGATCTAAGCAAACTGTTGGACTGAGGAGCAGGGCTGAACAAGTTCAAGGTGCTGAACACAAAGCTGTTACAGAGTCCTAGATTCAGGTTTTACAGCTGCTACTTCACACTTGCTGCCAGTGGGCTTAGGGCAGCTCTAACATGAGCTGAGATCTGGGATTTGGAGTTTGCAAAACAATGAATCTGCTTGTTAAGAGTCTAAATGTTCCACATTTATTGTCTTCCAGTGGAAGACACTGGGCTGTTACAATGGTATCATGTTCTAACTACAGCGTACACAAAGACAGTTTAAACAATGGTTTTATCTTGATCTCGCTGCCTGTTGGCAGTCTGAAGACAAGTCCAAACAAAGGGAAAGCAAGCAAAGGTAATTAGAAATACCCGTGGCTCCTTCAACCAAAAAGGAGACGTCTTGTCTAAAAGGCTTAAGGCACGCAAGAAGCCTGTGGAAAAACAGACCAGAGTGGGTAAAAAATACCCACTCTATATCCACCTCTTTTCATGCTTGTTGCAGCAATCTCGAAGAGTGTATTCATACCCGCGTTTATCGTAGTGCCTACCTAGAAATAGGCCAGATAGGAAATTCAGACCCATTCATGGTACAAATATGCAAACTTTTTATACAGAAGGATGTTTTTGTCATTGGCTTTGGTTTAGAAACTGTTCGTTTTACTTACAACAGTAAGTGCCATACAATGAACAAGTTGGGAATATCAGCCTTTGTTACGGTATCTCAGCACTCTCTTCAGTACCTTGGGGCTCTCCTCGGAGTTCTGAGATGAAAGAGAACTGATGCAAGAGCAGCACAAAACTGAAAAATTACATACACCCAGACCTCTTCAGGGTTTACATGTGGGTGCATGTCCAAAAATGCATTTTGACTAACAGTAGTTTTACCACAAGAGAACAGTATGTGTCTTTAAGGGGACTTAAAGTTCTGAAAAATCTCCATTTGCCAAACACAGTAGCTTCTTACGATGTTTCAGGACAATGCCTATGGCAGTGCAGTCCATGAAACACGGCCACTGAAGTACGCATCACAGGAATACTGATAACGCGTGGCACACTTAGGAACTAATCGCAGACTCTAACACATCACTCCTCAGTTTTCCCGGCTGAGTTCCGACTGACAGCAGCTGGCCTCTCTCTAGCGTCTCCCGAGCAGGGACCTGAGCACCAACCCACCGGCGTTACGGATCCACCGTCAGGGCGCGGCGGTACCTCCGCAGCCCCGGGGCGGCCCGAAGACCCGCAGCGTGGCGCCTCCGCTGAGCGCTGCTGCCGCTGCTCCTGCACCGGCTTCCGGGACCCGCACGCCCCAGCCGCACTCGCTTCTATCCCGTTCTGATTCTTACACAGGGGACGACGGCCGGCGGAGGAAAAGGCAACAACCGCCCTCCCCCGTAGGCGGAACCTGGGCCGGACGGGGCAGGCGGGCCAGGCCCGGGAAGGCGCGGCCGCGGGGTGCTTTCGACCGCGGTCATGTCGGGCGCGGAGGGACGGTGGGCGACAGGTAGGGGGTCGGCGGGAAGAGCCGGGGCGGATAACGGCGGCCGCGGTCGGGGAGGGCAGGTCAGGGCAGGGGATAGCAGCGCCCGGTGTTACCGTGCGGGGCTACCGAAGGTCTCAGCGGTCTCGGGGCCGCCTCATGCCCTGGCCACAGGGGCTTCCAGGCGGTCGGTGCCCCTCACCCTCTGCAGGGGACAAGTGGGAGCGGGAGGCCCGTGCGAGGGGTTGTGAGGAGAGGGGCCCTTCCAACCCTCGTGTGACCCGAACCGGGCGGAGCTGCGGTGGCGCTGCCCGGAGGCCGCTGCGCACGCTCGCGGGGAGCGGGTCCTTTGTTTCCCTTCGGAGAGAGGGGGACGGTGCCGTGCGGGAAGGACGGCTGGCGGCGGCCGACGCGGAAGTAGGCTTGAGTGTGGAATCCAGCGCGCCCCGCCGGGGGCATATCCCGAGTGGCCTTTCCCTCCCGGCCCCCGGCACAGCGGCTCAGGGGAAGCGGGGTGGCTAGGTCAGCGCTGAGGAAAACAGCGGGCGTCGTAAACCCGGGGAGCGGCGGTGACCAGGGAGAACGCCGGTGGATTGAGAAGGACGGGAGAAGAGAGGAGCAGCAACACGGCGTGCGTTTGGACCCCAGGGTGCAGTCAGGGTTACAGATGTGGGGTTTGGTGCCATTTGGTTACCGGTATTTTCTAAATGCATGTCCTTTGGCCAAATGGTAGACCTCTTGAGATTGCAACCAGGGAAAGATGCTGTCAGATCCCAGTGCATACCTCATCTGTGATTGCTTTGAAACAAACTCGTCTTCACGAGACTGAAGACAAATGAATAGTCCCATTGAGAGCAATCAGTTCGTACAGCAAGCCTGTGTACGACACGCAGAAAGCTTTTTGTAAGTCGTAATGTCTTAAGTAGAATTTACTTGAATGAAACTGCAATATGACAGTGGCAGTGGAAAGTTAAAGACTGGGAGCTGACTAAACAGGATTAGAAGAACAGGAAAACTATCTTTCCTAGATTTATGTGGCCCAGGAATTCTGTTCTTCCTATATCTACATGACAGAATTTTCTGTCTAAAAGTTTGTTGACTAACATTTTTATGGTCTGTTGTCCCCTTAAGGCGAAAGCATCAGCCAGATCTCAGGTACGCAAGCAAAAGTACAGTGTAAATTTACACAAACAGATGCACTCTTAAAAGATCTCTGGCTTCCTATTATCAAGTCGCAGGCAGAGGTGGTGTTCCTGTGTTCTGTTTACGCTCATTTTCCAGCACCTGTATCATTAGTCTGACTTGCACATTACGTTTCAAGCAGGCTGAAATAGCCTTTTTTGTGCATTCGGGTTACTAGCGGTAATGGTAAGACTCAACGCCTAAAAGCATGATCCATATTTGCCAGGAATGTGTACATGTAAATACTAACACTTAGAAGCATGTGACTTTCTTTGAGCCACCCCTTACTCTTCCTGTGCTATCATGTTCAACATAAAAGATTCTAAGGCAGAGTTTATCTTTGTGCAAGTTTATTCTAATATCTTGATGAACTTTTCTCCTCTATCAATACATAGCTATGTTAGTTTGTTTTGCAAAAGGCTTTAATCAGATGTGATGAAAAGATGCGAAAAGATAGTACTGTGTATGTACCAAGCAGTTTGTAAAATATATGTATACGTGACCTATCTTCTCTTACAATTGCAGGCCATGCCCAGGTGGATAGCAGACCTACACTAACCACTACAGGTACAATACAGTATATAATAGCAAAATATTGTATAAAATAGTAACACATAACGTGGTATACAATATATATAAACATAATGTAGTAGGTAGTCTCCACCAGTAGGAAGAAGTGCTGTGATTCTGTAGCCCATTGAGAAGGTTAAGGAAAAGGAATAAATATTTTTGGCCCAGCCATCTGCAAGTCTTTAGTTTTGATGCTCCCAAGATGTGCATGTTCCTGGTTGTTCCCACAGTGTTACCTTTATGTGCTTTCTCTTACTTGAGATACTTATGTCAATCTAGTTTAGCAGAAGAAAAGGTATAAATCTTGCATCTTCTCAGTTGTCATGAGCTATACATACTGTTACACTACCTACTATGGCTCACATGCTGCATCCAACCTCAGAGAGTGATCAGCTTTGCATTAGCAGCATTACTGAGAGAAACATCAGTGTATTTTCAGATTATGTGAAATCATAAATACTGAGTTAGACACCCTGTTTAAATAAATACAGCCAGCTAGTTATACAAAATCACAATCTCCGAATATGTCTATATAGATACAGATACACAGATATAAAATATGCATGTCTTGACCACCTAAAATTCAGGACTTTAAGAAGAGCCTCCAAAAGCTAATGAAGCCGTTTAGCTGCATGCCTACTCACCTCATGTGTGAATGAGCTTTTAGTTCACATTAACAGCTACATTTTAAGGCTGGATGCACAAGTTCTAATTGTTTCTTTTCAATTAATGATTTAGTGGCTAAATCTTTTTTTTGATCTCTCTAACAGATGGAAATCAGAACATCACAGAAGTAGATGCGCTTGATGTAAGGTAAAGTTCTGATGGCAGTGACAGGGAGATTGCCCATGGCACTGAGGTCAGTGCAGGGTTTTCTGATTTTTGTTAAGAACATGGCTGAATTACTCAGCTCATCTCCACCCACTTGTAGAACACATTTCTAGTTTTAGCTATGCCAGATGTAGAACCAGCCTTGTTATGAAGGCATGCAGGAGGGATTCCTAGGAGTGGGCTCCTTTTATGTTAGGTAATGTGCAGAGACTGTGGCAAAACTACCAGCATAATCCAAGAAACAATTGGGCAGACTAAGTGATAGAGTGTAGCACATGAATATGTTCCTCTAGAAGGAGGGTAAAGGGACCACAGGATAGTGATTACATGAATTTTTCTTCTCCACCTTTTGACATCATATAGCCCTGGAAAAGTTAACTACGTGCCCAATAACTTCCTTTGCTTCAGCTGCTCAGTGAATACAGCTGAGCAGAGGAAGAGCTATTTAGGGAAAGACATCCTGTAATGGTCATTCACAGGATCCAGGAACTGGTCTGCCCAAAATCCCTACCAGCCCTACCTCTGGCTGTATCCTAAGGAAGATAAATTGCCAAAATCCAGATAAACTTAGGTATTGGTAGAGGTGAAATACCATTCATAATTACATGGCTAATGTTGAGAATCTTTGCATTTCATCATGGTAAATACTCTAATTGCGGAGAGTGTGAGAAAGCACCCCACATAACTTTTCTTATTGGTTATCCAGCCAATGTTGTAGAAACATTGACGCTAGAGTCATCCAGATGCTAAGAGTCATCCAGAATTCCAGTTCCCTGTTTGAATTCTCAGATGTTACAAAAAGATGTTTTATGAACAGATTGCTGATAATAAAGTGGAGAAGCAGAAATAGTTTAAGGATAACTTTGGTCATTTTATAATGAAACAAAAGCATTTGGCTGATGAAACTGCACTCTACTGTCTGCAGGCAAATATTCTAAGCAACCTGCTTAACTTTTGAGATCAGACGAAATAGGCCATTCTCAGGGTGGTATGGCTAAAACACACTGTATGTGTGCCAACATGCTAATCCCCATCACAATCAGCAGGCAGGTCTCAAGGGTATTCAAAGGCTATCCAAAACCTTCAGAACTCTCTAATGCTTCTGTAAATAGCCTGGTGGGGGAGCGGGGGGTGTAAGGGAATGACTCCTTCATAGGTTGACCACCCAAGGAGAAAAAAAACTGCACCAAACTGACCATTCCATAGCAGGAAAAAAAAACCCAACCCAGTTACATGCCAAAACTAACAGCTGTCACTAGAGCCAGTCCTAGGGCAGCATGACCTAGACTGTCATTCTGTGTACCTCTAACACTGGCCTTGTCTATTGCCAGAGCGTTGTAGTTTCTGTTTTCTGCATCAATACCTCTGTGTCTACAAAAGCAGTAAGATTGTCTGCTTTGTCTCTCAAAATACAGCTATGCCAACATTTGGAAACAACCTTCTGGGTCCAAGTGCACAGTCCATAGGTGTGCTATCACAGATTTCTATGTTGTGTTTTGCTCATAAAGCAGTAAAATTGCTCAATGCAACTCCAAACATCACACTAGTTGCCACGATAAAGTCCTTTTCCTAGAAGCTGGGTAGGTCATTTGTTCTGTCCTTCAGAACAACACTGTCCTTCATCTTCAGGATTTTGACAGCTGGTTGCTAAAAACTTGGATGAATAGCTTTGATTTCATTTTCTTTTATTTCTTCTCCCTTTGCAAGATACACCGGGCATACCACCTCATCACTTGTTTATTGCTTATGATGCAGCCCTTGGTTTAGTTAGAAGAACTTGAAGTAGCTACAATTCCAACTAAGCATATAAGCACTATCCAGTTATGTTAAAATAATACTTAGCTGTAACATGGAGAATTGATGCCAAGTCTAAAGTGCACTGTTATGTGCCCTATAGTGTTCCTAATGAGACAGCCTTCTGACAAGAGAAAATACAAATACATTGTAGAGAAACTGTTCAGCTACCTGATGGAGTCTAGTACGCAGTCAACACTTCTTTTTACTGAATTGCTGAACAAACCCAAGATTTTCAAAAATACCTAGCAATTTAGGCTTTTCCTAAAATATTGCACATTTTGAGGTCTTGTCTTCTAAAAATGGATCCTCCAAGTCTTTAGTCAACAGAAAAAAAACTCAGCTAGCAGCAATACAGGAAGGGAATTCAATTAGCCATTAACTCATTAATCAAGAATGTTTTCGACCTCTGGCAACAGGCAAACCCTTGATCCTGCAGTGAAATACAAAATGAACCACCAAAGAAGAGGAATTGCATTAATCTTCAATCATGAGCACTTTTTTTGGCATTTAAAGCTGACAGACAGACGTGGCACTCTCGCAGACAGAAACAATTTAAAACACAGGTAAGAAACTCAGTTTCTCTACTAAAGCTTAAAAAGCTAAGCTTCAGAATTCATGCTCATAAAAGCAGTTACCCACATCTTACATATAAGTATAGAACAAAAGATCTGGCAGACAGAAGCACCTATGCAACCTTGGCAAAGAAAGCTGTAATAAGAAAGCTTCAAGGCACATTGCTTTAAGTCACAGAAACTGCTGGCAGAAGTCCTGTGATTTCAGTGAGTCCAGAGCTCTCTGAGGACAAACTCTCTGAAATAACTTTAGGTGCCACACCTGCACTTGACACCAGTTTGAGTCCAACTTTATTAGCTGTTCTCATAAATAATGCATAAATGGGAATATTCATTCTCCTGCAGGGAAAGCAGCTGAGCTCATAGGAACCAACATATAATCTGAGCAAAGTTTTTACTAATACTCATGTGTTTTAACGATAGTTTGACAGACCTTGGGTTTGAAGTCAGACATTTTGATGATCTGAAAGCAGAAGATGTGCTGCAGAAAATATCTGAAGGTAGGAGGCTATGTATTTCTTATGTCTAACAGTTTGTAGCAGAATTTCCAGATATCATTTCTTCCATTCTCCCCATTCATCCAACTTAAAATAATTTTTGTGCAGAAGGAAGTTTTTTAACATTAGAAGGATTTAAGCGTTAGGCCTCAGATTATTTTATTGCAGGGTAAGTGAAGCTTCTGTGGAGAGAACTAATGAAGTTGCCAAGAGCTGAAAGAAAGTGACTGCGTAACATTATTCTTCCCACTTTTAGTGGCCCTTGCCTTCAGCCATGTTAAATCATTGCACCTCCAAAATCTTTGCAGTATTACACTATCTGAAAATAGGGTTTTATTTGAAACAGGACTAGTCAGAGATTGAATGATATTATGCAAATGTATGATGTTTTTTAAGCCTAAAGATCACTTTTTAGTCGTCTAAACAGCACTTGACTATTTCAGCCTCCAAAGATGACCACAGTAATGCTGACTGTTTTGTTTGTGTGTTCCTGAGTCATGGCGAGAATGATCATGTTTATGCATACGATACCTACATCAAAATTGAGTCAATCACTGACATGTTCAGAGGAGACAAGTGCCAGAGTCTGGTGGGAAAACCAAAGATATTTATCATTCAGGTAAGATGTTTGTTTCTGCATTCGGTGAAGTTAATTCTGACCTACGTCTTCTTGTAAAACAGGAGTTGGTTTTCCTAACACACTCCTTCTACAAGGGAAAGTTTTTGCATCTTTAGGAAAAAAGTTACGGAAAATTGTTCCTTAAAGAATTTAAGACAAGGATTCTTCTCTTAAAAAACAAAAAACAACAAAAAAAAAAAAATCCAACAAACCAACCCTTATGTATATGAGTGTTATTCTTATGATTCTAGCTGTATTTAATAAGCAACCCAGACTAAGCCCTTGTCAAATTGATTGTGAGTGTATATTTTTGTTTCAGGGTTTGGTTGGTTGGTTTTTTAGTTGGTTGGGTTTTCTTCTCTGTTTTTTTCTTTTGTTTCTTTTTTGTCCACGACCAGTACTTGGCATCTCTGTAGAATTCAAACGATCAATTTAAGGCTTTATAGTCTCAGAAATACGGTTTGTGCTAAGTGGTCAAATAAAGCCCATATGTAACTCCCTGTTTCACTCCTCTGTTCACAGAATAATGCAAGTTGGAAGGGACCTTCAGGGTCTCTGCTCCAGCCTCCTGTTCAAAGCAAGAGTCAGTTATGGGGTCAAACCAGGTTACCCAGGGCTTTATCTTGTCTTTATTCAGATTACAATTAGCAAATTCATGGGAGAACCTGGCCCTCAGCAGATTGTAGCTGTAGTACTTTATTCAGCACTGCCTTGCCAGCATGTCTGAGGGAGCTGATTGTTCTACTCTACTCAGTACTGGTGAGCTGCATTTGAAGTACCGTGTCCAGTTCTGGGTTCCCCAGTACAACACAAATACAGACTTCCTGAAGTGAGTCCTGCAAAGGGCCACAACAATAACTGAGGGACTGGAGCATCTCTCATATGAGGAAAGGCTGAGAGAGCTGGAGCTGTTCAGCTTGGAGATGGCTGCTCAGGGGAAATCTTATCAATGTTATAAACAGCTGGGGGAAGTCAATAAAGAAGAGGCACAAATCAGAACACACAAAATTCCATCTAAACACAAGAAAACACTTTTTTACTCTGAGGGTGGTAAACACCCTCAGAGTAAGAGAAGAAAGTCACTCAGCTGCAGAGTCTCCCTCTGTGAAGATACCTGAAAGCTGACTGAACACAGTCCTGGACAACTTACTCTAGCTTAAGCCTGGGTTGTTGGACAAGGTGATTTCAAGAGGATCACGAGATCCCTTCCAATCTCAGTGATTCTGTGATCATCTCAGCTTTTTCTGGCTTCATCACGGGTGTTTTGACAGGGAAGCAAATGGGTCTTTATGAATTCAGACTCATGGTAATGTGGAAACAATCTAACAAGAGAAGTCCCCTCTGGTTAGCATCAGAAATACCATGTTAACATAGGTGAGCTTGGAAGAGGTGAAAGCATAACGATACTTCTAATCAACAGGCATGTCGAGGTGATAAACATGATGATCCGGTTATTGTTCAGGATTCACTAGACGGTAGTGATAAATCCATTGTCAATGAGACTGAAGTGGATGCAGCTGGTATCTATACCCTGCCTGCTGGTGCAGACTTTATCATGTGCTACTCTGTGGCACAAGGTAAGTTCTAGTATTTTACGTTCAGTGTCTGATACTTCAGCATAACAAGCTTTAACATTTACTCATTTTGCAGTCAAAATAATGAGTACAGTTGCAAGTTGTGTTTTACATGTCTGGTAAGTGACATCTTGTCTGGGAAAGAGCCTCACATATTAAGGAAAAGTGAAAATAAACTATCAAGGTTGCAGTTAATTTGCTAAGAAGAAACATTCTCATTAATCTGACAGCTGCTGAGCTGTCTGCTGGCAGCAAGCATTCCGTTCTTTTCTAGGACTGTAGGATTCTGGTGGCTTACAAATTTCACTGCACTTACATGGCTGTCCTCTCTGTTCCTCTATGTATCTTGCCCTCAGTCCCATCTGCTTTCTTGTAATGTGCAGATGCAATCCTGTAAGCTGTCAGCCCCTGAACCACGCTCATCTTGGCTAAGCACTGGAAGTGATCTCAAAGCCATTTCTGATCTACAATTTCCACTGAAATTACATAATTGTCAAAGTAAGATTTACACCCATTAGTAATCCCTTATGGATGCAGCTAGCAAGCAGTAATTCTCCATTTTTCAAATGGCATCACCATTTACATTTGGATATATTTTTATGTTTGTTCCACTTCTACAACAGGTTACTTTTCTCATCGTGAAACTGTAAATGGCTCCTGGTACATTCAAGATTTGTGCGAGGCACTTAGGAAGCATGGCTCTTCCTTGGAGTTCACAGAACTTCTTACTCTTGTTAACAGGAAAGTATCTTATCGCAAAGTGGATATGTGCAGAGACATTAATGCTATAGGAAAAAAACAGATTCCTTGTTTTGCCTCAATGTTAACTAAAAAATTGTATTTTCATCCAAAATCTAAGTAAAATATTACTGAATAATGACAACCACTAATTAGTAGTCACTGCAGAGGTGAAAGACACACCATCTTAGTTCAGGAGACTAATATTCTACAAGATTGTTTGCAAAAATACTGGGATCAAACGTTATAGTTTGTATACATAATAGTCTCCAAAATCTTAAAGCAATTTTAAAGCTAGTTTTACAGCTGTGTTCATCTCAGGGAATTTGGGAAAAGTTGACTGGCGCAAAACTATCAGGTGCTCAGATTTTATGGGAACTGGTACTCTAGATTACTTTTTTCCTTAAAAAGTTTTTTGGTGTCTAACTATGGCACATTTTAATATTTGCAAAACATTTCAAATGTTGCATTAGGTTAACTTGCTCCAAGAGCACAGTTGACAGGGAATATGTAGGGCATCTTTTGAAATTTGTGGACAGCAGTATCCACCTTCCAATTTCTGTGCGTTTATTGAGCTTTTTAGATGTTTTTTTTTCTCTCAGCACTAAAGAGGAGCTCAATTACTTGAGTACACCTGTAGCACTAATATAGATAGAAGACTGCTTTTTGCTTGCAACATCATTTATGTCTGGGGCACAACTACAGCTTGCTGGTGCTTTGTATCCTCAGGAGAAAAGCAAGCAGTAGTTAAGTGAGACCATGCACCACTTGCTTAGTGTGACTTTGGGTAAGCTCACCTTGCACATATCTCTAAAGCTGAAGCACATCATTTCAAGATTCCAGGCTTACTTACAACTTCTGGTCATCTCTAGGCAGCTCTGTAAAATACTATATAGGCGAGCCTTCATACTAAAGACCTTGGTGCTGGATCAGCCTTTTCCTCCTCTTGGCCTCAGAGGAGATCAGCCATACTGTCACTGTGTACATAAAAGTGATGGTGCATTTGTCACTATAGGACATTTCAGCATAGGATTGGTACTACTGCAGCATCAGCAGTAGCTCAATGATACTGACTGGAAGCAAATATTTCTTTTATTATTTTTTACATTATTGGTACATATGCTTAACTCTGGGGAACAGTGGAGAACTCGAGAAAAGTGTCTTAATCCACTTTCCTGGGTATGAAGTAATTGATTTAATGGCTCTGCTTCAGTTAAATCTTTCCATATACCATGTCCTGGCTCACAGATGTTAAGTCTTCCTATAGCTATTTTTAAGCTTTGTATAAATCATGTATGTCTGATTTTTTTAATAAATTCTTTCAATAAAATACAACCGTGAAACAAATTATTTTATAGTAAAGGAGTTTGCTCTTATTTTTCCAGCAGTATTTACTAAAAAAAGCTTACTTGTGATGCACACCTAACCTCACCAGTGGTGTTACACCAGCAAGAGTCAATGCTCAGACCTGGGAAGAGGAAACAGTAATTTCAGGGAAAAAATCCTTAATGCAGAAGTTAATTATTCTATGAGCTACTGCTGTGCCATAGTAAATGGTACTAATAAAACACCCCTGTCATTTTACTAACAGGCAGAATGCCTCCATTTTAGTACGGAGATTTGACAAATATCTTGAAGAAATTCAACAGCTTCTTCACAGGGTTTAAAAACCAAAAAACTCCAAAACCAACCAACCAAACAAAACCAATAAACCATCAAGCAACCACATAATTTTTATACATATTTATTGCAACTTTCAAAACTGTAGTGGTCAAAAATGTCCAGTTCCTATAGAGCAACTAAGTGTTTGTATCAGCTTTGAAAGAGCAATTCTAATATATACAAAACCAAAGTCAGTCCTTATCCTTGATTTCCTGGACTGGGAGCCTCAGTTGCAGAGTCTGGCGCAGGCGCCTGAGCGATTCTTCTGCCTGCCAGTGCAAGAAAGAGTGAGAGTTCATCCTTCTGCAGCCCCCCATATTCTCTTTCACACATCCCATATCTTTCTCAGAAGGCATTGGTCTTGCACAAGAAAACAAACTATTCAAATGGAGGGCACTGA
This sequence comes from Lathamus discolor, assembly GCF_037157495.1. NCBI lineage: Eukaryota > Metazoa > Chordata > Aves > Psittaciformes > Psittacidae > Lathamus > Lathamus discolor. The sequence continues at coordinate 110,086,113 of NC_088884.1, forward strand.
ACATTAACAGACCTGCTCAGGTCATTCAGCCAGTCTCCAGAGAGAAGTATCTGCCTTGCCCATCCAACCATTCACCCACACCCCAAAGTATTATTTTCCTGAAATTAAAGTCACAAAATTCATACTCTCAGGCTACTGAAAAAGTATCAAACTCTAGCCTTATGTCAAATGTGGCTCTTGAAATGATACTTGAACTGAAATTATAGGTAGTTTCAATTTTCTTCTATGAGACATTGAGCAAAATGCTGGTGAGATGGGATGGGGCTGGGGGGGGGGAAGAAATGAGGAGAGAGAGATCTGCTACACTTTTTCCTGAAGACCACAAAAAGTTTCTCATTTTTCATCCCATTGTCTGTATTCTATAAATCTAAGCTTTTACTTTAGGAATAGGATTAAGATGTTAGATCCTGAACTCTGCAAAACATTCATTCTCCTTCCACAGAAGGGAGGAGGATTGTGTTACCACAGCAGTGCAGCAAACGTACTGTCTCCAAAGGCAATACAGCTTTCTACTGAAATGGCAAAAAATGCAACACTGTAGAATATGCAAAAAATTGGGTGTGCAGGGCTGTTAAACTGACTTACTTGTTTTGAATTAAATTCATGAAGGTCTCCCTTTTTGATGACTTACTTACTGAAGTAGTTTATATGTCAGTAGCAAACACTGTATGGTCATTTAAACAACTGAAACTGGGTGACAAGTAATACACTGTTTTAAATGTAAGTAGCAAACCTTGAGGTCAATTTTCTATTAGCTTAGAGTTTACTGAAAAATTCTTAAGCAAGCCAGAGGCTACCTCATTATTTAAGGACTGTATTTAAATACCTCTGCTATGTTTTCTTTGAGCTGGTTGTATCGTTCCACGTTAAAATGCTGCTTTTTGCATTTCCGATAGAAGTAGTGGAGGAACTGCCTGTCTCTTGCATCAGAGTAAATGTAGTCCTGGTGAAGAAAGCAGGGCACATATATGGGGTTAGCAAGAAAACTGGGTAGAAGTCCATTTCAGGAAGATTTATTAGCTCAACATGCACACGTTCTGTTAAGAAACTATATATGAGGTTAGGTTCTATAGGTCGTAAGGGCCTTTTAGACATATGGTAGGAATCATTTCTTTCTCATCTACAGAAATTTTCAATTACAATAAGGATACAGCATGATCTTTGTGACTGGAGCCACTGACTAAGTCAACTTGGACACTGCTTCCAAGGAGTCAGAGAAAGTTCAGCTACTATTTCTCAAAGACTCATTTGAAAGTCTCAAGCAATGGTGTCAGCAGCTGTTCAAAAGAGCCAAGTAGTAATCTCTGTACCTACTCATATACAAAAAGCAGGAACACTTTACCCTCTCCTAAAAATCAGTGAGGAGGAGTAAAACTTGCATTCAGAGCCAGTTCTTCATAAAAACAGACATGTCTCCCCTTTTCACTAAAGGAGCCTAATGTCTTACGAGGTCTATAGATCCATTGGTATTATGGAAGGAAGTGCTGGCTCCTCTGCCACATACCTCCATAACAAAAAGACTTTCACATCCCACAAGTTCAACATCAAGATGTCCACTCTGGGAGTAAAGTACAGAGCTAAAACCGGCAAAAGAAACATTTCTCAAAGTCTTACAGTCTGTATTATGTAACTCAATTAAGATCTGGTCTTTATGTTGGTCAGCAAACGTTTTTTCTTCTAAACAATGCCTGTTCCCTGCTCCATTTCAGCTGTCTCAGGTTTACCTCCATTCATCAATGGAGGTAAATCTATTTTCCAATGTCAAGGAAAGCAGTCAGATTATGAAGAGCAAAGCAATAACATTTTTTCAGGCACTGAACTGGGTATATTTCAGTAATGCAGCTGCCGAAGTTCCAAAGGGTTTAGTACTCTGCATCATTTATACATAAACTCCACCAAATAAAAGCTGCTGTTCAGAGATTTGCTTCTGTAAGGCAGCATTCCTAAAACTGGCACAGCAGTACTATTTGCTCTCCAGTTTTAGCAATGAACAATGTGCTGTTTACTACTTAAAGTGATCTACAAAATATTAAAAAGGAACACTAATAAGACTTATTAAATAAGTGGCTGGTATGGAAGTTCACGTGTAACAGTTAACCTGGCATGCTTTCGTACAATGTAATGTTCATATCCAGCCCAATTAGGGATCAACCAGGTCTGATGGCAAGGCTACTTACTGAACTGTGTTTTCATCAGAGCCCAAATATTGTGATTTTCAGAGTCCATTTTCCTCCTTTACAATACTCCAGACATTCACAAAACAAGGACTTACCTGCTTAGTAAGAATAAAGTAGGCATAGAAAGCCATCGCACTCCCGTAAGTGATGAAGTATGTGACTGGCTCCATGATGTCCCATGAATAGACCCACCATGTGAGCCATGCCAACGCTCCCCCTTGGGTAGACATCAGAGCTAGGCCGATCCATAGAAGCCTGGTGGTCTTTGCATTTGCATTGACTGCAATTCTGTCTTTCATCTAAGGAAAAGAAACAGAGAAACCTGTTCAAGCCAATGTGAGTGCTCCCCTGATGTGATAGGACAAGAGGTACTGGGTTAAAACTTAAACAGGGGGAGTTTAGATTGGATATAAGGAAAAAGTTCTTTACTGTAAGGGTGGTGAGGAACAGAAAGGGTGGTAATACACTGGAATGGGTTGCCCAAGGAAGGAAGCTGTGAATGCTCAATCCCTGGCAGTGTTCAAGGCCAGGTTGGATGAAGCCTTGGGTGACATGGTTTAGTGTGAGGTGTCCCTGCCCATGGCAGGGGGGTTGGAACTATATGATCTTAAGGTCCTTTCCAACCCTAATTCTTCTGTGATTCTATGATTCTATGAGCAGCACCTCAACTATTTTCTCCTACTGGACTAGATCCTTTTTCAGGATATTATTACTGACTCCACTTACCCTGCTGAGAAAGAAAAGGACTGAAATCCTCTGCTGTGTACCAAGAAATCCTGCTTTTAATCTCCCCTTTCCACTACTATGTAGACATACAGGGATTTATGTCTACTGGATTTCCAATTACCATTCAAGACAGCTGTGGTTAATGCTGAGGCTAGTCCTTACAAAGCAGATCTGAAGCCAAGAAAACATTTGTCCACTTTGTCAGGCTCTTTCTGGCTTCCTCCCCTCATGCTGGGTTAGCTTAGCCTGCCCTAGATCAACATTCACACCTTCGCTTCTTGGATTCTGGCAACCATTAATCCAGACAATTTGCCTTGATGCCTTAGTGACAGGGAAATGCCTAACCTAAGACGGAGGTGATTTCTACCTCACTACTGCTTTGGGTTCTTTTTTTTCTGTGATGGGTATTCAGAACTCATACAGCAACAGCTGACTAAGTGGACTTTCAATCCCAATACAAGCCATATTGAGGCTTGTTCATGACAGCTTTCTCCAGGTGTTTGTGGCTTCTACCCAGGAAGGGTGCATTCCAGGAGCGAAAAGAACTGAACTGAAAATAATTAGAATTTGAATTGATTTGAACTGAGCCTTATTTACATAATGAACAAAACAGACACACCATAACCATTCATGCTGATTTTCTTCTATCACAGGACTTACTCTTGATGAAAGGAAATGCCTTTGAGTTTCTAAAAAGAGTGACCCCACTTTCCAACCTGTTCAAGAGGCAATAGCTCTTCTTTCAGATGGTCCAGTTTCCGTAGTAATTCTCTCTCTTTCCTGACCTGGTGATCTTCTAAATGTAGAGCCGCATACAGTCTGTGAACCAAGAATTTTATATCTTCCATTTCAGTAGCATGCTCACTACTCAGCTTATCTGAAAAGAAAATGTTTGTCATATAAAACATTTCAAGAACCCACCCTTCTTCATTCTTTCTCCACCTCCAACCCCAAAAAGCAGGACCATCCAATGGTAAAAAAAGAAAACACCCCTCCTTCCTCCCCCCCCCCCCCCCAAAAAAAAAAACACACCAAAACCCAAAACAAAGAGAAATTCTTTTATACAGACAGGTTCCAGTTCTCTGAGACTTCACATTTCTTTCACTCGATGAAGTGAGGTAATCAGAGTTAATAAGCATTGCTCTTACCTTTTACAGGAGGTGACACACAATATGCTATGTTGTTGATAACAAGTGTGAAGTCATTCCTCAGTAAGACCTCCATTGAGGTTGCACCACAGACCTTGCAACCATCTGCAGAAGAAAGATTTAAGTTCTAAATAATTTCTCATGAGGAGACAAACATTAACTGATATCCCTTTGGAAAAGTGCCACAGCTTTTTATTAATAATGTTTGGAAAGGAACTGTACTTCTAGTAAATCTGGTAACTGACAGCTGTAAGGAACATCAACACAAAGTGTGTGTCTCTGAATGCCTTCACTAGCAATGTTATTCAGACTCATCACTACAATGAGCAAGCCTGCATTTGCCACTTGTATTTGGACTGCAACTTCAGTATATGAAAAGGCTCTCATCCAAAAGTGTAGACACACTGCAGCCCTTCCCAGGGCATTCTAAACACAGCAGATCTCACATGATTAGTACTCTGGCAACACTTTTATTTCCTTGGTAACAGGAAAAATAGCTGCATCCAAATGAGAAATGGATCCTTTCCTAGTTTACATTCAATACACAAGGGTCAATGTAAACTAAAACCTCTGCAGAAATGTAGATCTGTTTTGTCCCATTTCTGCTTTTTGTTTCCCCTGTTTAAAGGGGCCTGGAGTTTGTAAATAACCTCTTCTCCTTAGTATATTACTACTCTTCCTGCCTGTGAGCTTTCGTATGTCCTCCTCATTTCACCATCCACCACACCTCACTGCAACTAGGAGGCAAAGGAACACACCACATCCTGCAGGAAGCTGAAGGCACTGAAAAGGAGTTCCTGAAGCCATTAGCAGCAACATGTAATGGTGGATCCCTGGAGCTCTCACTGGCCCAAGTCCAGATCCCAGAGCCACCCAGTAAAATCAGCCCCTCCAGGGGGTTCAGATGACCCAAGAACCCCCGGAGCAGCACACCACTGGTGCTGCTGGACACACTGCTGTAGTGGGGAGTGGGGGGATTCAAAAGCCACATCCACAATACCCATTTGACCTGGTCTTCCATTTCCTATACATAAAAAGGGCACTGTCTCTTGCCCCTGCCAAGAGGTGGGCAGTGTCAGAAAACAGCAGCTTTACTCCCGAGATGGATAATAATTTTTTTATATATAAACATTTGTCACAGTGCTACTGCGCCAGCACCTCCATCGGTCCTCATGTGCCCGCTACAGAAAGGCACAATAGCCGCACACCTGCAATTATTTATTCACTGGAACTCTATCCTCAGACCCCATCTACTGAGGCTAAAACTACTGAGCTCTGCAAGCTAATGCATCAGCTGGCTCCCTGACCAACTGTATGTGTAGCAAAGCAAACATGGGAGGCTAACACTAGCACTTTCAATCCAAAATCTTAAGTTTTAATATGCCCATCCACCCTTTTTTTTTTTTTTAGTGTAACAGAACATCATTTGCATGTAAATGATTAAGGTGATATTTATGAAGTGACATTTAAGCAAAAAAAACTGTTCAAAAGAAGTGCCAGACAAGCTCTTTGTTCTGGATGTGATAAAACACCAATTTATTAACCTGCCCAACCTTTTATTAACTGAAAAGCAGAAAAGTTTGGGGGTAGTGAGGTGTTTTGTTTTAGAAAATTCCCCACAGGCTTTCAGCAAAAGGCTACTTTCCTTCCTATACCTAACTAAAAGTGTTCAAATGTGGACAAAGGGCCATTTTTTGTCTACAGAAGTTTTGCAGAACCAAATTCAACTCCACAGAAAATGAGTCATCATACACAGCATTAATATTTTCAATTAAGGTTGGCTTTCATTTAATGGCTAAATGACACAAGAAGTGTCTAAATCAAGGCTTCAAAATTTTTCATTAATAATAGATGTTCAAATTCAACCCCTCAGTACTTGAGCAATAGTTTCTCTTTACAGTATCAGTTTCATAATGAATTAAACATCTAAGCTTGTCCTCTAATATCACCATTGCCTGGGACTTGAAAAATACAGAGCAGAGAACTGTTGAACAGTCATTGTTTTAATCAAAGTGGGCAATGTTTCTATTGCAAAGTCGGGGTGGGGGGGCTTAAACAGGTGAGACAGGTGAAAACGGTCCAAATTCCATTTCACTTTGGAACTTGCCGCCTATCCATGCCAGAAACATCAGACTTGTAGGTTTCTTATGCTTCACAAGTGACTGATGCTTGCGTTGACGCAAAACAAGTAGTTAACTTTTGCTGACAGGCCACAGGAGAATGCAATTCAGCAGACAATCACAAATACTTCTGCCATGGATGTGTCTGCATGATAGGATAGTAGTACTCCGAGGTTAACTGTTTGCCAGCACATGTTTTTGGCTAGCCCTGCCTCACCCCAGTAAGAAATCCTCTTCAGTCAAAAACTCCATGTTCAGGGGAAGGCCAGCTGCTGACAATGACTATTAGTCAAAGTGGCTTCTGAAGAGTCTCCTACAAAATCATCTTTTCCAAGAGAATTTTCTAACTTTGCTGCCTAACAGACACAGCCTTAATAACAATAAAAAAAATTAAATCCAAAAAAACAAACACCAAAAACCCAACACACAAAAAAAAAACCCCAAACCCTAACACGAAAAACCCCAACACGAAAAACCCCAACACGAAATCCCCACAAACAATGCCAAAGTTCCTGTGTATATGAAGTTCATCCACACACTGGATCCACAATGAACCCCTACAGTAAACAATGCTAAACCTGATGGAGGACTGAACTCATGCTTCAGGACAGAAAGGAATTCCATTTGAAAATTCCACTTGAAAGGAAATGTATTCATTTTGAGGAATGACAGAATTGTAAAATACCTGTTGCAAAGACTTCTGCTCTCTCAACTCCTTTATCTTCTCTTTGCACATCCTGCAGGAACGCCTCTACGGTGGCCACCATTGGTTTAATAGTGAACTGACAGCGTTCGCTTCTTGTGGGCAGCGTAAGAGTTATCACAGGAAGACCATGCCTGTAATCAATAGTTACTTCTGGGGGGAGGAAGGAAAGAAAACAAAGTGAAAAAGTAATATTGTAAGTTGTAGTTTAATTTAAAGGCTGTTTTTAAAACACAAGATGAATAAAGAGAAAAAAACCACAAAAACACTCTAGATTTCTTTAATGATACAGTACCTCTGTTTTTAGGGGATATATATATAACATGCAACTAACGTCATCTGCCCCTACTCCCACAAAAATGAAACGCACATCTCTACATGGAGGGGAGGGTGCAGAATGTGCTGGGAAAGCTTACCGTCAGATGGCACCAGTGTTCTGTAAGGTGCTCCCTCCTGTTCCCTCCACGCTCCTGTATGCTTCCACAGCCGCACCTGCAGCACAGACACAGGGAGCCTGCTTTTTGCAATTTCTATGCAAAAAGACAGAACCATCCTTACAGACAGTACAAATATTGCCAAAGGTATTAAGGTGTTGCTATAAACTTTTTGTCTAACGTGGTTTAAATAACTCCAAGAAAAGGGGAAGGGGAAGGAAAGAAAGGAAAAAAAAATGGCAATGGCTCTGAAGTGCTTCATGCAACCCTTACAATAAGACCTCTCCTGTCCTGCAAAAAAGAGCTGCTTGAAAAGTCTCTACCTCATGGTGCCTGAAGGCAGAAGTGTTCTGCATCAGTTCAGAGTCTGTAGTGAAACTTAAAACAGTGGGCTTGGTTCTAGTGAAGTCTTCTACTGCTGAATCATATACTTCTGACACTTTTAATGTTCTCAAATAAAATATAAGTGACTGAGGTTACTTTCCTTAATTACATACTGTACACCAAAAGTTAACTGTTGACATTCATGGTGTTAAGAGACAAACCCAACAATGCGGCTTGCCAAAGTATGGAAGAATTTTTTACTTTTTAAACATGAATGTCTGTTTCAGCTCTAGCTGAGATGCTTCTGCAACTAACAGCACCACTAGCCTCTGGTACCACATTGAAGGAAGCACACCCAGATGCTGTAGGTATCCTCGATGCCCTGGGACAGGGATAACAGCAGGTTTCTGAACCTGCCTGGTTGCGCTCCCAAGCCTGTTCCTTCCTAACATCAGTGAGAACCATTAAGATCTTTTAACACAGCCATGTCAAAACAGAGAAGGCAAACTGCTCTGATTAGACCCATGTATTTCAAGCAGTCCACCCACACTGTGAAAGATGCAGTGACTTCAGAACAAAAGGCCTCTGCCTCTACAGCTAGTCCCCCTGAACAAGAACAATTTTATTGCAGTGACTCCCACAAAGCAGGCATTACTGCTATAAACTAAGTGTACCAGGCAGAAATACAAAGCGAAATCACATCCCTGACTAAGCTGGTTACAAGAATTGTCCGTAGGCTGGGCCAAGACACTTGGCATGTAACTTTGCAATCAAGATCTGATATCTATCATCCAAAATGCCCCAGGCATCGAATTGCACCCAGCCTCTATCTGAAGGTTATTTATTTTCTTTTGTTGTAAATTTGGGTATCTACTTTACTTAAAAAAGGAAACAATGCATTCAACAATTAATACATCACAAAATATTTAAATATATTAAGTAAAAAATATATTAAATTACATTTACTGAAATAAGACCATTAAGGTATTTCATTCTATTATTCTTTAGACTTTGACATTATGACTTATGCATGGTTCACTGAAAGAATCTCTATATACTAAAGGTTTTCTTAAATTTTTTAGGTTGTCTGTTAATGCAGCATACCCATTAAAATCACCTGCAAAGAATATGTCTAGTATAAGAAAAGCAAAAGCCACTGAGCCATGCAGTTGAATTGATTCCAAATAATAAATTCTTCCTATCAGGCTGATCAACTGGGAAGTGTGAAGGGCTGAGTCAACTTTCTCCCTATATTTCCAGATTTAAATCTCCAGTTTCAATGAAGTTATTAAAGCATTACTTTGCACCTTACAGCCAAAGCACTGTGCCCCTTTCAAAGTGCTAGGAATGACCCCTACCCTGCCACTGGAAAAGAAATGAAGTTGGCAAACTGAACTACAGGACCAAACCAATGAGACTGCCCTCACAGTAACATCAGTGAGAGCTGGAATCTTGGCTAATTCATCTCACCACACAAAGGCTGAAGAAAGCTATTCTATATCTTTCTGCAATACAAACACACACATGGCAGGATATCCTAAAACGCTTTAACACAATCACAACTATGGGAATCAGGCCAAAGGCTTGTGAACAACATTTAGCTCTGAAACTGTTAGCTGTTTCTCCCTCAGCTATATTTGCTTCCTAAAGCAAAACACTTGTGAGCAGCAGTTGGCCACAGCGCACATCTCTTGACTCAGTTCAAGGCATGGATGCTGGGAGTGAAAATTCATGAGAATTTAAGGCACAGAGTGCTAACTGTGATAAAAATAATCCAACATATTCCATTAAACAATACGAGTTGGTATAAAACAGAAAATATACCAATTGGTATAAAACAAAAAAAGTCAGTATAAACCAGAAAATACATATGCAGTTTAAAGAACTATTTTCTCTGTTAAGGGTCTCTGTAAGCAGAGAAGTTGCCACTCTTAAAGTCGAAGAGGAAATTCCGATGATCTGGTTTACAGCACAGCTTTAGAGAGTAATGTAGGAGCAAAACTGAGCTAGAAAATTACACAGCCAGACATGAGGAGTGGGAGAGACAGGAATAGCAATATTGCATTTTTCACTTTTGAGAGTGGCAAACGACTGAACCTACCTACATTGCAGTTTCTGGAGTTAGCTGTTTCAAATAAGCTATCTCTTACGACGCTGAGTGACTGCACCTGCAAACTTCAGCTCAAATTTATGTGTGACCAGTTATGAGTAATAAATTGCTATTATCATCAGTATAGGAGGAGACATGAAAACCTCTGATCTTCCTCAGCACTGCATATGCAAATAGAAACCTCATCAGGAACCATAACTTCTGTTCTATGGAAAACTGTAATGTGGGTGGGAAGGGAGAGAGCAAGAAATTGAAAGATTTCTTCTCAATAAAAAGTGACCTTAATAAGGAATTCTCCAAAAAGATGCCATTAGGAGACTGTCTTGAGAGCACGGAACTATTGTCTTTGACACTTAGTTGGTTTATTACATTTTGATTTGACATATCAAAATGTTGTAAAATATCTGAATCAAAATGCAGCTAGCCTACAATGACATACTTGACCACTGGTTTGTCTTCGCTTATATGCGTCTCAGAAGATCTGGTAGCTTTGGTTTGTTGTTTTGACAGCAGAACTAATGTAATGCTCCTTCACCATCCCAGTCCCCCTTAATTTGCATTTATTAGTAGAAAGCTATTCATCCCAACCAAAAAACAGTTGAACTCAGTCTGCCATCTTCTTGAAGAGACTTTATTCCTCTAGCATGAGATGCTGTCAAGAATGCCTCAAGTCAAACTCACAAGCAGCCTTCATAAAACACTATTACTGCCAACTGATACCATGAATGCTATCCTGTCCCATATTCTAATTTCCTTCTCTCTAAGGCAATGATAAGAACCTGAAATGGAAAAGCACAGTAATAAAACACACTATTCCCCTCAGCATAAGCTTTTTACCCTTAATTACACTGCAGCGAAACACACTCTAATCAAAACTTATCTTGCAGTGTGCTTTTCAATAGTAAAGTAGTATTACAGTCTTTCCTTTGGCAGAAGAGGAGAGCTCAGTTATCTCCTGGAGACCCTGTCCAACACCTTGCTCACAGCTACTGGAGAAGGACTGGAGGAAGGGAACAGAACGGAGAAAAATCATGGGGGAAAACAGCAGTTACAATGCCTAAAAATGAATCTTGGGGCCTCTCTGAGTGTCTCTAGATGAGCCAACGACCCCTGTATTCGGCATTCTCCCCACACACTGATCTACTGATCTTTTCCAGCTTGTGAAGGAGAGGGCAAGACAAGTCACCCTTCTAGATGCTGCTTGCTTGTCTGGAACAGGAGGAAAATGAGGGCCGGTATTGTGTTAGCCATTGTTTAGGGAGGACATGTACTACAAATAGCTAATTATATTTTCAATAGCAACACACATTTTTTTCTGTCTTTACTTACACCTAGAAGTTCTCTGCATATGAATGACTTCAGCTCCTGTCTGTTTCTCCAAGGGAAACAAACGAAGCAATTAAATATTTATGGAGTAACAATCTGCAACTTCAGAATAAACTATCTACAGACGTTTCAGAAAGGTTTAAAACCAAGGGAAAGGAGGAAAAAAAGCAGGTGCTGTCACAGTCTACTGCGTTTTCAGATCTTGTACAACCAAGATCACCAAAAAGGAATCAGTATTCAGACCAAGTTTACAGAAACTGCACATAAGGTATTTCCCTTTTTAAAATGAGTCACCAAGGCCATTTGGGAGATATCTGCTGTTAAGTTTCTGTGCTGTTTTTATAAGCAATCCCACATGAGTAGGAAAATAAGACATAAGGAGCCCTAACAAGTGCCTACAATCATCTTAGAAGTGCCCATTTGATCTACAGAAACACCTTCTCATTAATTTTTCAGTAATTTGTCTTTGCTTATACTTAAAGGATCTTCACTGTTTCCCTACTGGTCCTAGAACAGATTTAGATGACCATACAACAACAGCCTCAATACAAACAGCAGGTTCAAGGTACATAGCTCAGATTTAACAGTATCTTCTGAAAGCCTACCTTAAATTAAACAAACAAACCCCCTGCAACAGACACATCACTCATCCTGCAATAATAACACCTATACCTGGTAACTTTCAGCAAGGGAAGAAACTTGTGAAAGTTGGGAGCATTCAGAATATGTACTTTTTTCTTTTGTATCTTCTTCTCTCCAGGACAGAGAAATTATGACAGATTTTCTTATTTTCCTGAGACACAGCTTTCCTGTCTCAATATGGACCATGTGGTGAATACCTTCTCCCAGCTGCTCCACAGGGCACTACAAGAACTGCACTGCAACATTTATATTTCAGTCCTGCAGCTTACATAAAAAACACAGTATTTTTAACCCCTTCCTCAGTACAAATCAAAGTTTAAAAAAGCAACCAAGATGTCTCTGCCAACAAAGCAGCAGTTTCAACATAAGCATGCATAGTCTGGTGATATTGAAGAAGGAAGAGCAATACAGCATTCATGCGGCTTTCCTTCAAAACTCACTTGCCTCACAGCACTGTAAAAACCAGAAAAGCCCAAGCAATCTAATTTTGGTTTCATGTGCCTGTTGTTCTTTGTGCCTTTATCATCCTTGATGATCTTTCATTTCCTGCCTCTGCTCAGGTTCTAAGAACACTTGGCACTAGATTTAAGCAGCCAGACAAACTACCAATGACCTAAGTGACAGCTGTGCTATGTGCATCAAGGCCACTGAACATCAAGAACCTGTTGTATGGCAGCCCAGCTAGTCAAATCCACCACTGCAGCAGAGCTTTGCCAGGAAGACGTTCCACCCAGCCTCCACTGAGCAAGTGTGCATCCTTCCCTGGATTTCTGTCACTACTGCTTTGTGCTCTCTCACACACTCCTTGCCCAAACTCTTCCTCTCCACACACTCCCCACTCTACTCAGCATATGCAAGTAGGGGAGAAAAGACTTTACGCAGCCCTGCCAAGTCAAAGATGATCACAAGAGGCAAAGTTTTTCTTCTCACACTGTATGTCCCCCAAGGTCATCTGACTCTCCACCAGGCAGCTGAGGATGTAGAGCTCTGGCTATCTAAGGAGGCACCTGGATTTGCATCCATATAGGTTTTACAAGCATTAAAAATATATGGTGAAAACACCAACATTTAAAACACGCTGAAATTAAGCCTCACTGTCCTCTATCCAAATGCATGATTTTAGTAGCAGTGCCCCCTTACTGCAAAGAAGCAACACCACAGGAAGTGTTGAGACAAAAAGGATGCACATCAGCTGACATCTGCCTGGCAGCATCATCTGAGGACAATTCTGAAGGTACAGATAATCCTTGCTTTTGAAAGCAAGCAGGTTTCTGAGCAAGTGTAAGGACAGGCCTAAACCAAAACAATTACACAGGCCAAGTGCATTGTTAGGAAGAACACCAAGATTTGTGTCTTATTTTATCAAACCTTCTTCTCCTTCCCTTCCTACAAAGAGAAGCAGGTCCAAAATCTCCTCTGAGTCTAAGGCTTTACAGTATTGGAAATCTAACATCTTCATCTGGTTTCAGTACAATCTAGTTGTTTGAAAGTTGCTGTTCTTCCCAACCTCATTCATTTTCAGAATGGAAGATAGGATGCAAGACCTAGAAGGAAGTGTGCAAATCAAGTGCAAATCAAAATATGGGTAAGACTCTGAGAAGGAGGGATTATAGCATGAAAATGTATTTGTGCTTAAAAGCAAGCCTACATGCAAGAGCTGTGCCATCTGTTCCCCAAAACCAGTCTTGGTCAAAAGATTAATCTGTCAGCACAGACAGGGTCTTTAATTTGTCCCACAGAATGGACCTTTGCTCTTGTGCTGTGCCTTCTGGGACAGGCATCCTGATCTGGGAAGTGTTGCAAAATTTTATTTTAAGGGTAATAAGAGTAACTCTGCTTTCAAAAATACTCTTACAGTTTATCTCTTTAGATAAGAAAATGGGCTTGCTGCATCTTTTCCTACAAAGGTCTTACAAAGAGCATATCCTAATGCACACAGCTGCTTTTGTATCTCTCTCAAAAAAAGCTCAATCACCTCTAGCAATAATACTCATTCTTCAAACTGCCAGCAAAGAAAAAGCTTGTTTAAATTTCAGCTGAAATGAGATAACAGAAGAGAGAGGATGCGAAGTCAGATGAATGCATTTACAGGTTTATCGAAGTTGCAGCCAACTCTCACTTTCCTCTTGCAGAGCTTTTCACATAGGAAGCACTGGGCAGATTGTAGCACACAGGAAAAAGATGATGTAACTCAAAACAGAACTGCTTGTCAACATTTTCACTTAGAATGGACACTTCCATTTACAATATAAATAACCCTACCCACCAATGCAATAAACCCAGGGTTTTTTTTATACACCTAGAGGACGCACTTCTTTTTACCAGGATTTTCTTTACTCAACTGTGCAGATTTCAAAATGCCTTAAGGCATTTACAGCTTGACTAATAAAGAAGAAAGGACTTGGGAAAATTGATTGACTTGGGGTTAAGAATTAGTATTGACAGATGTGTGCAAAAACGTCAGTCAGAATTATCAGCAGTGGAGAACTTTCCAGCAGTGGCTCTTAGGCAGCTTTTCGGCAAGGTTTTTAGCAGATATGCTCTCAAACAGACCTTGGAAAGGGAACAGCTGTGCAGCTGTATATGCTCCAGGCAGGGAAAGCTGTCTCTTCTCCACAGCATCCCTTCCATTCCCCACTTAGCCACCTCTCCAGGAAATTATTTCCATCTTTGTCCCACTGTGTGCATTTCCCACCTTGTCCCATCTCACACCTCCCTAGGGTCTGACCTCATGCCATCAGGAACCCCAGTAATCTGCAAAATCAATCATCTCCTCTATTCCTTTTCTTCACCTCCCTAAAAACTTAACTGCACTATACTTGCACAGTAGTACTGAAATTTTGCTCTTTTGAAGAGCATTTCTCCACAGCTATCAATTTCCGCTATCCAAACACCATCATCCTAAAAGCAGACTATTTCTTGGCAATGCAGACTGTCAGCTGCAGATCCAGAGCCACCTGGCCAGGCTCCAGCCAGCTTTGTGGACCAGTAGAGCTGAATCCTTCCCCTCTTATTTGCTCTCAAATACAAAACACTTCCCTGATCACCCTGGGGCAGAAGATGCCATCCCAACAAGAAAACACAGACCAAAAAAATCTGCACTTGACTTCAGCTGGACACAGCAGATTCATTCCATTTGCCCACCCACACTGAGCAAAGAAGCTTTTTAATTAGATAATTAATTATTATTTGGAGGGACAGGAAAATGTTAGGGATCAAATCTGAGGCAAGACAGGATAGCTGCATAGAGAAGGTAGTCTTATTTCTGTGTCTGGCTTAGTCCCAATATAATTTAGAGCAAATCCTGGTACGAGTATCTGAATGTTGCACTATTAGAGAGGTTTCTCCTTTTTCTCCTGCCACTGCATTTTCCAGGAATGATTTGCCTATATAATTATGTTAACATAGTAGACCATAATAAGATGCTTTTATAAATATCTCTGTAGCTCCTTTCCTTCCTTTTTGTCTTTTTGTTTAAATCTCTTTCCCTCTTCCACCCCCCAATAATAAAAGATCTGCAGTCAGACCAGCTGAAATACTTAGGAACGGCGCAGGCAGCTGTAAACGAGTACTTTTCCAAAGAGAAAATACAAATCTGTTTTGATTGCTTGAAAACAAACAAAAAAAGAAATAAAAAGGTAGGAGCAGAAGAGTTGACAGATTAGATTAAAAGCCTTTCTCTGTTAGCAGTTAGTATTAGTACACAGATGCAATGATTTATATCCCTTATAACAGATAGTTGTAAAGTAACTCCCAAACGGAACTTATGCTGTTATATTGCAGCTTTGTATGCTGTTACGCTCCTGTGGATGCTCAGATTACTTGCAGGGAGTGCAAAACACATTTTTTAGCCTTGTTAGAAAGTAACTAAAGAAAACAAAGGCATAAACAGCCAAGTAAAGAGAGAAGGCTGATCCTTTCCTTTTCCATAGCTTCTGAAGAATAGCATTAAACCAAAATTCTATGGCAGATACTATAAGAA
Organism: Lathamus discolor; assembly: GCF_037157495.1. NCBI lineage: Eukaryota > Metazoa > Chordata > Aves > Psittaciformes > Psittacidae > Lathamus > Lathamus discolor. Next base: position 110,101,805 of record NC_088884.1, read on the forward strand.
CATCCATAGCCAGTAACCAAGAACAAACTTAAGATCACAGTTAATAGAAACTTCACCAGGTTTTGCCAAAACTGTAGAGCTTTCTGGTATATATAAATATATATATATATAATATATATAAATATAAAATAAGTAATCAGACAAAAGCAAAGAAAATAAACATTTCTAAGCCACAAGATCAAAGGGGCCACTACAAATGTATCAGTACCAATTCATTTAAGAGTTTCGAGCCTTCATGCACACTTACAGAATCTTAGTATCATAGAATGGTTGGAAAGGACTTTAAGATCATCTAATTCCAACCCCTCTTCCATGAGCAGGGACACCTCATACTAGACCACGTCACCCAAGGCTCTGTCCAACCTGGCCTTGAACACTGCCAGGCATGGAGCATTCACCACTTCTCTGGGTAACCTATTCCAGTGCCTCACCACCCTCATAGTAAAGAACTTCTTCCTTGTATCTAACCTGAACTTCCCCTGTTTAAGTTTGTTTAAGTTAACCCTTGTCCTGTCACTACAGTCCCTGATGAACAGTCCTCCCCAACATCCTTGTAGGCTCCCTTCAGATACCAGGAGGCTGCTACCAAGTCACCACTTCACAGAACAGTTGCAACAAGCTGGGTTTAGCAACACTGTTGTAGAAACACTTCACTTGAGAAGACAACTTTCTTCTAAGTCCTTTATCAGAGGACTACATAAATGTTTTTAAAACCACAAAACTCATCCAAGTAGGCATCTATTTGTTTTCCTGGGAAAGAGCTTTGCTGGGAGAAGTAGCTTCAAGTGCACCTGTTAAAAGGGTAACCATAGCAAAGATAGCTAGAAAATCCAATCACTGCTCTGGCATGAAAAACAACCATGCTGTTGAGTGTGCAGAGGCCTCCTTATCCCAAGAGTTCAGCAAAGGTCCTGATGAGCATGTATGTCCAGGCACTTTACAACTTCTCAACTTTTGTCTATGGACCTATCACACTCAAATACTTGTGGACACATCTCAAACATTGCTATCACCCAAGAAGACACACCAAAATGTTGTCAGATATCAAGAAAAAAAAAAAACACCAACCCAAACATTTTTGCTTTCTTTTCTATTTTTCTTTTTGAAGTCTTTTCTCATTGCTGTTCAAGAAGCTATTTTACACTAAAAACATCAACTGGCTGTGGCTTTGCTGCTGCTGCCCACTTCCATGTTTCAGCTGTTAACATCAGTGTTTTAAAAATATACCTGGACTGAAACAGTGACTTAGTGAACTCATTTGCAGCACTCCTTATTGAATCCAGCATTGTCTGATTTTCACCTTCTTCTTGCACAAGTATAAAGCATACAGATAGCAATGATATTTGGGAATCAACAACCAATACTGTCTGTGATACACTGAGCCCTTCACTCTGCCCTTCGGCTTTTACTCTGTACCCCAAGCCTGTACATTTGTAACTTTCTATAGAGCAGGCAAAACAAGCAGAAAAACTAACGATTTCCTGTAGAGGTTTCCAGTGGTTTTTTTTTTTCCTAAAGCTTATTAGCATGAGAAAAACAATTAAAACCAGTAGAAGATGATAAAAGGCTCTGTATGCCCCAGATGGTGCAGCACCTGCATTCCAAAGCACCCTGCTGTGCTTCCTTGGGGGGGTTAGCAAATCTGCATGTTAGCTGCTCACTTTTCACCCCAAAGGCTTTGAACTCCAGCCAATTAAGAGCTGTTCTATTTTCTCTTCCTCTATTAATTCACTTAAGACAAGTATTTGAAAGGCTCGCGCAACAGACAGGGCAAGAACCTGCATTCTGTAAATGCAGAGTTTACCAAGTGTCTTTAGGAGCCCCTTTTAACATTAAAGCAAACAAGAATTTAATGCCACACACAACACACAACCAGTAGTCAAAACCTGCTGCTGTTTTTCTCCTCAGGCCCATAGTAACATCAATATACACTGGATGTAGTCACCCAGTCTTCCAACAGAAGCCGATTGCTATAATGCAGTGATTATGAAGCAGAACTTCTTGCCCAGCTCTGGGTTACATTTAAAAGGAGCTGCCATTGATGAATCACATTCCTGCAGACAGCAAAATCTCCACCCTGCAACACTAGAAAAGTCTGTTTCATGCTGGCACATTTTCTTTAAACTCTCTCAATTAAATCCTCTCACCTTGTTCGTTAATCAAGAGGAGTTTGCCGTTAAACATCAGTTTTCCCCCAGACTTGGTCCTAATTGACTAAAAACATATAATTTGGGGAAGGCACTACTAAAAGAAAACTCTAAAATTAAAGGTAATTCAATCCTGCAATGTGCTCAATGTCAGGCTGCCATGTTTACAGCCTCTGTACACTAGAACACAGCACAACACTGACCTAGAAAATTCATGGTCTGTGGTCATTCTATTCACCCCAGCTCCAACATACACCCATCAGATTTGTACAGGAATTCTACCTGAAGTAAAATCTCAAATGACTTATGTAAGAAACTATGGATAAGGGTATTGTTTATTAAGATTTATGTTAAGCCCAATGTAAAGGTTAGGCAACAAAAGATAGGAAACCACTTACTCAAACAGTCACCAGACACAGCTTGCGCAAGATAAGATAACCGCAATCGCTTACACAAACTAAACCAAGTACCGCTTATGCAAACATAGCAAATGATGAGTAAAGATAACTGTAAGATGCTCCAGGAACTGGCAGAAGCAAGACAAACAACTCCATGTAAGAACATATGGAGTAAAAGGTCAACTATGGAACAAAGGAAGAAGACTTCTTACTTCAACCTCAACGACCACCAGGAGACAGAAGTTAACCCCCTAGCAACAGCTGAAGCATGCGCAGAGTACCTCCACTACTTCATGAACACGGAAGTAAAGATGTATAAAAAGGGGATGTTCGAACTGCTCAGCACGGCAGTTGGCGGAGCGCAGACTCCCCTGTCGTCCAGCGCTGTCTTTGCTCATATTCTACTTGCTATAATTAATAAAATTTTAATTGGATTATGATCCGTTGTGGTCTCAATTTATAACAATTTTCTGGTGCCGTGACTCGGATAAGGAACGGTGGGCTTTGGTCCTCCGGGGAGGCGCCCCGTGACATTTCGCGGCCCCGCGACCAACAGCTTACCTCATCCTTACCGACGAACCTAAATGCTAGAATAATGAGCAAAGGAAAAACCGGTAAAATCCCATAAAATTCTGTGCACGGGAGTCCGGACGAAGACGCAGGACGCGTAAGTATATTGCGAATTTTTTCGCGGGTTTGCCGTTCGGACGGGATTGGGTTTCCTGGAATATAACGAATGAGAGGTTCGATATACTGAACCAAGCGAGTGTGGACTCTTAAGTACTGCATTTCCCATCTCCCGCGAGGGACTGGGCCAGGAACAAGGGGAGCGAGTGAGTGTTTGTTTGTGGATATTCCAGAAGATGGGGGCGAAGGGCAGCAAGCCTTCGACTCCCATGGGAAGGGTACCCATTGTACCTAAGAATACCCCTCTGGCATATATCTTAGACAATTGGAGACATTTCCCTGGAACCCTAGGGAAAGATAAGCAAAAAAATGATAGAATATTGTACTAAGATATGGGGAGGGAAGAAGATTTCTAAAAATGTCTTTTGGCCAGTCTATGGGTCAGAAGAAGATTGGGTAAGACAGCAATTAAACCTCTGGGTTAATAATAAAAACCCCTTAACCCGGAGGAGAGTCAATATGCGGAAGTGTGGCTAGAAAGACAGGGAGCTAGACTTTACCCGCTGAATGAGATAAAAACTAAACAAAAGAAAAAGAAGGAAGAGTTAGACGAAACCCTTCTAACCCCCCCTCCTTACATTCCTCCTCCTGCTCCCACAGCCCCTCCAGAGGTGCCCAGAGCATCCACTCCCCCACCAGAGTTGGAACAAGAGTCTCCCCCTCCTCCTAGATGCGTAACTAGAAGTCAAAAAGGGGCAGCTCAGATGTACCCCCTAAGGGAAATACCCATGGGGGGGCCTCAACCTGTGATCGGATATATTTCCGCACCCTTAAATTCATCTGACCTACGAGATTTTAAAAGAACCGAGATGGGAAACTTAATTGAGGACCCACTCGGAGTGGCAGAAAGATTAGATCAATTTTTGGGACCAAACCTTTATACTTGGGATGAGATGCAATCTATCCTTGGTCAATTATTTACTACTGAGGAAAGAGATATGATTAGACGAGCAGGAATGAGACTGGGATGCTCAACATGTCCAGGGACCTCAAGCAGATATTAAATGGCCACTCCAAAGACCTAATTGGGATAATCAAAATCCGGTACATAGAACTCATATGCAGGACCTGAGAACTATAGTAATTCAGGGAATTAGAGAAGCAGTACCCCGTGGCCAGAATATCAATAAAGCATTTATACCTGTTGCAAGCGAGGGTGAAGGGATATATAAGAAGACTCTGCAGGTTAATGTATGGCTACGTGACTGGTGCCAAAGGCAGGGGTTTGGGTTTTTCTGTCACGGGCTGCTGTATGGGACACCTGGTTTGCTGGTGACAGGCGGGATACACCAGTCCCAGAGAAGAAAAAGGGTTTTGGGGCAGGAGTTAGCAGGGCTTATTGACAGGGCTTTAAACTAGTTATGAAGGGGGGAGGGGATTTAACTGGGCCTGTTGGGGACAAGCCCAAGAGGAACATGCTAGGGATTGAAGGATGGCGGGCTAAGGAGGACTATCAATCTCTTGTTTCACTTGTGGGAAAGGATAGCTTTTTAGACCCTGTCCCGCAGGGGAAAAAGGGTACTAGGACTGGCTCCCTGAAATGCCTGTACACCAATGCACGCAGCATGGGGAATAAACAGGAGGAGTTAGAAGTCTGTGTGCAGGCTAAAGGTTATGATCTAGTGGCGATTACAGAGACATGGTGGGACAGTTCACATGACTGGAATGTGGTCATGGATGGCTATGTCCTTTTTAGGAAAGATAGGTCAGCGAAGCGAGGTGGTGGAGTTGCTCTTTACGTGAGAGAGCAACTAGAATGTATTGAGTTCTGTCCGGGGTCGGATGAGGAGCAAGTGGAATGTCTGTGGGTACGAATCAAGGGGCAGACTGGCACGGGTGATACAGTTGTGGGGGTCTATTACAGACCTCCTGATCAGGACGAAGGAGTTGATGAGGCTTTCTACAGGCAACTGGAAGTAGCCTCGCGACTACATGCCTTAGTCGTCGTGGGGGACTTTAACTACCCCGATATTTGCTGGAAGACTCACACAGCCAGTCATTCACAGTCTAGAAGGTTCCTCGAGTGCATTGATGATAATTTCTTAATGCAAATGGTGGACATACCAACTAGGAGAGCAGCGCTGCTAGATTTAGTACTCGCCAACAAGGAGGGTTTGGTCGAAGTGGTGACGGTCAATGGCAGCCTTGGCTGCAGTGACCATGAGATGGTGGAGTTTAGGATCCTGTGTGGGAGGAATAGAATACCTAGCAAAGCCACAGTTCTGGATTTCCGAAGGGCCAACTTTGGCCTCTTCAGTCAACTGCTAAGGGAAGTCTCATGGGAAAGTGTACTAGGCGGTAAAGGGGCTCAAGATAGTTGGTTAGCATTCAAGGACCGCTTCTTCCAAGCTCAGGATCGGAGCGTCCCAATGAGTAGGAAGTCAAGTAAGGGATCTAGGAGACCGGCGTGGTTAAACAAGGAGCTGCTGGGCAAACTCAAGTGGAAAAGGAGAATCTATGGATTATGGAAGGAGGGGCTGGCCGCTTGGGAGGAATATAGGACAGTTGTTAGAGGATGTAGGGAGGCAATTAGGACAGCTAAGGCCTCCTTGGAACTCAATCTTGCTAGTCGGGTTAAAGACAATAGAATAGAAAGGGCTTCTTCAAATACATAGCAAATAAAACTAACACAAGAGGCAATATAGGCCCACTGCAGAATGAAGTGGGTACCCTGGAGACAGAGGATATAAAGAAGGCAGAGGTGCTGAATGCCTTCTTTGCCTCTGTCTTTACTCCTGCAGACTCTCCCCGAGGGCCCCGGATTTCTATAGCCCCAGAAGGAGTCAGGACAAAGGAGGAGTTTGCTTTGGTAGATGAGGATTGGGTTAGGGATCAGCTATGCAATCTGGACATCTGTAAATCGATGGGTCCGGATGGAATGCACCCACGGGTGCTGAGGGAGCTGGCGGAGGTCATTGCTAGGCCACTTTCCATCATCTTTGGTAAGTCGTGGGAAACGGGCGAGGTGCCTGAGGATTGGCGGATGGCAAAGGTCACACCAATCTATAAGAAGGGCAAGAAGGAGGACCCGGGTAATTATAGACCGGTCAGCCTTACCTCCATCCCTGGAAAGATGATGGAACAACTTATTCTTGACTCCATCACTAGGCATATCAAGGATGAGGGGGTCATTAAGAACAGCCAACATGGTTTTATGAGGGGGAAGTCATGTATGACCAACCTTATAGCCTTCTATGAGGAAGTGACTAGGTGGAGGGATGATGGTAGAGCGGTAGATGTAGTTTTTCTTGATTTCAGTAAGGCATTTGATACTGTCTCCCACAGCATCCTCATAGATAAGCTAAGGAAGTGTGGGCTTGACGATCAAGTAGTGAGGTGGATCGAGAACTGGTTGAAAGGAAGAAGGCAGAGAGTTGTGGTCAATGGCGCAGAATCTAGCTGGAGGTCTGTGACTAGTGGAGTTCCTCAGGGGTCGGTGCTGGGACCGGTGCTGTTTAATATTTTCATCAATGACCTGGATGAGGGAACTGAGTGCACCCTCAGCAAGTTTGCTGATGACACAAAACTGGGAGGAGTGGCTGACACACCAGAGGACTGTGCTGCCATTCAGCGAGACCTGGACAGGCTGGAGAGTTGGGCGGGGAGAAACTTGATGAAATTTAACAAGGGCAAGTGTAGAGTCTTGCATCTGGGGAAGAACAACCCCATGTACCAGTACAGGTTGGGGGTTGACCTGCTGGAAAGTAGTGAAGGGGAAAGGGACCTGGGGGTCCTGGTGGATAGGAGGATGACCATGAGCCAGCAATGTGCTCTTGTGGCCAAGAAGGCAAATGGCATCTTAGGGTGCATTAGAAAGGGTGTGGTTAGTAGGTCAAGAGAGGTTCTCCTCCCCCTCTACTCAGCCTTGGTGAGGCCGCATCTGGAATATTGCGTCCAGTTCTGGGCCCCTCTGTTCAAGAAGGACAGGGAATTGCTTGAAGGAGTCCAGTGCAAAGCCACAAAGATGATTAAGGGAGTGGAACATCTCCCTTATGAGGAGAGGCTGAGGGAGCTGGGTCTCTTTAGCTTGGAGAAGAGGAGACTGAGGGGTGACCTCATCAATGTTTACAAATATGTAAAGGGTAGGTGTCAGGATGATGGAGCTAGGCTTTTTTCAGTGATATCCAGTGATAGGACAAGGGGCAATGGGTGTAAACTGGAGCATAGGAAGTTCCACGTTAACATCAGGAAGAACTTCTTTACTGTAAGAGTGACAGAGCACTGGAACAGGTTGCCCAGGGGGGTTGTGGAGTCTCCTACACTGGAGATATTCAAGGCCCGCCTGGACAAGTTCCTGTGTGATGTACTGTAGGTTACCCTGCTCTTGCGGGGGGGTTGGACTAGATGATCTTTTTAGGTCCCTTCCAACCCTTGCGATTCTGTGATTCTGTGATTCTGTGATTTAATGAAATGCAAAAGAAAGATGAAAGCCCTACTGAGTGGCTGGAACGACTGAGGAAAGCCCTTCAGCTGTACTCTGGGGTAAATCCAGACGACCCTTTAGGGCAAGCACTCCTCAAAACTCAGTTTGTGGCAAAATCATGGGAAGATATCAGAAAGAAGATTGAAAAGTTAGAAGACTGGCAGAATAGAGGGTTGGATGAATTACTGAGAGAAGCTCAGAAAGTCTATGTAAGGCGGGAAGAAGAGAGCAGCAAGCGACAAGTAAAAATGATGGTAGCAGCGGTCAGAGAGGATCGCAGAGGGCGAACTAGTGAACATAAATCTGCTGGAGCGAAACAACAGAATGTAGTAGTACAGAAGGAACAGAGATGTTGTTTTTATTGTGGAAAGAAGGGACATATAAAGAAGAATTGCAGAGAAAGGATCAGGGATGAGGAAATATTGAAAACGGAATAGGAGAGTCAGGGGCTCTACATCTTAGGGGACCGGAGTCATCATGAGCCCTTGATAAAATTAAAAATAGGTCCCCATAAACAAGAGTTCACCTTTTTAGTAGACACTGGGGCTGAGAAATCAACTATTAAGCAAATACCTGAGGGATGTTAAGTTTCCCCTGAAAAAGTACAAGTAATTGGGGCAAAAGGAGAACCCTTTAAAGTAAGCAAAATCAAAAATGTGGTATTCGAAACTGAAAATAAATTTGGAATGGGTGAACTCTTGCTCGTCCCTGAAGCAGAATTTAATCTGTTAGGACGAGATTTAATTGTTGAATTGCAATTAGAAATTAAAGTAAAAACTCAAGAGCTAACAGTGTCTGCTTATCCTTTGACCGTGGATGATCAAAAACAAATTAACCCCGATGTCTGGTACTCTCCGGACACAATTAGTAGACTGGAAATTCCACCGATTAAAATCCAAATTTCCGAACCCCACATACCTGTGAGGGTAAGGCAATATCCCATATCCCTAGAAGGACGGAGAGGATTAAAGCCAGAAATTGATCGATTGTTAGCACAAGGAATCTTAGAGCCTTGTATGTCACCCTTTAACACCCCCATTTTGCCTGTAAAGAAACCAAATGGGAAATATCGGCTCGTACATGATTTAAGGGAAATAAACAAAAGAACTATCACCCGGTTCCCTGTAGTAGCAAATCCATACACACTGCTAAGCAAACTAGGACCCCATAACTCCTGGTATAGTGTGGCTGATTTAAAGGATGCCTTTTGGGCCTGTCCACTGGCAGAAGAATGCCGTGATTATTTTGCCTTTGAATGGGAAGACATAGAGACAGGCCGTAGACAGCAATTGAGATGGACCGTGCTTCCCCAAGGGTTCACTGGGTCCCCTAATCTGTTTGGACAGGCCATGGAAGAGCTCTTAAAAGAATACCAGGTACAAACGGGGAACGTGTTGTTACAGTATGTAGATGATCTGCTCATAGCAGGGAATAATAAGGAGGATGTAAGAAAAGAAAGCATTCGACTTCTAAACTTTCTTGCACAAAAGGGCCTACGGGTATCACAAGAAAAATTACAATTTGTGGAGGAAAAAGTAAAATATTTGGGACATTATTTGTTTAACGGCCAGAAGATATTGGATCCAGAGCGCATTAAAGGAATTCTGGAATTACCTATGCCTGTCACTAAGAGGCAAATTCGGCAGGCATTAGGGCTATTTGGGTATTGTAGGCAATGGATAGAAAACTATAGCTTTAAAGTTAAATTCTTATATGAACAACTATCTAAAGACAAAATACCCAAGTGGACCCCTCAGGATCAAGAGCAGTTTGTCAGTCTCAAAAGAGAGCTAAGTCAAGCACCGGTTTTAAGCCTACCAGATTTAAAGCGGCCATTCCATTTATTTGTTAACATACATGAAGGAATGGCATTCGGAGTATTAACTCAGGAATGGGCCGGACAGAAGAAACCGGTGGCATACCTATCAAAGCTGTTGGACCCTGTGAGCAGGGGTTGGCCGAGTTGTTTACAAATCATTGTTGCTGCTGCCTTATTACTTGAGGAAACGAATCGCATTACCTTTAATGGAGAAGTTGTCTTATATGCGCCTCATAACATCAGGGGAGTGTTACAACAAAAAGCAGAAAAATGGCTTACAGATAGCCGATTATTAAAGTATGAGGGAATACTTATAGAATCCCCTAAACTATCTTTGAAAACTATTGGAGCAGTTAACCCCGCTGAATTTTTGTACCCAGGAGAAGGTAATGAACTATTGCACAATTGTTTTCAAACAATTGAACAACAAACACGCATTAGGCCAGACTTAGAAGAAGAAGAACTACAATGTGGAGAAGTATTATTTATAGATGGGTCGTCACGAATAGTGGAAGGTAAACGATTGTCCGGATATGCCATCGTTAAGTTGGAAAAAGGAGAATTTAAGACAATAGAATCAGGCCCCCTGAGTGCCAGCTGGTCGGCTCAAGCCTGTGAGCTGCATGCATTGTGGAAAGCATTAGTGTCACTGAAGGGAAAGGATGGAACTATATATACAGACTCACGCTATGCGTTCAGAGTAGTACACACTTCTGGAAAAATATGGGAGGAAAGAGGATTTGTTAACTCACAGGGAAAAGAACTGATACACCTGGAATTAATTCGGCGAGTTCTGGGGGCATTGAAAATGCCGAATAAAATAGCAGTCGTACATATAAAGGGACACCAGCGAGGTACAAGTTATCAAGTTAGGGGAAATAATGCAGCTGATACAGAAGCAAAACGAGTGGCAGGCAATTATAGTATGATTTTGACTATGCAACAAGCACCTGTTAGTAAAAATTTGAGTTTTGAATCTGCAGAAAAGGAAAAACTAGAACAAATGGGAGCTAAGGAACAAGATGGGAAGTACATATTGCCAGATGGGAGAGAAGTCTTGCCGAAGGGCATAGCACTCGGAATATTTTCAAAAATACACAGTAAAACACACTGGGGAACCCAGGCGTTAGTTGATCATTTCAATCAACAGTTTGCCTGTATAGGCGTATATAACATAGCAAAGACAGTCACGGCAGCCTGCGAGACCTGTCAAAAGGTTAATCGAAGCAACATGAGACAAAAACCTCTTGGAGGACACTCCCCAGCATACAGACCTTTCTCACACATACAAGTGGATTTTACTGAACTACCTAGGGTAGGGCGTTACAAATATTTATTAGTAATGGTGGATCATTTAACACATTATGTTGAGGCTTTTCCTACCTCCAGGGCAACTGCTAACCAAGTTACTAAAGTGTTACTTGAACACATTATACCTCGATATGGAGTACCTGAAGTAATCGACTCGGACAGAGGAACACACTTTGTGTCAAAAATTGTTAGAGATTTAACAGAAAGCTTGGGTATTAAGTGGGAATACCATACACCATGGCATCCACAAAGTTCGGGAAAAGTTGAAAGGATGAATGGGGAAATTAAAACTATTTTGACTAAATTATTGATAGAAACCAAATTATCATGGATTAAGTGCCTACCCATGGCACTATTAATTCTCAGAACCAGACCCCGAGCAGATGTAGGAATATCAGCGTTTAAAATGGTGTATGGAATGTCTTATAGAATTGAAAGTCCACAAACAAATGTTTTAATTCGAGACCGTGTGATTAATGAATATGTTTCACAATTAGCAGAACATCGTAACAAGCTTTGGGAACATGGACTAATTGTGCAACGACCCCCGTTGGACTTAAAAATTCACAAAGTTAAACCTGGGGATTGGATATTGATTAAAGTGTGTAAGGAAGAAACCCTAAAACCCAACTGGGAGGGAACCTTATCTTGTTTTGCTTACAACAGAAACAGCTGTCCGAACTGCTCAGCGTGGATGGACTCATGCCAGTCGCATTAAAGGCCCAGTGACGAGACCCCACTGGAAAGTAATCAGTACTCCAGGTGACACCAAGATAACTCTGAAAAGATAACGTAATGATAGAGACTTTATTTGATTATTTTGCCGCATTATCTTTTGGTATAAAGTGTGTATTTGCTATAATTATTTCTCTTCTTTTCTATTATATATGGAAGCGTACAAAGTGTGTTGAAGGAAATTGCTAAACTTATGCAACCACACAATAGTGAATATAGAAGATATGCTGATGTAAATAATATATGTACTCTAGATATACGAATTAGGTGTGATAATTTGAATTGCAATTGTTATCCATTTGCTTGTTTTAGGTGTAAGGTATGTCAGGATAAATGGTGGACACACTGTGAATGTGGATGCCCTCCAATAGGAGTTTGCACACAGTGTTGGAAAATCCAAAGAACTCTCACTGAGTGGAAATTAGAACAATTAGAGTCTGAACAAGAAAATTATACGGAATCCCATGAGTGGTGGGAAATTTTTGCCAAAGGAATAAACCCTCAATATTATTGTTACCACTCCAATGAACCAGTCCCCTTTATAGCCGAAATTTTGATTATGAAGTGTAGAAGGGAAGTACTAACTGTGTCTTGCTTTGCCCCATTAGTCAAGGCTGCAAAGTGGGAAGCCTATGTAAACAGGCATAAAGCCCAAAACAGCTGTTCTGAAGAATTCCCTTGCTGCCGAGAAGATGGTACACCCCGTGGCTCGAAGCAACCGAATCGACGGGCAAGGCAGAGGAGGAACAAACAATGGGACGCAAAAGCAGCAATGGCCGAACTTCCCCAGGACTGGTAAAAATATACTTAAATTAGCAAAATTGACAGACACCCTTTTTCCTGGTATACCGTTAGTTTTGTTATTGATAATAACCCAAGCAAATGGAAACCCTCATGAACCTATGGCCTGGAAATTATATAATTTACCAGAGTCAAAATTAATTCAAACTCAGATCGGTCCAGGGAAGTGGAATTTCTCCGTGCATCTATATTCCCTGATACCTATAGAACAGGACTCCCCTGTTTTTACCCCAGATCTAGCAAGGCTTCAGGCCCAATGCAAGGCATTTTATATATGTCCAGCAAGTAACCCTGGCAGAGGTTATTGTAATTATCCAGGTCATTTTTACTGTGGCTATTGGGGTTGTGAGACTATTGCTTCAAACTGGGAAACGCGGGGAGATAAATATATAGATGTAACTTGGGGACCCCCGGGCTGCACTCCCCCAAAGCATGATTTTGATGGACACCCTACAAAACCTTGTGGCAGCGTGTCCTGTACCAGAATTGAAATCAATATAAAAAAACCCCAAGATGACACATGGTTAGTTGGCCATATCTGGGGAATTAGATATTGGGAATCAGGAGCGGATAGGGGAAGTTACTTTAGAATAGTTAAAGAAAAGCTTCCTCATGATCCCTTACCAATAGGACCAAATCTGGTCCTGAATCCACCCACTTTCTCTGAAGAAAAGGTTGCCCCCGCAAGTGTCGCACCCACTTCTCCAGACTCCCTTTCAGAAACAACTAATGACATTGTATCCAGGGATCTAGAGTTGCCAGAATCCAAAGACCCCTTATGGAGTCTAATGCAAGCCTCTTATCGTGCCCTTAATGAAAGCAAACCAAATTTAACTGAGGAATGTTGGTTATGTTATAATGTTAGACCACCATATTTTGAGGCAATTGGAAAACCAGATAGGATTCAATGGTCTAATGGTTCAAACCCACAAGAATGCCCATGGAATGACCAGAGAAACCATACGCAAGGAATTACTATTCAATTAGTAACAGGTCAAGGAAAATGTATAGGTACAGTGCCCAAAAAGTATCAACCTTTGTGCAACCGAACAGTCACTATAGAGACTATAGAGAGACACAAGAATAGAAATGACAAGTGGGCCATCCCGACACCAGGAGCTAAATGGGTTTGTTCAGACATCGGAGTAACGCCTTGCCTATCCCTAAAAGTGTTTAATCAATCTCAGTTTTGCGTACAGGTGATTATTGTTCCTCGTCTGATCTATCACACCTCTGAGGAGGTGCTACGCCATTTTGAAGGAGACCTGAATAGACAAAAACGAGAGCCAATTACAGTGGTAACCTTAGCTACACTGCTGATAGCGGGCGGAGTTGGAGCAGGCACAGGCATAGCCTCCCTAGTAAAAGGTCAGGAATTACAAAGTTTGCAGATGGCTGTAGATGAGGACTTAGCAAAAATAGAACAATCTATCCAAAATTTAGCCACTTCAGTAAAGTCTTTATCAGAAGTAGTACTGCAAAATAGAAGAGAATTAGATCTATTGTTCTTAAAGGAAGGAGGGTTATGTGTAGCTCTCAATGAAGAATGTTGTTCTTTTGCTGACCATACGGGAGTAGTCCAGGACACCATGTCTGAACTCCGAAAAAGGTTAGATCAGCGTAAGAAAGATCGTGAGGCGGGCAGGTCATGGTATGAAAACTAGTTTAATGTTTCACCTTGGCTAACCACTTTGTTGTCTGCTTTAGCAGGACCGCTTATTATGTTGATTTTGGGACTTATATTTGGGCCTTGTATATTACGCTATATTTTACACTTTATTAGAGAACGGTTTGACATAGCTAAACTGCTTATTTTAACTATGAGGTCTGGGGAAAAATATAAGAGTGTATCTATTAATGAGGATGAAGATTGTTGTGAATGTGTTATGCCACGTAAAAACTATGCCTATTGTAATTGTGAGGTATTACCTTGTGAGTGTTATGATAAATGTTGGGATTGTGGAAAAAAGTTTACTTGCAGTGCTGAGAATGAAAGTAGCGTCTAATAAACAATAATAGGATAAAGAGAAAAAGGGGGGATTGTAAGAAACTATGGATAAGGGTATTGTTTATTAAGATTTATGTTAAGCCCAATGTAAAGGTTAGGCAACAAAAGATAGGAAACCACTTACTCAGTCACCAGACACAGCTTGCGCAAGATAAGATAACCGCAATCGCTTACACAAACTAAACCAAGTACCGCTTATGCAAACATAGCAAATGTTGAGTAAAGATAACTGTAAGATGCTCCAGGAACTTGCAGAAGCAAGACAACCAACTCCATATAAAGACATATGGAGTAAAAGGTCAACTATGGAACAAAGGAAGAAGACTTCTTACTTCAACCTCAACGACCACCAGGAGACAGAAGTTAACCCCCTAGCAACAGCTGAAGCATGCGCAGAGTACCTCCACTACTTCATGAACACGGAAGTAAAGATGTATAAAAAGGGGATGTTCGAACTGCTCAGCACGGCAGTTGGCAGAGCGCAGACTCCCCTGTCGTCCAGCGCTGTCTTTGCTCATATTCTACTTGCTATAATTAATAAAATTTTAATTGGATTATGATCCGTTGTGGTCTCAATTTATAACAACTTATTATAACTACTATGGGTTTAGCATACTTGTTAATGCTTTACTACTAAGAGCAAGCAGCAGAACACATAAACTTCTCACATCCAAAGGACCTGAAAACTGTTTAGTTCTTAATCTTGGAATTTTAACATAGGATCATTGGAAAATTAAAGTTACTCTTTCCCTTTGTTATGTAAATGTGCATATGCAAAAAGATTTCCTACCTGCCACTACGTTTTGAGATTCAGAATAAAAGCATATCAAGCTGGCGTTCTTTTGTAAAGTATATGTATAAATGTATATGCAGTTTGTGCAGAAAAAACACCCACAATGGGTCGGGAGGGAAGCCAATAGCTATTCTAACACGTTGCCAACAATTTATTTTGGAAACAGCAAAGAAATTCATCTGTAAAATATTAACAGAGAAGACAATTTACATTTTTGATACACTAAATAAACCATTTACTGAAAGCTATTAATTGTCAAGTGAAGAAAGTATATGAAGTTGAATTCAAAATTGCACTTAGCCCTTAAAAATTATAGGTCCTGCTTCTCCCCTTTATCAACTTTGATCTGAAGGAAGGTGTAGAGTACAGGTTGTGTCTGCAGCTGCAAAAACTCCTTGCTCTGAAGGAATCAAAAGTGTTCTCACTGCACTTCTATCTTTGTAAACTGATTAGCAAGGCAGCTCCTCGTTATATGCCTCATTAATTAGCACTTTTGAACTTCTAAGTGACCAAATACTTTCCCAGTGAATTTCTCAGTTCATCAGGGGCAATTCAAAGCCTTACTAACTCTGCCAACAGAAGAGAGGAAAACCCCAATCATAAACATCGCACTTCAGGTTAGGACTATCATGCAGAGTTATGGATGACCTGGATTTTTTCTTTTGCTTCCTATATGAACAAGACACATAATTATGCTGCATGTCTGCCTACTGAAGTCAGTTTCCACTAACATTATTTAATTACACCGCCAGGAGCCACTTGGTCAGAAACGGTTAACAAGTGCTCAAAGATCCAACAGCCTACATTCCTCCTACTAGGATGCATAAAACATTAGTGCATTAGAGATGTTAATTTTAAATTAAATATTATTACAGAGAGGTTACTGAAAACTGACACCTAACATCTGCCCATTCCTGGCAGCAAGCCTGCTGCTCCACACTATCAGAACCACAGAGAGGAGCAATGCTGTTAAGCAGCAAGGGTCAGCTGTTCCACGTCAACGTTGTTATCCAGTACCCTCCCAACCACAGTTAATTTGTATGTAGAATAGTTTTTAACATGTTATTCTGTGCATGCAGACAAAGGCATCCCCAACCAAACAACAAAATAATTTCCCCCTGCTTATCTCTAACACTGTGGAAAGACTGCCATCTTCCATAAAGGTCACCTGTAGCTTTAATTCAGAGGGAGCACTGGAGCATTGCAAATATTGCTGTTCAGAGCCTGTGGTCACTCACAAAGCCTGAATGCTGCAAGGTAAGAACACTGCAGGCACCATATTCAAAGACATGTACATTATTTAGTGCCTTTCCTGGAACAACTGAGTTATAACAAAGGTGCTGTCAGAGCTATGGTAAAGATGTGCAATCTACAGTGAAAAACCTGTAGGAAATGTGGCTTTATAAACTGTTTCATGTATATGCAGGTACTTCATCTTTGATGCCCTTTTCAGCCGTTTTTCCTGCAGTCCTATTGTAAGCTCTTCCCAATCTAATCTACCTTCAGCCAGGGACAGTACAGACTGTTCCAGGAGTCTATTACAGGAGTGTATTTTTCTTATCTCAGTAAAGGTACCAATTTTAACATCCATAAAAGAACCATGCTGATGTATTCTCTTCCACTTTACACTGTAGCAATTTTCTTCCTGCTGGCAATGTAAGCAGGTGAGCTGGAAGTCAGACTAGGTGGTTAACTTTGGTTCTGGCTCACCACGCAGACTAGGCAAAGTCATTAACATCCAAGTTTTCAGAGAGTGCACTAACCTCAAGGTGTTCCAAACTTTAAGTATTTAAGCCTGGTATCAAGCACCTAAAAGTTACCGCAGACTTCCAACTCACATCTGCCTTCCAACCAAGCACTCCAAATCTGTATGCACATCATAAAAACATTAGGTTTTTCAGTCTATAAACTTCAGTTTTGCAGCTGAGATATAATTGTAAGACTTTCAGCAGGCAATGGTGCCAACCATAACTCACCATAAGCTACAATGTACATCCACTTCCACATGAGGTGAGATTTAAGGAGACATATCTCATAAGTTTTGACCTATCACAGAGCAAGCTGCAGCAATCAGAACTGGAAATTTCCATACGGATGCTTACAGGAATTTGTAATGCATTCATCCCCTACAATGTTTACATTTCATTAGAGGACGTAGCGCTCATGGGATAAAGAGATTCAGGTGAAAACATTAATCTGTGCATCGTGGTTTTATATTGATGAGACATAACAGTGTAATATCCTCTCAAAAGTTGTAATGATGTCCTCTTCTAAAACCTTTTTTTTTAATCTCAGAATGTGTCTACATGGAAAAAATGGTAACCTCAGTGGTACTCTATGATACTTAACTTTCTCTAGAAAAAAAAACCCAAACTGATTTTTTACTACAGACCATTACAGCTGTGCAGATTTACATCTCCATTAATGGATACTCTCACTGACAATATCCTGTATATTCAGCTTTGCAGGAAAGCATAACTGTTTTGTGAGAAAGTGTATCAAAACAGGCAGGACAATATTCCCGGGTTTTTATGAGAAGTAATCAGCCATATTCACGTTTCTGGTAATAATATCATTAAAACTACAAATATTGATGTTCAAGATTTACTTTTTCAAAAGGATAAAGCAGATAATGTACTCAATTCACAGCTAATGGCTAGCTGAGGGGAGCTGCAGGATGCAAAACAATGACAGGTATCGTCATAAATGCTTATCAGAAAGGAAACGTTGGTGAATTTAGAGTAGAAACCAGAGAGCAGAGGAGAAACAGCATACAGATCCACTGGTACTCCTCAGTATGGCAGAGAGTGACAGAACACCATTAACAATATATGAATTAATTCTTTCCTCCCCCTCCTCCTTCACCACTTCCATTTAAAATGCCATGAATAAAACTTATATTTTAGTTAAGGTTGAAAGCTCAACAGCCAACAGGTATACAAATTAATTTGCTCAAGTAGTGCCCAAATATTTTATCATATATATACATGCATTAAAGTTCACTTAAACAACCACACCAAAAAAAAAAAATCAATCTATGTCTTTGCAGTAATTAAAACTGTATATAAGCGAATATCTGATCAGATCAGCTAAACAACGCAAAAGGATAGCAAAGAACTCTGGTTGTTGTTAGTTTTTGTCTTCCCATATTTTCATTAGAAAAAGAGTTATGGAAGAAGTGTCATAATACGTTAGTACTGTTATGTATCTCTAACACACATGCAGCCAAGACTGCAACCTTATCAAAACTGCCTCGACACTATTTCAGTTCAGGGATCTCACAAGCAACCAAAGGACAGGCAGGGACACTTCTTTCCACAAACATGTACTAGTTTGGTACAAAAAGGGACAAAAAGGAACTGATTTTAGCAAGCACTCAGAATTATCCACCATGTCCTCTCCATTAATAAGCAAAGCAACTGGTAAACCATGCTGTTTAAGTAATCTCTATATTATACCAGTAATTGTATTCTGTTTGAGGTGCTCAGGATGCTCAAACATCAGCAGGTTAAGAGCCCTTACACAGCCACCCCAAACATGTGGTATCACTGCATTCACAGTTGATATTGTGTCTTCACTTTACTGACATCTTATTTATGAATTAAAGACAAGTACATTTTAGTAGGTATTACTAATTCGTATGTTGGTAGCTCACTTAGGTCTTGTTCCTACCTCTGGTTTGACAAACTTGATTTAAAATGGGTTACTTTCACAGTGCCAGGGAGACCACTTGCAAAAGAGAAAGAGAGTTTTCAAGTAAAGTTTACATGGAGAATTGGTTTCAAGGATATAAATTAAAGATGAAATGCAATAGAAACAACAGCAAAAGGTTTCATACAGTGCAAGCATAATGACTGCTTAAGAATTCCCTGCAAACAGAAGAAACTGCCTATTGTTTTGACTCCTTATGGTAATGCTACCCTGTCATCTCATACCCCCATTACATTTTGTGTGGTTACGTATTTCCTTACAAAATTGCGTATCAGTTAGAGCCCAGCCTCTGTCAAATGGTGAGTAGCTGAATTCCTTTCTGTTTTGAAATCCCAAACTCCAACCACAAGCAATTTCCAAGGCAACCAATAAAAAGTCTCTAGCACCATAATTAAAAAAAAAAAAAAACCCAACTTTTGTTTCAGAATTAATGTCCTACAAGTAAGAGCAGAACATTCACATATAGGTGAAACAGTCAGAAGTTTCTAACAAAACCATTTACTCTTTTAAGTGACTTAGGGACTCAATATTTTTTTTTTACCAAAGAAAGGGAGGCAATGTCAAAAGCCAAGTGTTACCTCTAGAAGATTAAAGCAACAAATCAAGGAATGCTTATTATCCAGACTTTCATGTTAACTGCCAAAGGCAAATGACAAGTCGCTCTGTAGAGACGCATACTCCTGTTCTGCATAGAGCCAAGATAAGAACCCCAAGCCCTGAGCTATGGGAAAATTACGTCAGAGGCACCATTCTGACCTTCAACTAGCTATTTCGTGTATATATATATATATATATATATATATATATCCTAAATTGGAGATATATACATGCATATACATATAATCCTTGGCCTAAATTGGAAAAGCCTGAAAACCAGGTGGACTGTGATCAGCATAAAACATGACCCCAATGACAATGACCCATCTAGTGACCTTGGGTTGGTCACCAGCTGAATAGCTACCAGCTCCCCAAACAGGCCAAATATCAGACCAGCCTAACTGAAGGTTTCCAGACATGGATTTAGAGGGACGGGACGTGCACAAATACAGAAACTTGAGTATTATCCCAGAGCAGCAGAGCCAACAACAACTGGAATGCCACAGGGAATGCTGACTATGTGTTGTTTTCTCACCTGACACATCTGCCTCCCCAGGAGCTGTACTCTCTCCCTAGCATCTCTGCCCCTTGCTTCTCTCATCTTTATGATTTTCATTTGAAACTACAGAAAAAAAGAACATGGAAAAAGCAGGCCAAGACAAATAAAGCTATTGCAAAGGAAGAAGAAAAGTAGTCAGCAGCTATTTTTGAGATCAACACTGCCCATGGGCAGTCAAATACACAATATCCTCATCTGTCCTGCACAAAAGGGTGATCTGTTTGCATCTTTGGTATATTTCTCAAAGTTGCCCTCTTTTTCAGTCTGCACCTGGTTTCATAATATATCCTCATTCGGATCCCAGTTGAGACTATTTCCACATGCCATTCCACATGGAGCCAAGCAGACACAGTACAATAGAACCATTTCCTTTCATTTGCTTAATCTGAAAATTAGACCTGTCTTTATGAAATCAGATGGGAAATAGCTGACCTGAACTGCTGTGCTTCTATTTGTGGGTACCTCACAACCACTACTATTAATAAGACAGTCTTTTCTGAAAACTTTAAAACAGTAAGATTCAACCACTTGCCTGCAGACAATGTGGTCAGGCAGTTTAGCTGTTTAAATTCACTCATCACTGTGTATTTTGTTTACAACGTGTAGTAAGTCATTCATCTATTTCCTCTTTCTCCCTTCCTTTGAATGGAAAAATAGTAAAAACCCACTAAAAATAACAGCCAGATGACAAGTTCAGACATTTCAAAACATGAAAAAGAAAACCATAAATGAGAATTTTTATTTATGCATTTCTGCATATGAATGAAGAAATTATACAAAACACAAATGGTGTTAAATTTTCTGAAGTGACATACTTCAGCGCAGAAGCTGCCTACCGCTTCTCTGATAGCTACTTATCACTACCAGACAGGTTGCTTTGACAGCTTCACTTTTAAGCTGACTGTAAATCTGTGAATATTTCACAGATGACTGAACTGGAACAACTACTGACAACATCCATGGGCTTGGAACATGAAGATTTAGCCAGGCTCCAGTAGCCAATAGCATATCTGTATAGAAGTCAAAATGCTGAAAATTTGTATTTACTCTGCATGTGTAATTCACCAGGATTTTATGAAGTAGCTGTTAACTATGTGACTAAATTAACAATGTGCTTCATGAGTTCAACCCTTCAAGGAACAGCTGCATTTAAACAGAACAGCTCAAATCTAGGAAAGAATAAGAGATTTCTGAAAATTAGACTGGCAAAACCAGCAAAAAATATTATAGGGCTGCAGGATTCCTAGGTCTCTGCGGGGTTCTGCTTCTTTACATCAAACCATTAGCTTTAGTCCACATTGCTGTTTAGTCCCTATTGTAGAAAGAAAGTCATGCTCCTACAGCTCATGCCTGAGAAGCTGCTTTGCAGGTCCTGCACTTTCAGCCTGTGATGGTCAGGAAATAACTGACACCTGCCAAGAGGAAGGGGGTGCCTCGATACAGTCCTTTGCAGTTCCTTGCTTCACATTCTCTAAAGGATGCCTCTGCTTCAAGAGCCTAACCCTACATTGTACTCACAGTTGGCATCCTAAACATGAAGCAGAATCAACACCTGGCATCTTAATCCTTTCCCATGTTTATTTGCAAGTGCTGAGTGTTCAGGCACAGATAGTAAAAAGCGCCTCAACCCAGAATGTAACAGCTGTCAGTATTCAGTGCTCAACAACACTACAATACTTAAGAACAAAGCAGTGAGCCTGCCAAAAGATGTTTTTGAAAAAATTGCTTTGGAAAAGAGGGAAAGGTTGGAGGCAGGAAATACACTTTTAGAGCACTTACAGCTAGTTTGATTATAAGTCACTTCTTCACACTGTAATTGCACGTCTGTCTCTGCTCTTCAGACAACTGCTGCAGGCAGGGAAGTATAATTACTTCTTTATCCAGGCTGAAAAAACCCAAAACATTTTAAGTGACTTGCCAAAGGTAGCACACAAAGATTATAGTGGAGCAAAGAACAAAACCTGTGTAGCAAAGTATCATGTCTGCAACACATTTGTAAGAGTGCTATGTGCTTCCCTGTTCTAGGGCTCAGCAGAAAAACAACCCATAGGGATGCCCAACGGGAAATGAGGACTGGCAAGAATGCTTTCATTCCCTTCCACAGCACATTTTACATGTATTCTCTTTAAAAGAGCAAAATACAAGCACACTTAATGGGTTTCACAAAGTATGGCAGCTTGACATCCTTGTCACACGATTTTGCTTTGTCTCACAGATATCACTGCAAAGATCACATGTATTAAAGACACTCAGCAACCTGGCTTTGGGAAATTCAATCTCATAGCCTTCAGCTATTTTGATAAAAGGAGAAAATACTACAAAAAGTGGCAGCAACAAGTGCAGCACACAGCAACTGTAGAGCAGCCAATTCTGCTTCAGACTGTGCCTCGTTTCAGGTGGACTTGTGTCATGCCTGCATACTCAGGTGACCGTAAGTAGCAGAAAACACAACTGCTACATTCTCAAAGGAGAATTCCAAGGAAGAGCAGCAAGGGTCTAAGAACGAGCCTGTGGCAAGAGAGGAGGAGTTGTTACCACCTAGCTTCAGCCTGACCATCAGATGGAGGCAGGTCTGAGGAAATTTCTATGCCTGCTACTAAGCTCCGGCTCAGATTTTGGCTAACATGCAGCCCAGCCCATCCCAAGGCCTGACGTATGCTGGGAGCAGCATAATTAGGTCAAAGCCAGAGCAATGCACTGGCAGGACACCACAGGCAAGAAGGGCAAAGGGCCATTAGTCAGCTGTTATCACCTGCAGCTTCCTGTCTCCTGTGCCATCACCCTTGGATTTTGATTGTCAGTTTTCAGAATCCACTAGCCTATGGAAATGATAGACCCAACTTCCACAGTGCACCCAAAAAGCTTTTGAAGCAGATCCAGCAGCAGCCAGATTGCTCAGGCTCTCCTGCTTTCCAGTGTGACACAGGGATGCCTGCACCAAGCAAGAGGAGGAAGGTTTGAGCGCTCTCCCCCTCAGCAGATAACTGCTTTGCTCACACATGCACAAGTTACAAATCAGAGAACTTAGGAGTTAGAACCCTCATGAATTAAGTGATGAATTTGTGAATTCATATGTTAGATTAACCTCCACAAAGAGGACTGAGTGCATTTAACATATTCATTTTCTTTCCTAAGGAGCTCATTAAATAATGTTCAATTTTCAGAGTACGCTATCCTGTGACACCCTCCTCCCCTTAACCCAGTGTACAAGGATGAGAAGAGAGGGAGGGTTTTTTCAGGTTTATAAACCAGTATTTGTTTATAGGACCCAAACCAGCATGGCTAACTCTTGTTATTTTGCATTTCCTTCATGCTAGATTCAAATAATTCTCACAGCTAATGTGACTAGTGTCACAAGACGAAGACAGGCTCACTACATACATCTAACCACCCTAAAAGGACAGGATTTTTCTTACAACAGATTTATTGGATTTCTATCTAGTGTAGCTCTGCGTATATCAAGTAATTGATTCTCGTCCTCTCCCAGAGGAGCATATTTAATAGCTCAGACCATTTCACTCTCAGGAAGTCATTCATAGGACTCTCAAAGTTTCCATTTAGGCTTTATCCCAGACTATAGACATAATCCTTTTCTATTTTACTGTGCTTGCACCTCCCATACTTTTTAAATTTATGAACCCCTGTAGTCATGGTTTAGGCAAGTTGTGCATATTTAATTAGAATCATAGAATCATAGAATAGTTAGGGATGGAAAGGACCTTAAGATCAATCAAGTTCCAACCCCCCTGCCATGGGCAGGGACACCTAACACTGAACCATGTCACACAAGGCTCTGTCCAACCTGGCCTTAAACACCACCAGGGATGGAGTATTCACAACCTCCCTAGGCAACCCATTCCAGTGCCTCACCACCCTCACAGTAAAGAACTTCCTTATATCCAATCTAAACTTCCCCTGTTTAAGTTTTAACCCATTACCCCTTGTCCTGTCACTACAGTCCCTACTGAAGAGTCCCTCTCCAGCATCCTTATAGGCCCCCTTCAGGTACTGGAAGGCTGCTATGAGGTCTCCACACAGCCTTCTCTTCTTCACGCTGAACAGCCCCAACTTTCTCAGCCTGTCTTCATACGGGAGGTGCTCCAGTCCCCTGATCATCCTCGTGGCCCTCCTCTGGACTTGTTCCAACAGTTCCATTTCCTCTTTATGTTGAGGACACCAGAACTGCACACAATACTCCAGGTGAAGTCTCACAAGAGCAGAGTAGAGGGGCAGGATCACCTCCTTCGACCTGCTGGTCACGCTCCTTTTGATGCAGCCCAGATTTTTGGGTTTTTCCTCATGAATGAATCTCTACAGCTTCCACACATTTATGCTGTTTTTGAATTCCCTTCAATGAGCAATATCTTTATGATATTAGGTACGATGAAGCCTAATATATTTCAGATACTGTCGTACCAGTACTCTTATTCTCTTGTTCTCTAAAAACTTCCTCCCACACATGCCACACAAAATTATACTGGTCTTTCCTACCACCCTAGCATATTCACATGGTTTCCTCATCATTAAAACTTTTTTTCAGGAGTGTCAGAATTCAGTGGGTTTCCTCCCTGGGAGATGGGGAGGAGCACGACAAATGTATTTATTACATTTGTTCTTTTCCTTTTGTCTAGAAGATTCATATCTAGCACTAAGACAGTGCCGAGTAAAATGGAGTATCAAGTAAATCCAAGTTCACTGTATTACAACAAAAATTACAAAATAAGTACTATGTCAATCCCCCAAAAGCTTTTATGTTGCTTTTCAGATGCCTTTCAGATTCTCAATATCTGTGCTATTGGACTTCACTGGGACACAAGAAATTTATAGTTATTCATCTCTTCTATGAAATGGCTTCATTTTTTCAGCACTAGTGAGACAGCGGGACTAGGAAAAATACACTGGCCACTTCAGAACTTCATCTTGTATTCCGCATGTACAAAACATGAGGTGTACACAAAGCACAGTCTCTTTATTCAGTAGCAGCAGCTGCAGGGTGATGTTAGCAGCTGTGTTAAGACAACGCAAGCATTGCCATACTGCCACTGCTCTTCCCTTTCCACGTAAAACAGATTCTGGACCTCTGCAAGAGCATTGAGAGAAAACAGGGTGAGCATGAAGTGGGCTATGGAAAAGGATGACACCAAATCAAGCAAGCAAACTCATGACCATGCCTGCAAAAGTGATTTATGATAAGGAGAGAGGCCTTGCATAATCGCTGCACCCACTGATACAACACTAACAGAAATTGAGACCACAGGCTTGAAAACTTTCTTTACAAACAGCAGGCTAAAGAGAGATAAAATTGCATAATGAACTTGTAGCTGATAAACAGCAAAATCTGACCCCATCAAACCACTAAATTCATACTCAATTTAACAGCCATCCTATTACAGTCAGCATCCATCCTGATACTCACAGGAATTAACTCGGAGACAGAATACTCCCTTATGCTGTACTACACCAACTCTACAGCTCAAGAAGAAACTTTGCTTTCTCGTGACTAACAACAAATACTCAATATATTCTAGTTTCTTTTTTTAATGGAACTGGACATCAATTGGTCTTGCTCAAGAAGCAGGACCCCCTGCAGCCATTTCCCTGGAAAACTATGCATGGTTTATGACCTTATTATACTGATGGTTGAAGAAAAATGACACCCTAAGAGCAGTGTGCTTCTGATAAATACTTAACTACTAGAATCACGCCAGCATACTTCTCAGCTTGATTCTCCTTTCCTTCAGTGTCATGCTTTCATCTTCCCCTGTGATCCAAAGCTGATAGTATATCATATTCAGAAATGCAAGCGTACTCTTCTAGGATGTGAATGGATCCTACTAATAGATTATGACAGCACTTAATCTGAGATGAACTTTAGTCACTCCTCTTACCTGTTCAAATAAGGAATCATCTGAATGTTTGTTCTACACTCGCTGCTTTATGAGTTTCAGCTTCACAAATTAGAAAAGCTTGTTCTTTTCTCAACTATTAGCAGAGGGGGAGAACGATTCTCTAAAATCAGGCCAGTATTTCACAGCTATGGATCAACTGTTCTCCAGCTGTGTATAGGCTAGAGCTGGGAAGTGAAGACATGGAAAAAGTCTTTAGCCAATTCCAGGACCCAGCAGCTACAAGGAAAAGTCAGTAGGAAGTGTAGAGCAGTCCCAATTTATTACACCCTTCTGAAGATGCAAGATGAGTCCTGACCACTGTCTGTTTCGGACAGAGTGAGAGCTCCACACAGCAAGGACTACAGCACCCAGGCATCTCCTTCCCTGGTGATTTTGAAGGAAGCTGTCATTACAATTATCACTTCTCTCCTTTTTCTCTTTCCCTTATATCTTGAGCCTGTTGAAATTATACCTATGTTATCCAGCATGTTCAGATCTCCCTAAAAAGAAAAAAAAGTCTACTGAATCCTGTAAAGCTCTACTCCTCCTGTCAGCATTCAAGAGTGAAAGGGGATCACTGGAGCAACTCACAGAAAAGAACAGACACTACCAAAAAATCCCAAGAGCTGGAGTTACAAGGTCCAATCTGTAAATCTATTTGCTAAGAAAATCAAGTACTTTCACATTGATTAAAATGCTACAAAGGCATCAAATCCAAAGGGCTAACCTGAAGTGCAGTTCTGGATACATCTGTGGGTCTAAGCAACATTCCAGCTTCTTTTTATGTCTTTTAGGTACCATGGCAAAGATAAGCCAAAGCTGCTTTCATTCGTATCACCCTTTTAGTTAGACTGTTTTCTGCAGAAGAAATCTTTTTTTTTAATGAGAATTTAGAATATCACTTACTTCTGTAACTCCAGCTCCAATGTCACCAGCACCATTGGAAGAGTAATGCCAGGACTGTGCTCTCAAATATACCTTTAGATCCATAACAAGCAGCAGATCGCATTACTACACCAGCTGTTTCACTTCTGTATTCCACTAAGAATGCAGGAGTCCTTCGGCAGGCATTTTATTAGCACGAGTTTAATTTACTTCAGCATCAGCAGTGACAAAACAGACGATTATGTTACATCTAGCCCTGGGCAAGAAAAACAGGTTTCAGATTGGCCTCCGTTCTTTCAACAAAGGAGAGATCAGCATCCCATGGTGCTGGTGCAAAAAGATGCACTACGGCTAATCCCAAAGACCATGCCGGCAGGCATCCCAGTGTGCTGGGAGTCATCAGCTCATGGGGCCTGACTTCTAGAGTGCTCTACACTGAAAAGAAATTGCAAGTCACTGCCTTAGAGACAACGTATCACCAATATACTGGCTGGCAACGTCTTGCTTCTTTGAGAGACAGCACTTCTGGCTTCCACTGAATACCTATCATCATGCTTAATCAATTCTGCTTTAGCTAAGGAACAGACAATTTGACATGTTATTCTTGACAAATTGCTCACCTTGATTCACAGCATCATTGGATAGATGTGATTAATGTCCAGCTGACTCAACACTGGATTTAGCTCTTGCCTCACTATAATTAAGATCTTAAAGATGGAGTCGTGTACTTTTAAAATGTTTTCACATGAACCCTGCTAAGGCTTTATCAACATTAGAAAGAGCTTACTGATACAGTAATCAGGAAACATCTCAGCAAAGACACAGGATATATATATATATGGGAGTTCTTTAGCTACTGTTAGCTCTGAAGTGTCTAATAGAAAAAAAAAATCCACTCAACATTTCTTCCGCATTCATAACCAAAGCTATGAGCTGCAACATAGAAAATGATCAATCAACAGAAAAGTCTAGTGGCAACTACAGAGCTAGATATTGAGACTTCCGTGTATGTTTATCAGACCATCACTTCTCATATTCTTTCGTAGTTCTTATTAAATGCCCTACCCTAAATTGAATGTGTAAACATGCTAGTATTATGACAGCATATTATTCTAAGTATTTTAAGCTTAAAACTTTCAAAGTAAACAGAAAACAGCTGACTACTAACTGCTGTAAGTTAAACAAAAAAAGAATTGGTAATAAATGTTATGTCTCCTGTTTGTCAAAGTGTCCACAAAAAAGATTTGTAGCATATATACCAACAAAGCCTCTCAGTATAGAAACACCTCATATATGCGAAACAGGTAAATAATTACACTGAATTTTCCTTCAAAGATCTTAAACCAGGATTAACACCAACTCTTTGGCTTTCACCAACCCTAGGACTTTGGCTGGGAAAATTCCTGTTCCTTACAGCTTTCAAAAGGCAGAATTCCCACTGCAGATGGGACTATACCAGCAAAAGTAGTGCTTTGACTAGTACATCTTTCTTAACTCCAGCAGTTTGTAAATTCTTTTACCAAAACCATGTCTGCTCAAGCTACTTCGTATTAAATCATGCTAGTATATATTGTCTCTTTCACTATGTAGAGAAACTGAACACTAAAAGTATTTTTAGTTTTTGAATGAGACAAAAAAATACTTTGACAGAAAATACCTGAAACATTATCAAGGCAATAATCAGACTTCCTTTGTTTGGAAAATCAATTTGATGCTGAAACCCATTCACTTCAGAAACAGTAATGCTCACAGTCAAGTCAATCTTTAACTTGGGTCAAAAACTTGTTAACCAAGTTAAAAAAAAACCCCAACAAAACAAATGAAAAAGTCCAATCCCAGACAGCAAAACATACCCACCAGCTACTCACAGCACTACTCCCTGTGCTACTTTTTTTTTCAGATCTTGTCTACAGGATAAGAATCTCAGCTTTTATAAAGCTTTTATCCTCTTGACTATAAAAGAGCTTGGAAAAAAACACTATTCAAATCATCTCAAAGGTTCAAATCCCCATGGAAGGCAAGTACACAGATTTTGTTCAGAAAATAAGTGCCTAATGTTTCTGAGAAGTGATGACATTAAAAAAATACATACACACACATACACACAAAACAGTCAAGGACTGCTTGCTACCAAGTGACTGAAGTGGACACAGAGAACATTTCATTGCTATAAATACAGAGGGAAAATATCTTCTGTACCTTAAAACCTACTTGGGTTCAGGATTATTCTTTGGTTTGTGTTACCTTGTGAATTTGGCACTCCACACAAAAAGAGCCTGAAACAAGCTCTTGCAACACTGTTCTCTTCCCAATCCACTGAGAAGGTACATGCTAGATGTTCACAGCACAATATAGAAGGGCTTTTGGTTCAGGTGCACCAACACACTGAGCAGCTACTCGCTGCTTGCAGGATCTCAGCTAGTCTCTCCATATGGACAGTGTTTTCTGGATACAGCAACCCACTCAGAACAAGCTGCAGTGAAAAGCATAATCATGCCCACAGAGGCCAATCTGTACCCAAGACCATTTGCACTACAGAATACAGACACCCAGGACTATACATCTCACAATCCTCCTTACTGAAATGGAGATAATGTGATCAGCCATGCTCCAAGACTGTTGCTTTGTTGTAAGGAAGAAAGACAGTGGGATTTGAGCCGAGTTCCCCACAAATACACAGTATGAGGATTCTTGTTAATTCTTCTCACGTTATAAAACTTGCATCTTCCTGAGAAAACTACAGTTTGGAGAAGCTGCAGTAGCTTACAAACAAACACCTTTAGGACTCAGTGAGAATTTTCCTGGAGTGCAAAATAGTGTCTGAATTTTCTTCTTGAAGGTTTATTGAAAGTCTAGCAAATTAGAAAACATACCCGATTAACAACAAGTGAGCAATAGAGACTCATAACCATGTTTGCAACACGTCATCCTGGAAAAAAGTACATGGGATAATACAGTCTCAATCTCTTTGAAGCCACCATATTTTGCTGCAATATGTTTTTTTCAATATGCCAGTTCTAATAGCAAGGGGGTTGATACAGATTAATAAACATACTGAAAAACCTCTTTCCTCACTTGTTTTGCAGCCACAAAGAATATAGAGGCTGATCTATCTCTGTAGATTGTCTCCCCCTTATCTTTACTTTCCTTCACTCTCAGAATAAGATAACTGAAGTTCAGTTAAAAACCTACCATCTGCCATATTTACCTGTTGCAGCTGAAGCAACTTGCAAGCTACTCATATTTAAACAGAGGCATTAACACTATCAAACAATAACTTAAATGAAAAGGACTAGCCTGAATAGTTCTGCATGGATGAAGGATATAAATACCACAGAGTGTATCCCAGGCAGAGTATGCTACAATGAACAATGCAGACAAGCAGCCCACTAAATATTGATGGCTTGGGCTAAACACAAGAGTCCATCAATTCTGTGCTTTCACAACTGTTTTTGAATAAATGTTCAATATTTCCCTCCCTCTGGATATGTGCTGTTGGGGTTCAACCGTATCTTTCTTAACTTGGACATGAGATGTTTTTGCTTTCATCAACAGGGGACAAAAGGACAGAATATGAAAGCAGGGAATAAGACTAAACAAATTTCTCCAACTACAGCTTCCCCCTGAAGTAGATAACTCCGGAGCACTGAAAACCACATAAAGACCCAATACTGGCTGATAAAGCATCACTGCAGCAGCACGACCCCTGCCGTTCTGCAGGGCTTCAGGATGCGCTTGGGTGACCTCTCCAGTGAAAGAGCAGTGAGGCGCCTGGAGCAGGAGCTAGACACAGACTGAGAGCCAGCTGCACTGGGCTGGGCTACATGTGGTGTCAGCAACACTAAGAGAGACAAACTGGGTTTTTTCATTTTAAATGACACACACCGATGAATTTCTAACAGCAGCAAGGGAGCCCTGTGATACCAGAAACCACCTGATTTAAATATTAATGTGTGACCTGCCAACCCACTTTTCAGTATGGCTACAAGTGAAATAAAAATAAAGCAGCAGAGAAAATGGTTCCCCTGTTAGCTCCAGGCCTAGGAAGAGCGGCTGGTTGACTATTTTTTACGATGGCCATTCACAGAAACTAGCATTACTCATACTTGAGTATTGCAGATTTTTGCCATGGAAATACAATACTTCTCTTGCATGCGTGCAGGTAAGATTAGCCTGTGTCACAGGAGCATGCACTGACCTGCGAACCAGCACGTTGCAGCTGGCCGCTTGTAGTGGATCTCACTGGTCTGACTGCTGCCATGAAGTGCTGTGTGTTTTTCTTAATGCTCAAGTCCTTAAGTCATAGGACTATACAACAGGCTGACCCACCATTGCAGAGCCTCAGCCAAACTCTAGAAACTATCAATCAGTAACACCACAAAGACCAAGAGCAGTATGTAAGGATTGAATTCTAAATATTATATGGCATCCAAAATGTTTAGCAGCATATGAATAATCAACATCAGCATTTTTGTCTAATCCTCTTAATAACTTCTGATAGCATCTACCTTACTGTGTAACTTTATGCAGTTAATTATTGAATTAGTTATGAATATTCATAACTTGCACAAAAGCTTCTGTAATATGTCAAGAAAACTATTAACTACTGATATTTAATGCCAAGTAAAACAGGATGTGCTGTAACTATTAGGAGTAGAGTGCGCAGTTTTAAGACCTAACTTCCCAACAACCCAAAACTCTATATTTGAATGCCAGTGGGATTATAGCTTTCGTCTGCTGGCTCAGAGGAATCCCCATAGACAGTTATATCCTTGTTCACAAGAAGTAACATGGCCACTGCAGAATGAAAGGTACCAAGCTATATTATATGCAGCATTATGAAATGCTGAAGAACAGAACCACTATGATGGTTTGCCCAGATTAAAGTTGTGTCAAGGTCTGATCTATAGCAAAATATGCCCACTTTATACTTCCATTGCCATGAAGAACTCCAAGGGTCAGTACTCCAAGAAGAATCAGCACTCCAAGAAGCACACATGATTTAACAGCTATAATTCAGTTTTAGGGCCTGGGCTTTTTGATGTCTCTTTAAATCACTTCAGCACTGTCACATTCCCAGTGTGCTTACAGTCAACCTTCAAACTGCTGTCTTCTAAGCATGTCTAATTTCACTACACACAAAAGACTACAAACACGAAGTACACAGGACAAAATATTAACTATAGTTTCCTATTCTATAGCATGTCAAACTATGGCTTCAGATAAAAGATGTTATTTAAAATTCCAACAATAAAGAATACTGGAAAATACACTCATGACGAACAAATTAAAATGAGAAAAAAGTGGTAGAAAACTCAGTGCAGAAATATCAGTGCCTGCACTTTAAATTGGGACTAGCTCCAGCTCTGCAAAAAGTAAGTGTTTACCTGCCTTACAAGAAACGCTTTTGACTGAAAGCCATTGCAGCTGGCTAAGAAACTGTACCACTAAGAACTGACTGCAGAAGATACGGTGGTGCCCATGTCTGGGAATAAGTTCTGGCAGGAATCTTGTCTCAAGATTATTATTAGACTTTTCTTGGTTTAAGAAAGCTGTGACACATCCTGCACCACATCATCTCCCAAGGCAACCTAGGGCAAAACCCCCAGGAACCTCCCCATTCTAAACTTTCCCAGTCTCCTTGTGTTGCACCTTTAGCACGGCTTACACTTCAGGATATCATAGGGAACTCATAATAGCTTCAGAAACTTTTCCAGGCAAACTGCTAAAAGGTGTGCCACAAACACAGGTAACATGATGCCTGAATAGCTCAGGACTCATTTTAAAGCAGCCTTTGGGAAGGCACTATTAAGAATCCAGATATCACTAGCAGCACGTAAGATTAAAAGGAAACATGTAAGCAAAAAGCAAAATCCCACCTAGCACAGATACACTGTACGGTTGAATCCTGGCATTTGGTTACTGAGCACAGAATCTCCTCACAAGAGAACTCCAAGGAATTGATTCAGTTTTCCTGTTTAAACATAGTTCATAGCCATCCAGCAGTCAAATGAAAAAAGGCAGCGGCACAAGAGACATGCTCACCCTCTTGCCTTTGGAAGCAGAAGAAAACAGATTCCTCAAGATCACTAATTGCTGTGTCTCCATTCTGCCCCCAAATTTAAGAGACTTCCTGCCTTTAGTTGAAAATATCAGCATGAACAGTGCTCTGAAAAGAAGTATAATTTACAGAGCTGGGGAATCCATGAGCTCAGTGTAAACTTTAATAACTGCTTTTAAGAAGCTTTTGAGTTGTTAACAACTTTCTCATAGTTTCATCTGGAATTTTAAAATTCTGAAAAGCTGGGGAAGGGTAGACTGAAGATGATCCACTGAAAAGCTAAAATAAACTCCTAACCTTGCCATTTCACAGGTATCTATTCCATTTACAACAGATACACAAATCAGATACACAACTCTCAAAATATAGTCGTGAAAGATTACTACCTTTAAGTTTCAACTATTTTATCTATGTTAACAGCATCAAGCATTTACCTGAGCCATTAATCAAGATCCCTGACTTCCAACACTCAGCTGATTCAGAATTGCTAGCCTTGAGTACAGCATTCAGGACAGCAGACCATTAACTTCAAATTCTCACATAATATTTCTTTTATTATACATGCATTTCTTCCACTGGGGTTATATTTTTCCAATTACTGTTTGCAAACAATTCTTTCAGCTTCTTTCTGTGCCTAAGGCAAGGCAGAAACAATATCTGCAGAAAAGGAAAATTAACTACTTTGTGGCTACGCAGCCACAAAGCATGTCTCACATGAGGGACTCCAGCCCAGAGGGGCCAGATGAGGAGCTGCTGGGGCCACAGAGGTCCCTAGGTGTAAACATGCTGCTGTATTTCAAGGGCATGGCACCTCTATACTTGCATTTAGAACACATAAAGGTGAGGAATAAGTTTTATTAAAAAAGTCTTTCTTCCACTGACAGCACAATGGAATACGTTCACAGCTGTGCTGACACAGGCAGAGAGAAGCTGGGTCAAAAAGTAAGTACAGATATAAATAATGAATAGTTTGCATGAGAAGGTACAGAAAAGGTCAGGTCAAGTCCTAGAAAACGGAAACTTCAAACAAAACCATAGCACATTGTTCTGCAAACAGTATGGCGTAAGCCCTTCAGGTAAAACAGGCAACTGCACTGTACACGGAGAGATACTGTACTGTACTCAACTTTTCCCTATCATGGCAATCTGACTAAAGTGATGTCCTCATGATATACTAAGTTTTATTTGTCAGGAAGAAGAGCAATGTCATTTTTCCTCCTCTCTGTCAAAAATACAGGACATTTAAGGATGCTCTTGTGATATCTAAATCAATTTTTTGTGGTGTTTTACTATACTTGTAAGTACCGACGGGGAGATACTGGGAAGATTAAACCACTGCCTGCTTTGCAGATGAGCAAAACTTTTCTTTAAAGACGAACTCAAAGACAACTTATTTCTCTCCATCTGACCAGAATGTAAAGACTGAAGTAATTCTGATCTAAAATGACCAGACAGTAAATGTGAAAATAATTGTTTCAAATTGTTTATCTGAAGTAAAAAAAAAAAAAAAGTAAATTATATCTTGCTTGTGTATAATGTACTCAATCTTTCTGTCCTTTGAAGATGCACTGCCTGTGCTCATCATGATAAAAGCAGCCTTTAAAAGGTATAAATTTTCCATTTTTACAGTAATCATCTTTTTTCTGCTTCAGTCTGAGGGATTATTGAATGTTTCCTCGCTGTTAAGGAGAGGTTGTGCTGGCCAGTCGTTATCACACAAGCACAAAGCTATTTGTTTACCCATGCACTTACTGCTGACATCTGACACTTCTGCACAGAGTAGTAGGTTGCTTACCCCCACCAGTCCCCCTTGGGTAGAGGAGAATTAGTTTGTGACTACAGAAGTTACCATCATTAGTAGGCAAGCAGACGACCAATGTTCATTTTAAAATTCTATTTCCTTCTTCAGCTGTTGTGTTGCAGTAAATAGAATCATTCTGACACGAGGGATTTGTTTTACTAGTGATGGACCTGACCTTCAGAGTCTAGATCCGCACTTTCCCGACAGTTGGTGATCATGGACTTTGGGTCAAGCATTCCCCATAAGCTATCTATACTCACCATGATCACATCATGGATTCCTCATACGGTGTATCAGTTACAAATGGGTATACAACAGTACTTGTATAGACTAAGCCACTCCCCACATATTGCAGGAATTAAAGAACAGCCTGCCTGGCAAACACAAAGTATTTTGGGGACAGCATGTAAGAATACCTGCATTGGATGCAATTTCAAGATGATGCAGGACTCATGCATCAGCTGAGGATGGAAAAAGTCACAGCAAATAACTTGCAGGCCTGAAAATTTTCCTACTCACCTCCTTACACAAGTTCACAGAACAAATAGCTTATTTTCATTGTTCATTAGGCTACTAAGATTAGTGGGATACCAGAAATGACACAGCGAGCAGTTGTAAGAGTGGCAGGAGTGACCTTATAAAGAGCCACCTCTTTCCCGTGCAAACCTAATCACCAAGTTATTACTCAGTATCTTGACAGCAAGACAGAGGACAAGGCAGCAACACAGAGAACCTGTCTCTCCCTTTCATCTTTCTGGAAAAGAGCAAAAAAGGAGAGAAACGAACCCATGGGAATACCCATGTTGGTATTACATGCCCTTAGCAGACACTTAATTAATGTCATATTATAACAAGGCCCAGAAGTGTCTGTGAAACACCTCTGGGCTTCCTTCTCCCCTGGTTGTAGGAACACCCCCCACCAATGAGCGGCCCAATGAGATATGCACCTTTGCTGCTGACTTGCAAGTATGTCACCACAGTGAAGACAATCCCAGAGAAAGCAAGCGTAACTCCAGTCCAGCTATTCCATTTGTTTTCCTTCAGCTCATTTCCCCTTAATGGGAAGGTTGGGAAAAAAAGGTTATAACGTTTAACTAGATGTTGAGAACAGGTGTATTGTTTGCTTCCTCTCCAATGCCAAAAATTTTACTATGTAAGGACTTCAGAAAGTTAAGTCCTCACAACAAGAAAACAAAAACCAGAAACCAACCAAACAAAAAAGAGCTATTACTTCCCTTTCCTTCCTCTCTCATTACTTCAGAAATTAAGATATTATAAGCTCTAGAACAGTCTACAGTTTTTGCCCTATAAGCTTTAAACATGTTTAAACCTTAGAGAAAAAAAAATCAAAAGAAAAAAAAAAAAAGCCATCAGAAGAGACTCATATTCTTAAAACATGCACTAGGTTTGTAATCAGCATTTCATATTCAACACTTCTGTGGTAAATCTTCAGAGCACCTAAGACTCTTGCAAAACAATGCCCTCAGACATCCTCTAGAGGTTTAGTATTAGTCTTTTTACAGGCACAGAAAAACTGAGAGTGCCAGAAGGAACAGTGCCAGACTATGATGTTCCTCATTTCACGAGCAACAAAAAAATTACTCACTCAGTACTGTTCGTATGACCACAACATCCACTTCACATGAAATCACAGCATCATTTTCTGTCATCTACTTGATGCAGCCAATACAGGTATCACATTATGGTATGACTATTCCTAGCCCCATT
The DNA here is from genome assembly GCF_037157495.1 of Lathamus discolor. Lineage (NCBI taxonomy): Eukaryota > Metazoa > Chordata > Aves > Psittaciformes > Psittacidae > Lathamus > Lathamus discolor. The sequence continues at coordinate 110,138,157 of NC_088884.1, forward strand.
CTAAATTAAAAAATATATGTAAAATAAATAAAGAATGTTGCTACAGTTGACAGGGAATAAATTTTTATTTTCTTTTATGACATCTGTTACATATATTTGGACTAATGTACTTCCTAGTCTTTAAGAAGCACAGCCTATTGCTCCTGCATCCTATATGAGAAAGCTCGTTGGGAAGCTGGCTAAAATACTATGCAGATTCTGATATAGATAGTAATGTTAAACAGCATTTAAGTTTTAGGGCTTCTTTACATTTTCTGTGTACTACACAGCCTCTAGTCAGCACACAAAATTTTGCTCCAGCTTCTTTAAGCCTGTGATCCTAAGGGACACAACTGCATTCTTCACAGCCTTGCAGGAGCAGATTTTCATCTCCTTTCTTAGGAATCGCTGTATTCACACAAAGAAACGCATCTACTGACACTCAGAGTAGGCAAAAAAGCATCGCAATATTCTATGCAAGGGTAGCCGATTTGATCTACACATCTGAGTTCACTGCTCTTCTGTTATCTGCCCTGTTGGACAAAAACACTGTTGATGCCAGTTTCAAACAGTGAGGCTGGTGATTAGAAATGCCCTAAATTCCAAGGAAATGAGTGGTTTGCAGGTAGTTATATATGCACATACAAGAGTATGTTGGAACCTTCTGAGTTACTACAGAATCTGTACCAGACAAATTAGATACAGAAAAACAGTAGATGAGATTAGGTGAAGTACAAAGGATGATGAATTTCTGTGCTATATGTCACATCTCCCTCCAGAAGTGTACTTATCAGAGAAAACGTAACTATCTCCCAGCTGCCAGATGAGAAGAGACAACAGGAAATAGCTAGCAGTCATCCTGTTGTTCTGGCATAGCCACACTATCAGAGGCAAATACATGAACCTGCTGAGACAGGCACATTTCTTATAGCGAATGCCAGAGATCTCTATGGCTTTCTAAGGCATTTAAAAATTAGTAAGAGTGAACATACTTCCATAAACAAACAACTTAGCGGGTTGTATGTTTCTGTTGACATATGGTAGTACAAGCTCGAGGTTTCTGTTTAGATCAACAAGCTAACTTGTGTTGTGCAATGTTTTAAATGGGAAGGAAATATGGGGCAAAACACGCCCAGTAGCCACAATTTACTCCCAGTTCTTGGCTCCAATTGGACCTCAATTTCCAAAGGACCTGAACAGGCTGAAAATACAAAGCAGGGACTTAAACAACATTTAAGTGAAACATTAGCAGGGCAAGACACTCAATGATAATTCACCTCTGTGAAGCCACCTGGGATGTCCTGGGGTTGCTGCTCCAAAAGACTATCTTAGAAATCCTGACAGCAGAGTATGTGCAAAAGAGAAAAGAAGTAAGTAAATAAATAAACAAATTGAAGGAAAAAACACATTTCTAATTATCCACTAGCTGTTAGGACTTGTGGACCCATTTAGGTCCTTACTTATAAGACTGTATAAAACAGGAGGACAAACTGGACAGGTATAATGCTGGGATCATCATGGTAATTCAGGAGCAAAAAGAACTATAAAGACTAAGAGGAAGGACAGAAAAAAGTTCAAGCCAGTCTGATGAACTGGGTAGTCAACAACTTATTAGCTGAAAGCATTAAAAGAAACATTTATGACAGATATGGATGACACCAGGAACTGACAAGAAAAAACAAAGAACCTCCTCTCTACCCTGCTTTCTGCAGATAAACAAAACCAATGACTCTCCTACTGGCTGCAATTTGCAACTAGGAGGAAAATTCCCCTCAGCAACAAGCATATTCGATATCCTACTCAAGGAAGAAAAAAAGCCCTAATGTTTTTCACAGAAACCTTTGCAATTTGATCTTGCCAGCTCACACACCATCTTCCCCGTCACAGTGTATTCCAGAGGGGAAATACAATTGTAAGAGAACTTTGCTCACAGAAATTGAATGCATTCTGAATTGACAATGTTAAATAAACTCACATTAAAAAAAAAAATAAAGTTTTCACATTTTAGTTCCCTCACTCATACTTGTTTAAATCAAGCCCTGCCTTTTGCAGGAGAAATGTCCCCACTTCATCTTCATACATTTCTGTCCATCTTCATACAGGATAGAAACAGTTGTAGCTAGAACAGGGCTGCAAGACTTCAAAGAAAAGTAGTGTTAAGGGAAGTGAAACTGCGCAACCCAGGCTTCATTTTCCACATCCCAAGTGATGCAGGCATGCTGGTACGGATCTCCACAGTATGGACTAAACTGGGAATCTCACGTATATAAACGGCCATAGAAAGCAACCGAATTTTAGAATCACCAGATTCAGTGCTATAAAGGGCATAATGAGGAGGCATCTAAGAAAAAAAAGAATTATATTAAATCCAGTCTTTTCAATGTTTCCCGGCTTAGAAGGTTTATGAGTTTACAAAAAAAAAAAAAAAAAAACAGCAATTCTAAGCTTCGCTTCTGTGTTAACGTATCTGTTCTCCACTGTGATATGGCAAGGGGAGCAGTGAAAGCAGGGCATTTCTCTCAGAAAGATATGCGGGAGTTAAATTGTGCAAGTGAAGAGGAAGTGAAAGAGTTGGCAACCTTTAGGTTTCATCACATGCAAAATAACTGCAGTGTGATAAATCTGGGACTTTAGCAAAATGAACTGTGCCCTTTTGGAAATAAAAGTTATGTGTAATAAGAAAGCCTGTCTGAAAAATATGATACAAGATTCTTGGTTTGAAAAACTAAGTGTCTAAGCACTATCCACTTAAAAAAAAACAAACAACTAATACAAAACTCCACATGTAACAAAACCCTCAACTTTACGAAATAAAAAGGAATTTGTATGAGTATCACTTTAAAAGCAAAGCAGGTGATCACAGCTACCAGATTTTGTCTAAAATCAGAGCTGAAAAGCTAACAGTTAAGGATACAGTTCTTTGGGACAGCAATCTCTGCTTTTACAGAGAAATTACAGCAAATTAGCCACTGCAATGATGGTTCATTTGTCCCGACTGCAGTGGATTTATTAGTCAAAAACGTCACACACAAATACATTGTGTACTTACACACCTGCCTATCAATACAGTAATATTTGAATACCTTTCAGCATGTGATGACTGAGTACTCACACTACAACCCTCTGTGGCCACAGAAGTATCACCTCCAGCGTAAAGTCAGTGCCCCAAAAGAGATTTGGTCAAATGGATTCCCATCACCAAACAAGCTGGAGAACATGGCCCACGATGGCACCAGACCACACTGAGCACAAAGGCAACAAGCAACCAAACCCTGCAATTCCTCAGCCATGTGCGAGCACTCCAACCTTTCTGTCCAGGGCTAGAGGCAAAATATTTGTTCACACAAACAGCAATAGCAAGCAGCAGAACCAGCAATGTGCAACAACGACAATCGGGGAAAGAGAAAAGATAAAACAGAAATATGAAATATCACAACAGTGTTTGGACTGAACAAGATGTAATGGCTCCTGATGTTCTGCATTACACTGAAACCTAAAGAGCTGAACAACTTGCAGTAACAACTGCCACACTTCTTACTTTCACTAGCCTGAAATTACAGCTGCCGGACATTCATTTAATGTTTACAAGAACATTTTAATTGCCTGAACAGTTCCACAGACATGTAATTAAAAAAATGAAAGGTACCCAAAGATGGAAACAGGAAGGGCAAAACCAGTAAACATGCTCCATTACCTATCATGCTAGCAACTCTGTAGAAAAGGTAGCACTATGGATTGCGTACAGAAAAAGCATTTTATATTAATTTATTCAAAAATTTTCCACTGAAGAAATACACAAAGTCTTGCATTAAACTCTTTTCCCAATTAGAATTTTCCTCAAAATTACAACATTCCTCTCCTTAATCTATTCGGTGCAAGCATTCAGTTCCTGAGTCACATCACTGTCATGTTCCATCCCACGAAGTAACAGGGCCGATCGCTTTTCTGGTCTTTCTTATAACGGCAGCACTGACAGAGCAAGAGCATTTCCTCCTCCCCCTCTCATTTTCGGTGTCTCTTCCTGAAGCTTTATCAGTTTCAGTGTCATTTCAGAGCCTCAGAAAAGCAGGAAGCTTGTCTGCAAAGCACTGCCGTGGAGAAGTTAAGACGTGACAAACCGAGTATGTCGTATCAGTCAGTGTGTGCTGAGTGACAGTGTAACGCTCTCAGGGAGGTGCAAGATGGTTTTAGCATACCTCATTTGAACCTTAGAAGATTAAGGAAGCTAAGTCAGTAGTTATCTGAAAGTCCCCTTTTAAGTGCCCCCATGTACACGCATGACAAAGAAAAGAAGGGCTGCTCACAATAACAGAGGTGGGGCAAATTAATGCAACGGCATTTTGTAAGAGTGTTGACCAGTTCTCGCAAATTTCCTTCGCGAAGAGCACAGAGCTCATTCCACACAACTCCTCAAATCCAACTGCCACCACCAGCTTCAAGGAAGCTCTGGAAGCTGCTCAGCGAGAAGCTTGTCACCACATGCTCCAGAGACTTCCTCACCACCAGTGTGCCCTGGCACAGGCTACCCCGTTCCACCACAGCAACACCTGCAAGCACGTATAGCATCTCGAACACCAAAACCACCCGCTCAGGACGAAGCTGCCTCCTCTCCCAGTCACTCAGTACTCCGGAACCGCACTGTCGCACGTCCCGGCAGGTCTGTGTTTCGGAAGTCATTGTGCCTTCGCGTTTCCCTTCTTACTCAACTCTAAGACTTACTAAAGCCCGCAGAGGCGCACAGGCAGGCGGACCCCGTTATTCGGACGCCCCGAGAGCCTGTGAGGAAACTTTCTTGCGCTGCCATTCCCCCGCCGCACCTCACGGCCGCAGCCCGTGACTCACCCGTTACTCTCCACCCAGCCCGGAGCCGGGAACGAGGCCAGCGGCGCGCTGAGGCCCCACCGCCCGCGGCCGTTACCAGCGGCGCCTCCGCGCCCCTCGCGTGAGTCACCGCGCCTGTCGCCAGGCAGCGGTTCCGCGGCGCCCGTCCCGCCAGGCCCCGAAGCCCCCAGCCCGGCAGCGGAAACTCCGCTGGGCGCTTCCCCCAAGTTGTGCTCGCCAAGCCCCGCCACGCCTCGGCGGACAAGGCAGCAGCGGCCGCGCGGAACACTCCGGCATCTACCCTCGCCCGCTCCGCGGCTCACCTGAGGCGCTGAGGGCAGGGGGCTGCCACCGCGCCTGCCCCGCGCTGCCCGGCCGCACAGCAGCACCGGGGGCTGCCGCCCGCCTCCCGGCCAGCCGCTCCGCACGGCCCGGCCCAGCCCCGACAGCATGCTCCTCGGCCGCCTCCGGGCGAGCTCCGCCACGGCTCGGCTGCTGGCGGGCGGCGCTGGCTGCCGCGGCGGGCGGGGACGAGCCCCCGCGGAGGGCGTCTCCTCCGGCGGCGCTGGCTGTTCTGCCTCTTCGTCCCGCCAGCGCCGGGGAGGGGCTGCGCCGGGCCGCGCTGAGCGGCTCCGTCCGTCCCGCTGGACGGGGCGGGCGGGGACAGGAGCGGGACGAAGCGCGGTGTCTGCGCACTCCGGCGGACCTCGGCTGGGCGGAGAGGGTTTTCCGCGGCGGCAGCGGTGAGCTCCGGGCGAGGAGGTGGCACTGCCTCAGGGGGCGCGACAGATAGCTCCTTATACACAGGTGCTGTCCCCTTCTTCTGCGTCTGTCTTCCTGAGCTCGGAAACGGATTTCAGTAACTTAGTTGTATACGTAGTTATAAATGAGACCAAGGTAACTCTTAATTTCCGTCTTACCCGAACACCTGCCTTTTCCATAGCTGATAATTTCCCTTTTTGAGGAACAGAACTATTGCTACTCCGCATGTTTCACTGGAATAAACACATTCTGGTTCCACAGAAGCGAGCAGCAAAGCACAACGAAACCAACTCCGACTTTTGGAGTTTGCTATTTTACAAGAAAGTTCTCTTTACATCAGTAAAGCAATTAGCAAGGCCTGACCCTTTTCTGGTCAGTCATTTGTTTGGTATCACCGTATCCAACAGAATCTTCATGCCCACAAATGCAAACTTTTGTGTTCAATGCGAACCACTGATGTGAGTAAGACCCATGACATTACATCAGGGAAACACACAGGAAAGTGCCACCTCCCTCTGCTCTCTCTGCCCTTTATGGTGTTCCTACAAAGCGATGCTGCACAAAGCAAAACCAACTGTACCCAGTAATGACAAAAGGATCTTAGAAACTGGGCTGTTCCAGATCTGAAAGAGTGTCTCTGCCATGGAAAAACTCCACCACTGATTGCATGCTTGATGGCTCTGGGGGGCAAAATAAGACCCCACTTGCATCCCTCTTCCAAGTTCTGGAGCAGAAACCTTATGCAGCTAAGATCACCAAGTCATTCATTCCTGTTTCAGGGTAACTCCAATCTATTCACGTGAGTATGGTCCCAGAAAACAACAACAGAAGTTGCACTGTAAGAGTCAGTGACTCCCAAAGGCAGTAACTTGTGATACAATTAATATTTACCACAGCATAATTCCCCAAATTTTATTGTAATAGTTTTCCTTGAGCCAAAGCAAAACTTAGCCTTAGGTGAATAGGACAAGAAGAAATGAATTAAACCGGAAGAGGGCAAATTTAAATTAGACATGAGGAAGAAGCTCTTCACTGTGAGGGTGGTAAGGCACTGAACAGGTTGCCCAGAGAAGCTGTGGCTGCCCCATCCCTGGAAGTGTTCAAGGCCAGGCTGAACACAGCTTTGAGCAACCTGCTTTAGTGGAAGGTGTCCCTGCCCGTGGCAGGGGGGTGGCAACTGGATGACCTTTAAGGTCCCTTACAACTCTAAGCAGTCTATGACTCTGTGATTCTATGACTTATGTACCCTATTAAGTAAATTATATTAAGATCCATGAAGTTGCCAAAGATTAAATAAAGGATTCAGAGTTCGGTATATTAATTCAAGATGCAGTATTTACCGTTTCATTGCAATATTTATGCTTTCATCAAGCATAGGTGTCTAGGTCATAGTAAATGGCTTTTTTTTTTTTTTTTTTTTTTTTTTTAGACTCCTACTACATAGTGAAGGTTTTAGCAAAATTCTCTTTAGGGAGGAAAAAATCAGTGTCAGGACTAGAAAAGAGATGTGTTGGTTTTGGTCATTGTACACCTTTTTTCTGTACTTTGTTTCAGAAGGTCAGTGAGGAGCAAAGAAGCACTGTCACAGCAACTTGTGGATTTAGCTTCTGCTGGGAATGAAGACTCATGTTTCTATCTACAGGCCAGGAGAAATGAGAGAATGTTTTACTAGTTGGGCCTTGTGTCACTGCCATGCTTAAAAAGATTTACCTTTCACACCTTTCTGATTTTCTCATGAGGCAACTCCTGCTTTGTTGGCTAAGCAACATGTTTTATGTCTTACTATTCCCACTGTAAGTACTCACTGCAACTTAGCTTGTTTCAAGTTATACCTCAAAATGTACCTTCTAAACTAACATCAGACATAATTAATGTTTGACAAAGAAAAGTCTACATAAAACTGTCATTGTAATTATATGTTCATATCTATTGAATACAAATAAATGCATAAAATTCCTGTGAAACATCACTTTGGTCACACATACCATTAAAATAGATATAAAATGGTGTGAACAGCAAAGTTTCTTCAGTACAATCACTAAAACAAGGTCTGTACTCAAAGGCTGTTCAAGGAGAACAGTTGTTAGGAAGACCTGCTACTTCCCAAACTTTTGCCCCCTTTCTCCCCTCCCTGTGCTTACAATGTATTTGCTAACAAGGAGTTAGATTACATTAACTTGAAACTAACTTTGAATGAGCTTTCTTCACCTGTTGAGACACAAATTAATCTCTTCCCTTCTAGTAATGACATGCTCTGCCAGTAGGAAATGACACTTCAAGGGACATGATTTATGCATGCACAGCATCAGGGTTCTTGTCGTCATATTACACAGACGTGACTGGCTTCAGTACCATTAAGAAAATGGTTATGAAAACAAGCAGATTATTGCAGACTACAGACTTATGTTTCAAGTCATATACTCAGGGTCATCTTTAGAGGAGGAAACTTCACTAAAATAAAACCAGATGGAGTTCTGGGGAAGTGTGAAACTAAGGGGAAACAAGAGGGACCCTGGCCACAGTGTTTCCAATCTCCTAAATCTCAGGGCACTAATTTCAAATCTTTGTCGAGGCAGAAAACCAAAACAAGACAAACTTCAAGGTAAGACAGAAGGACACAGATGATCTTCTGAATTAAAACCTTTTTTTCCTCTAGGCAAAATATCAAGCTCTAGAACAGCACCCTAACTCCAGATGCATCTCACCAGATTGTCAAGGTACACAGACTTATTACACGGTAATCATCTTCATTAACCAGCTATAAAAGTCTGATGACAAAATGAATCAGGACCCCAATTGCAGGATGATGTTCCCATTGCTCAAGGAAACACATGTGCTCAGATGTAACTTCAGTCATGATTACAGGGAAGCCAGAGCCCTTTTCCTCATCCTCTGTCTCGTTTCCCTCACCACAGTTCTTGTAATGCTCCCTTGTTTGTTCACGGGTAGTTCTGCAGAGTTACAGGGTACGAGAGAGAGCAAAAAACCCCCAATGACAAAACTGAAAGTACTCATCTGTACAATAAGAAACCCACAGCAGATAGCTTGAAGTTCTCCCCCTAAAGCAGTTTTAAACCATCCTCTTTCAGTAAGCAGAATTTCATCCTCCTACTTCTAGCATCCTCCTGGAACAAACCTTTCCAATGTATCTTACTTGAAAACCAATAGCTAGAGGTTTTTCTTTTAACAATTGCATACTACAGTTCAAAAGACAAATTGTAATGGAATAGAATAAAATTATGTTATATATCTTGCAAAAAAAAAAAAAAAACTCATGTTTCTTTTGATAGCTTATCTTGCATCTGGTGTTGAGAAGCAGAATCTCTTCAGCAGCTAAGATCTCATGCCTTGCTTGCAAAATTCCAGGTAAGGCAAATTTTCCCAGAAGTCACAAGGATAAAACCCAGACTGCTATGTTTTCATGAAGAGGGGAGCACATAAAGTTCTTTTACTCCATCGGGACACAGTAACAGCACTACTGCAATTCAATGTAAAGACAAACTTTTCACCAGGGTAAACTATGTTCCCTCATAGTACACAGACAGTAAAAATCTTCAAGAAGAGCTCATTGCAGAATGTTAGCTCTGCCAGTGTTAATATACTAATACTCCTGCTCTGATAAAGGAAGAATGAGATGAGACCTACCACTGACTGACACAGTCCATAGACAAAAGCTCTATATTTCTCTAAAGCAGCAGATCATGTGTGCAAGATTTCCTAAATAAACTGCTGGAAAGCAAAACGCCACATGGGAAAAGACCAGGACTCCAATTACAGAGCTAAATTCTTACCCAAAGAATGAGAAGTGCTTAGACTAGGCAGAGGATCATAAATTATACTCTTATTACAGAGTTGCCGGGCTGCCTAAATTGCACTGCTGCATTAGGTCAGTAGAGCAGAGATCCGAGTTGTGATTTTAGGAAGGTTGCATCATCCAGTCATAATTTTTTCCTTCCTCTTCTGAGACTTCTACTGCCTGCTTGTTTGCTTAAACTTGATTGTATACATTCTTTTGCTCATTAATTTATCTTTGATTCATTATAAGAATAAATTCTTACAAAAATAGTTATCGCATTTAAGAACTTCATACAGGAATGACACAGAGGACAACCTGATAGCCACAGAAGTCTCAAAAAACTATCATAGCTAAGCAGTAAGCTATTTCTCAGGCTGGGATTGCACACACAGATATGTCTTACACTGGGCAGGAAATCAGCACACAGAATATGGTTCAGAGCCTGTGTCCCAAAAAGGTTCAGAGGAAGAAAGAACTGGCCCAAGAGGGAAAGGCTGCAGCTTGACATTTAAGTTGACCCCGGCGTAATAACACAGGCCAACTCCCTAGAAATTCACTTAGCATAGCATCCATGGCAAAGACTGTTGTTTGAGTACATTAGTTAATATTGAAAGTCAAGTTCAGTGTTAAGCTTGTTCTAGGTATGCAAGCAGCATACCAAGTTTTCATTTGATATTCCCAGGACAATTTTAGTAGCCTATTAGGCATTTGTGCCACAGGCACCAACAACAGCATAGCTCTTCAGTGAAGAGCCTTCCTTACAACCCTGGGGGAGCATAGGGTCCCAGAGAGAGGAGTCCTGCTAGTTTCTTGGTCCCTAACACCAACATTTTTTCTGGTGGATAAAATGAAGTTTATATGCCCCATCCATCAAGGTGCTGAGCACTCAGGACCCTGCAGGAACAGCCAAGTGAAACAATAACAGTTTGTATAAGGTGATGTGAATGCCACAGGTATGCTTTGAATCTTCGCCAAGAGTTTACTTGGCTGCCCAGTTGTGAACATCTGCCTCTCAGGACAAGCAGTTGCATGACTTGCTGCTGTCACAGGGAGGCAGTGGGAACATACAGAGACAGGGCAGAGATCCCCCTTTCAGAACCGTTGCACAAGCAGATCAGTCTAGGCTGCCTCTGAAACCACAGCTCCAGGGAGAAACACACAACCAACACACTGGAAAAATATGGGCGTAGATCTGCTGTATAGGGTTTCCTAATTCTGGAGCCATTCCAGGCCCAGCTCCTGCTCAATGCAGGACAATCTGTCATCAGAGAGGAGTAGCATGATGGAAAAGATCAGCTGTTCTCCCTTGCCTAGATACACCACCCGCATCAGACAGAGCTTCAGCTGGTTTCAGGCTCTGGCCCCTTTTGCACGGGCCTGCCACAGAGATAGAGCTCAAGTCTTTAGCTTGGCACCTGCAGTACTAAAAAGAGCTTAGAAAGTGGTTTTCCTCACTCTGGCACTCCTAATAACCTACACCTCTGAATAACTCACAGCTTAAAATGTGAGAATGTGTAAAGTTAATGTCATCACGGTGGGAAAGGACGTAATGACTGTTCAGAGCGCAGCACGGCACAGTCCTTGTGGCTGGGGTCCTCAGTGGAACCTCTGTGTAAGTACTCCATGCTAGTAACAGAGAGTTAGTAATAGCTATGTACAGCTCCACACACTTCACTCAAATACACAGTAGAGATCATGAAACCAATCTGAAAGAGTTGAACTTACGCATACACTTCATAGTCCAAAACCTGCAGACAGCAAAAACAGATGACTCCTCAAACAGGAACAACCATTAATTATACCAGAGGAAGCCACGCACATCTAGACACAGAGATTCTTTTGTTTAGTTGGTTTTGTTAAGTCATTTCACACTCAGATACAAATGAAGATCAGAGCTGAGCACAAACTGTGAGTCACAGCCATGTCAGTTCTGAAAATTCTGACATCCCCTGCTATGGAAATGTGCAGGGACCTGAGCACCTGCTCCCATCCCATTCCATTCCCAGGAAATTATACTCCATTCACCTATGCTGCAGAGCACATTTGTGCAATGGTTCTGTAGTAACATTCTTTGTTTGGGTAACAGTTCTCCCTCCCTTTGAGGTGATACCATGTTGTCTGCCCAGCTATTGTTTTTAGGCTAAGAAACAAAGACTGCCAGGAGCATGGCAGCTTGTAGGAGAAAAGGCTGGCTTCTAAGACATGTTACACTTTATTCATGTAAAAGGCTCAAGTTAAAGCTGAAGGACATTCCTAGAAGTCTACTCTTTCCCCCAGCACAGGAATCTACAAAACATTCAGCAATTTCCAGAAAGAAGGAAAAAGTTACACTTTTCTTCACAGGTGATTAGATTGAGTAATTTCTTCTAATGAAAAGTTCTGCAGTCTAAGGTCAACAATACTCAGGTATTCTGGTGAGCAAAAATGCCAACAAGGTTTCTCATCTCAAGCTGATCTCTAAACATACAAAGTAGAGATGCAACTGAAGAGGACAACCTGCACACTAGGGATTTCTCACATTTCACCCCACATCATCCGATACCAGCCACTGTTAAAGGAGATGGGATGCTGGAGCAGTGGATGGGCAATGCCGCTCGACGATTTAGCTGCAGATGGACGTGGGACAGCAGGGAAGCAGCTGACAGACCCCCCGCGTGCTGCTTTTCTCAGCAGCTGTGTTCTTCCTGCAGAGCCAATCCATCTGCACTGCTAGGGATGCCAGAGTCATGGTTGTGGAAGCAATTCCCACTCTTTCTAGGAATGTAAGTTTCAAAACATGGTTGTTGGGCTGAGAGATTTCGTGCTTGCTGTCCAAGAATAAATGACACTCTTGTAAATATTTTTGTTAGTTAGAAATAACCGTTCGGATGGGGTGAAAAGGGAAGCTTGGACACTCTAATGGCCTTTTATATTGAATAAACTTTGAAGGCTTTTAGAAATACAGCCCTATTACAAGAAACTGCTAAACTTGAACATCTGGATAGACAGTAAAAGCAGCGATGTTTTAGAAGCTATGCACATGCCCAGCAAGCTGGATGAAGATATCCAGCACATGTACCAGTGGTTCCAGTGCTGCTTCTACTCCTGGCTTCGTGTGTGCTCCACTTATGATGGAGGTAATGAAGGCAGCATATTCAGCCACCAAAGAGACAAAGAAAAGCATAAAGAATTCCTCAGCTACAGGTGAATGCTACACATTTTATTCATTTTTCTTTGCTTTGGCATTAGGTCACCAGGTAACTTTTAGTAACATTTTGTATTCATAGGAGCTGAGGTTTATAGCCTGTAGGACTTTTTGAAAGTATCATATCTACAGAAGTTATTATGAAAAGAAGTTATTAGCAAAAGACAGTATTTTCCTAAACCGGATGTCTCTTTCAATTGTCAGCGATGTTCTAACATGAAAATATTTTGTTCATCTTTTAAACTTCTTAATTTATGAGAATAACATTTCCTGTGGCTGGCAGATCATCAGGACGGCTAATTATCATCAGCTCCTCATGCTTGAGGATTCTTGTGCCATTGAACGCTTTCACTCAAGAATCCCCCAAAGCCTCAGTGTCTCACAAGCAGAGACTGTCTACTCATGTTGATAAACACAAAGAAATACTACGCTACTTGCTAGCCAACCAGTACTTCCTTCCAACACTCCTGAACTTCCAAAACTGCCACTTTTAATGGTAACATGATTAAGGGTGTAACTGGAGATCTGTATTCTCTGCTACCTCCAGGGTGGTGTTCCATTAACATCTAAAAACCACCAGATACAACCCACATATGTAGCTTTAAGAAAATATAAACCAGAAAAATCCTGAACAGGTTCAAGAAAATCAAGATTAAAAAAATATTCTTTTCAGAATCTTTTTTTTAAAACAGATTCTGAAATATTTCCAGGAGATCCGCCATCTCCTCTATTTATCTTCCATAGAAATGTGCAACTGCTAAAATTTTGTGCATGATTGATATTCCTAAGTAGGCAGCTCCATCACTTTTGTTAAGAACCTTCAAAGGAAGGTAAGAGGAAATTCTGTGAAGTATTTTATACTTCCTAGTTACTGGAATTGTAAAGTAAAAGACATGAAAGGCCTTGCAAGTGGAAATCAGTAAGAATCCAGGAGTGCAGCATAAAATGAAGAAATACTTGCAGTGTAGTTATTTGAATTTCCATTGCCCTTGCAATAATCTTTTTACATGCCACTAATCATGTGAGAATTCTTTCTACACTCAAGTGGGATCCCTTTGGATTCTTCATGAAAAGGCATCATCAGTAGCTTGTGAATTAAAAACAAAACATTCTCAAGAAAGACTTAAAATCCCAGCTATCTGCAATAGTTATAATCACAGTTTCCAGATTCCTGCATTTGAATGCGACAGGTCAGTTTAAGTAAAGGCCTGAAAGACTGCTAGAAACCTTTTTTCTTTTAATTCCAGGAACTGTGAGGTAAAGAAATTACATCAATAAAATCATTACAGTCTGCCCACCCCCCCTTTAAAGTTCCCACCACAACTGTATCAAACCCACTGTTGTGCTAAATCTCAGGATTATCTGAGTCCAACAGGCTATTGCATTCTTCTAGTCAGAACTTAACCTTTGTGATTCTGAAAGAGTGATTGTATTCTACCCTTCTATGAAAAGCTAAGAAGCAAGTGTATTTAGACACCTTTCCACCCTTTTTTTAAAGAGTACCAAAAAGTTACAGGAAAGATTTAATATGTATTAAAATCTGAAGAACTCTTAAAAAACCAAAAAACCCAAAACAACAAAAAACCCTGAACACTAAAGAAATTTTTGACAGAGTAACTGACACATATTTGGGGTACTCCATATATCCATCACCAGTTAGAGCCTCAGACCTCCCAAAACACTAGTTCTGAATCCGTCTGCTAAGCTTGTAACACTGAGACACAATACCCTCTAAAACTGAGATCGAAACAAGATCTTTCAGGACTCTTACATGAGTTAATACTTCTATTTAAAGAAATCGGTGATTAAGGTTGTAATTCCCCTCACAAACACACTTCTGTCCCATACCTTGAAAATTTTGCATAAAATCCTTAAGAATGTATTTGCCTGAAAAATCATTAAGACTCCAGATTTCAAATTACTGAAGAGCTCTTGACTCTGAGGTTTACTCACAAGTGATTTTGGCTTTTTAAAAACAACATTAATGACAAAACCATTTTTTCAGTATCTGACAAAATGCACAGACAACCAAAGCCAAGCAAAATCACCTGATCATATTTTCTCCATTGCTATGAAGCTGAACAGTGAGATTAATAAATTTCTAAGAAGCTTAGGAACAAAATACAGAATCAAGCTAAGTAATAATTCTTTGGGAGCTGCATATTGTATCCTAACATTTTAAGAACTTTCTGGACTGTCATTTTTCCAACAGCAGCTCCCAAACCTCTTACTTGGTAAAAGAAGTAGATGATGTTTTTAAAACTAAGACATGGAATGGGATGCCCACTGTCTGCATTTAAAATGCTGAGAATTTGAACTGATCCCCTGAAGACTTCCTTAGCTGGGGCTGGGAAACATCCTACCCAGCAAATCTTTCATTTCTAACGAAACAGTGTTGAAGGCATTTTGGAAAAAGTTCAATCCCTAAAATGGCTAGAGATGTTGTTTGCAGTTCAGCACTTTATTTAAACAGATATGGAAGCATGCCTCTCACCTTTCCTCCCAGACCTTAGTAGGCAAAAAGCATGTTGAGCTTCGCAGTGCATCCCTCCGTAGGAATTAATCTTTTGCTGTGTATCCTCTGGTACAGTGGTGTGATCCAAACCATCTTAAATAAACCTGTGTTTTAGATACTTTTACCACGCATACAAACATTCTGTTGTTCAAAACACTAAAATCAATACCCCAAATCCTGAGATGTTTCCAATTCAAGATACTTCTATGAGACTGTCTTTTAAAAGTTTAAGATCAGTCAGAATGGAGATGTACTCTATGACTGGTAAAAAAATAACCAGATTCTCCGTGCCGTGTAATAATTTTACTGAACAAATAGCTCTCAAGATGTATGTTTCATAATTTTTATATACAAAAACCATAGAAGAATAAAGCTTTAAGTAACGGTTTTACAGAATACGTTGCAATTAATCATGGCATAGTATGTTCCCAGATATTCAATACCAAGCTCGTAAGTCAGAAGCGTCTATCATGGGGCATTTAAAATTGTAATATGCCCTTTTCATCTCTGCAATTACAAATGATTTTTAAGATGCCCCACTTCAGCAGCACTAAGCTTTCACCCAATGCAAATTAATCTATAAACAAGTACTGAAATCAAGGAGGTCTGATTTAGGGACAACATTCAGACATCGCCTCAGACATTTATTACATGATAAATTAATTTGCTAAATGGAAAGTTTCTCTTAAGTAATCTTTGGGTAACTTAAAACACATTTAGTTAAGGACAACACACAAATATAACTTATAAAGGTATCTTCTCCAAACAATGTCTTTGTGCTAACATGCAGAATAACACCACTCGTAGAATTTAATTAGTGTAGCTTTTAAGCATTTGCAAACCAAAGCTAATACATTTTTTTCTTGATTATTTGATTCAGGGGCTATGGCAGTCAAAATGCAATATTAGCATTTTCAAGGCTACTTTAAGATAAAATGTAATCATACTAATCATCATTTATTTGTTGCACTTAAATAAAGTTCAGAATAGTATGAGTGATTGTGAACTATGAATTATTTCTAATGTGCGTCAAAAAAACCCCAAAACCCAACAAAATAAAAACCATCCCAAATTAACAACTAAATTTAAGAATCTGTGATAAACCTATCAAAAACCCCAAACCACTGAGTTACCAAAACATTCCTCAGACCAAGGTTTCTAAGAGATGCAACAGTGTGATTACATTTTGAATTTTGACGTTTTAAAGCCTTTACTTCCATCGATGTAAAGTAATTAATTTTTATACCCCCTCTTTTTTAATTTAGATCACAGCAGAAATCAAATCATCAAGTGTGAGTGATTACCCATGCTTACTCTAAATGGCAGACGACACAAATTACAGAAACCCAGACCAAGACTACAGTAGTTTACAAAACGTAAAACAAGGCTAACAGATATGCCTTCTTTAGGATAATACATAAGAAGGGTTTTAGGAACTTCATATCAATAGCTCATTTCAGACTATGCAGTGCTTTCTCCTCCTTTCCAGATGTCTGTGAAATAAAGCAGTAAACATGTTCTCTTTAATATTCAGTTCAGTAAGAGTTTAGTTGCAAAAAGATTATACTTGCATAAATATAAAAACACATGATAAAGTAAAATATTTTTAATTAGTAAGCCAATCATAAATAAATTCACCTAAAATTAACAGAAGAAGCAGCTGTGTTCCTTCTACACGGATACTTTTTTTATCATGTTTTAATAGTCAACTTCATTGTCTAGCCTGGGACAGAACAATTCATCGTTGAGCACTCAACACCTCTGCACACTGAGCTAAGTCTTTTTTTTTTTTTACTTACATTTTTTACATTTTCTTTACAAATGTAATACTTATGTACATTATATATTTTATTTCTACAATTGATGTACTTTGCTGAAACTCTACAACTTCCAGTGGGAATTTGCTGAAGTCTTTAGTAAGTATTAATCATTCCTTTTAAAAAGAAATTCATATAAACAACCAACATACATCACTGCCCTTTGACATCTCTGTTAAGAAACTGGATCTGGAAGGGCTTCTATAATAAATTTAAGAAAAAAGGCTTTACCTAATTGTACATTTCATTAAGAAATATCCCACATAGCTACATAAATTCACCAGCTTGCAATAAACAGAGCACCATACCGCTGCACAACTGGAAACGTGTACAAACCAATTTAAAGTTTACTAGTGAAACAGCTTCATCACTCCTACCACTTTTAGACTGAAGTAAAACTGCAAAATTCTTTTGGAAATGTATACTTCTTTAGCTGTAAAGCTTCCAAAACAGTGCTGGTCACTGTATATTGTTTGAAGAACAAGCATCCACTTTTTGTAACTTCTGATATGCTTCTCTGGGCCCATGCTTCTCTCCGAAGTCAGGATTTTTCTTCTTTTTATTCCCTGCTCACTTACAGATCTGCTGTTGAATATTAAGTAAGAATTCATAATATGAAAAAGCTGCTTCTGTCCGATCCTCAATTAAATGCTGAAAAAAATCTGTTTTGGCAGGGTTCTCATCTCTGAAAGAAGAGAGGAAGGTATTTTAGTCCAACCATTGAGCAAAAAATCCAAGGTAAATTCAAGCAGAGGGCTAGGTTCTAATGAAATGCTTATTGTTCCCTGGAGTCTAGATTCAGTCCAAAGATACTATAGCTGCAATTAATCCAAAGTTTGGAAAAAACACTGATGTTTGAAATACACTATCAAACATCATCTTTTAAAGAAGTATAAAATGGTAGTAAAGTGAGTGAAACAGCATGTAAAATACCTTGTAGAAACATTAAAAAGGAAAAAAATAATTTTGTTTTAGGGTTATATTAAAGGGTTATATTAAATCCTGATAAAGGTTTTAAAAATGCAGAATTTACATCTCTGATTACATGTAATCATAGAATCATAGAACAGCTAGGGCTGGAAAGGACCTCAAGATTATCTAGTTCCAACCCCGGGCCATGGGCAGGGACACCTCACACTAGACCATGTCAACCAAGGCTCTGTCCAACTCAGCCTTGAACACCGCCAGGGGATGAGCATTCACAACTTCCTTGGGCAACCCATTCCAATGGCTCATTACCCTTACAGTAAAGAATATAACCTTAATTCCCTTCCCAGTTTTTCTTATTTGGCAACAGAAAAGAGAAGGTACATGTGTAAAAGACCTAGTATCCAGAATTATTACCCAAATAAAAGTTTGCTGGGATGCAGCAAGTATTTGCTAGGGCACAATCCCTTGTACTCTGTAGTACAGCATGCAGTAAAGCTCTGCTATTTACTATGGTCTCTCAGCACTACTTGCAATTCCAGCAGCAGCTACAATGCCAACAGTAGAAAAGCTTCAGTCCTATGCTTAAACATTATTTGAGGAAGTAAGTCATTATGCTCTCTAAAATGTGATCTCACATTTGGCTCAGTAAACTGAGTACTCTAAAGAGAGCAAATGAAACGTAAACTCAAATATAAACATCTTATAAAATTTAAACTTCTTTAAGTGGGTGCCTTCATGGCTTCAAAAGACTAAGAACTTGCCTCATCTGTCGTAGATGAATTGCTGTCCTATGGAAATCAGTAACAAACACGCACAATTATTAAAACCATCCAGAGATTACTAGCCTTACTTTTTTTTTCTTATACATATACTGAAATTATTAAAACTATACCAGAAATTAACTTGGTTAATTCCACTGATCGTAAGGACATCCACTGCTTTAACATATTCTTAACAATATAAGAAAACCATGCAACCAATTAATACTAATAAAACCGTTAGTTTAATTTGTACTAGATTCTAACATGACCTTTGTTGCTACAAGGTTTCAGATAGCAGCACCATATCAAGTGGAAAGAGGATGTTACTCAGCTTTTTTCAGGCTAGATATTCCCACTTTTCATCAGTGTCAACTGTAATTACAAGTTGCCAATAATTACTCAGTATCTAACAGAAATACTTACTTTATTACTTGAAGAACTGGATTTAAAGGTCTACTGTCTCTAAGCCAAGATATAAAAGATCGTGTCCTTTCTGAAGAAAGTGCATCTACTTCAGGAAGCTGTGTCTGGTTGAAAGCAATTGCAGGAAGTCATTATCTTTGTTTAAAAACTTGTTTAAAAAATAGATCCTGATTGTCATAACAGGATAAAAGGCATAATTTCTATTAAGACATTACCAACCATGGATAATATATACACATTTTTTCCTCAGCTTAAAGTACAAAAATTCAGTAGTATCTGACCTGTAGGAAGCTGTACATCTTAAACTGCCTTTTAAGTGTGAAAGATTTTAGAAAGCAAGCTCATTAAAAAAAAAAAAAGAATTTTTAAAATGCTGCTTTCACAGTTTTCTTGCCTTATCTTTCTCTGTCAAGCCTATACGTTGCAGTTTGCAGTACTGAAAAGATGAACAAAACATGAAGTGAAATCTGAATTGTAAGCAAATTAGACTGGACTATTTCATCAGGGAATAAGCTGAAAAACAAAATAAATAGAATTTAAAAAACTTGAGCCATTCACCAAGCTAAATATACCAACTCTTGGAACAATATAACCTTTTAAGACAATATGACAAAAGAATTGATGCCAAATTTAAAAGCAGTTCCATTGCTACCTTGGTAGTAAATGAATGGAGGACAAAATTTAAAAGTAAAGATAACTTATTTCTGTTAACTTTTTTTCAGTTGTTATATATCATCTATTTATAATGAAAATGAGAGGAAAAAAACAGCTATCGTCCTTCCTTTAACCAAGTTCTTCCTGAAAACTGTCAACTAGTATTTACCGCCAGCTGATCAGAGGGGATAGATTTAAACTGCTAATTCAAGCAAAATACAAAACTCTGAACAAGCAGTCTAGTCTGATAGCAGTCTTAAAGTTCACCGTTCTTAATCTGTTCTTGTAATTATATCTTGTCATTTACTTTACCCTTCATACCATGCAAGCTTTGTAAGTAGAAATACCTTCCAATGTGCTTCTATAACGACTAGGAAGTTTTTGGTACTATCTAAATATAACCATTCAATTATGTACTTTTCTGCAGTATCTTAAAAGGGTCTGTCATTACCTACCACTCATTGACATTTTAGAAGTGCCACCCACAGAAGAGGGGTCTTCTTTTTGACTGCTACTCTGTTTCATGCACAAGACTATAGGTACAGGTTATAACATAAAATACCCTCTACCAAAACACACATCCAAGTATCTTTGATGTCCTAACAGCTAAAAGAGTTTTGTTTTAACATTGACTCAAGTCCTGGAAGCTGAACAAAACCTAAGTCTTACCCTTTACTTACAGGTCTATCACATCACGCCATAGACCTGGTATCTTACACCAGGTTTGGAGAACACAAGGCTTCCAAAAAATCATGATATCAATAAAATAACTGTAATCTTAATAATCAACATGCATGGATAGTTTTTGTATATATTCTGTGAAATTCCATCCTAGTCTTGTGAACCCACATATATATCCATAAAAATAATAAAAGTAGTAATGTCATACAATAATTTACTTTATTTGCTTGAAAGCATTTCACAACTTCTATCTCCCTCTTAAGAAGCTGCAAAGAGGTCAGAAAGTACCCCCCCCCCCAAAAAAAAAAAATCCTAATTCAGAGTTACATAATTTAAACCTGAAAATGCACAGAAAATAGATTAACTATAGATTCCAAATATAAGCACTCTACAGTTCACTAAAACACCTACCATTTTCTGTGGTACTGATGCATAGTTTGGGTATCCAAGGACATCTTTTATGAAGTTGTTATCACAGTTTTTTCCAATCCAAATGTAAAAAATCTGTAAGATGTTAGAAACAGTTTTAGTAAAGGCCTTTCATACATTTTAGAGAAAGAGACAAGTGGAGACACAATTGGAAGGTAATACCTTTCATGCAAATGAGTCACTTGAAACCTCCATTTGCAATTCATATATACATCTCTATATTCATTTACTTATTAATACACTGGTAGCATTCGGAATAAGATCATTAAATGTCAAAAATTATAGGTGGAAGGCAAATACTGAAAGAATGAGGATGCAGGACACATCTATATTGAACAGTTAATGCGGTAACTTCCCATGTAACCTCCTAAAATAAAACCCCTTAGATTTCATGAAGTCACACCACTGTGTCAGTTACTGCACACTGACTTACCAATCTAAAAAAGTCATAGTAAAGCATCAATTATCAAAAACATTAATTATTTCAGACATCTGGAGACAGAAGCTAAGTTTGACATTCACACTCAGCCTTTGAACTCATACAAGATTTAAAGCACTTTCTAGACTGCCATTAGAATAGCATAATGTTTTATCACATTATTTGTGAAGCATAATGCCTTATCCAATGAAGTGTGGTTTAGTGTAATTTCTACAAATAACTTATTTGTGGAGGGTGGACAATTCCCTCACTCTTACAACCCTTGCATCACACAACCCACAAATCACTTATATTTGTGCATAATTGAGAAGGCTCCTGCATCAGTAGAGAAGTGCTTTCTTAGACTGTAGCACACAGAATTTAATAACCATTAAGAGAATGTCTGGAAAATGGAAATCCATTATTTCAAAAATAAAATAAAATAAAAAAAATAAAAAAAATCAAGCTTGAAAAAATTCCAAACAAATCCAACCCCCAAACTGAATGTGAACTCTTGGTATATATTCTGATCAGTCTAGCAAGAAAATAAAATTAACCTCTGAAGCCTTAAATATGTAACCTAAAAGATACTGCTCTGATCAAAATACAAAAGCCTTCAACTGGGTCACAGATTACTGCAGGTTACCTGGAATGGTGAGTCACTACAGTGTTACTGTTAGGAGTTGACCGCTTTTAATAATACAGTATGCATCACCTTGTTTGTTTTTTTTAAAGGAATGTGTGAAACTGGTAACTTACTGAGCCACAATCCATTAGAAAAGCTCCTTCTCTTGTCAACTTCTCGGCAGACAGCTTCTGAAGAGGTGGCTGTGGAACAACTCTGTCATTTACATGTATTGTACTCTGTAACAAAAAACAACTCTCAGTAACACCAGAATATAAATAAATCCTGCTCATGTAACAAAATGCCACGGTATGCCTCAAATGACTATGTACATCAAACAACTGTAGAGTGTACTTAAACTAAGGGCTACTTTATTACAAAAAAAAAAAAAAAGAATAACGTGATCTCATTTGTGTGTGTGTAACATTTCTCATGCTATAGATGCCAGACTCTCAAAAGACGTCTAGTGTTTACACTTAAATTTTATACAATCTCCTCAGACTTTTTCATTGTATTCAACTTCACTGGAAGTGTTGAAAGAGCAGAAAACCAAAAAATCCCGTTCTCTATAAAGGTTCACTATTTTACTGTATTCAAGTAACAAAGTTCTTTGATTTAACATCCTGCCTGAAGTAATACAAGGGTTTGTCCACAGAGCACTATGACTGATCTGATTAAACAATCTGGCTGTTAGCAATAAGATTATGACGCCCCCCCCCCCCCCAACCAAAAACAAAACAAGCCACAAAAACTACCAACCAGAAAAAAAAACCCAATTCAAACCCACCTCCTTCCTCACCAGCAATAAAACCAGACAAAACCAATCAGAAAAATCGCAAATCCCCAGTATTTTCAGATTAAAGCTGCTTCCCCCTCCAATACAAAACTAGGCTGAATTATTTACTAAGAAACTGTGACACATTCTGGAAATAATGTAGGGAAAAAATAGTCTGGAGACTCAGCACATCTCCATATGGTAAAAGATTATTTTAAAAAATATCTATTTAAAAAATTCATGCATTACCTCATCAGTCAACTTGTCTATCCTGTACAAGTTGGGATGTATCATTTTCATCAAATGAACAAGAGGCTGGCTCTTTATCTGGCACATTGCATATACACGATCATCCAAGCGTGTACTTGTGCCTGTTCTAAATGCTTTCTGTAAAAGAACAGTATATTGTTACTCAAATGAGCCCTGTATTTTATGTCACATCTAAACAGTGCATTTCAGATTCTTTGCAAGTGTCAAGAAAGGTGACAAAGCTTTTGTAAAGTATCTTACTGAGATACATTAAAATCAAATACAACTTGAATATAATACCTTTTAAAAGGTAATCCTTTCTCCTTCCTTATTGATGAAGGAGAATACATTTACCCCCTACTTCGTGTAAAGTCTGTATGTGATTTCTCGTTTTTATTCTTGCCAAATGTTACTGGCCTTTGAAACTGACTGCTGCAAGATATGTGAAGACACAGGCCTAGCATATCTCAAAAAAATATATTTCTGTGGATAAGATTAACTGGTATTTTACTAGCAAGAATTAAACGTTAAGGAAAAGCTTTGGAAGGAAATATACTTTCATGTTCTACAGCAGGAACTAGGCTCTCATAGTATTAAATTTATTTTGTAACTCTTCCCTACTGGATTTCTCGGATATCCTTTAGAAGCAACTGGTAAATGATCACTGTGAGAAGCAACACAATGAAACAAGCATCATATTCTGATTCAATGGGGAATATTCCTATAGTCAAAGTTAATATTCACTTCTACAACAAAGCTAAGTACATCAGTCGTCTTCTCCTTTGCTGCCAAAAGAATTTGGATTGTGGTTTCTCTATACCCCAGGCTATTTTAGTTATTGTAAACTAAGACAATACTAATAAAAACCCAATCAAGACCTAAACAACTTATTTTCCCAGCCACTCTTACTTCAGTCTTTCACATGGATCCCTTGATAGTAAATGGTCTGGTTTTTCCCCATCATTAAAGTTGTTACTTATGGAAGTACCAAAGAAGTCCTAATCAGTATATTAGAGACTTAAGTAATCACTATGCCAAAGAAAATAAGTTACGATTGGATTTCTTGCAAAACTTACATAAAGGTTGATTCGTGATAAGAAAAGAAAGAAACATCAGACACGAGAATCTTTTAAGCTATGAGATTTATTCTTAACAAAAACCTGCAGCGATTCTCTATTTTTAACTATGATGTTTGCCAGTATAAATAAGGATATTAAAAAACCCCAAAATCACCAAGCAGTAACTACTCCTATTTGAACTTTCAACTAAATCACTTCAGTTTCTGTAACAGATTTCTCTGTATCTCCATGGAAACTTCTCTTCCTTCTTGGTGATTTAAAGTACTGAGTATATGTGTTGAAAAATATTTGAAATGGTTTTCCTTCATAAAATAAAATTGGAAAAGTATTAACAAGAACTTCCAACAATCTTTATGGGCAAAACCAATTAGCTGCCAAAATCTGAGAAATACTAATTGTTACTATGTATATATATTCTGAATTGTAAAACAAAATAAGACAAAATATAAAAGGTCCAAAGCCAAGCAACTTCTCAAACTTCTCAGGCACTAATTTAAAATAAGCTAACATAAACTTTTATGTGAAAATCCTGGAAGCTTGAAAAGAATAACGCAATTTTCATAAATTTTAGAAAAGCGCACACATTGGTTGACCTAGAGCTGAAAAATTCCTCAAATGGAGCGATGACTTACATATCAAACTTTAATCCACTAGATTATACATACCTGTTTGAGAAGGGCCAAAACATACAGTGGAAACAGCTTGAGGGAATTTGGTGCTATTAGCATGGACTGCTGCAGATTCGAGACAGTTGACATGTATGCTGCCAAGGAATCTACCACAGCATTAACTAAGGCATCTCTTGCATCTGAAAGACTAGATGAAACTGAGCGATCCACAGCTGTTGGGTTAGAAGGACACAAGAAGTTAATACAGGTGGCCTCATTCATCCCTTGAATTCTGAAAGTCTCAGTTGTGCTTTTGGGTGATATTTTAGAATTAAAAACAAAAAGGAAACAACCCAAACCCACACCAGTGGCCTTAACTTTTTTAGGAGAAAACCGGATGATTG
The DNA here is from genome assembly GCF_037157495.1 of Lathamus discolor. Classification (NCBI taxonomy): domain Eukaryota; kingdom Metazoa; phylum Chordata; class Aves; order Psittaciformes; family Psittacidae; genus Lathamus; species Lathamus discolor. The sequence continues at coordinate 110,163,067 of NC_088884.1, forward strand.
CCCATACCAAAACTCACATTCACAATGCTTAAAAACAATACAGTGTGGGTGATCTCTGCTCCCTAGTCTTGGGGGGAATTTTAAAAAAATTGTTTAAAGCTATGGTATATACCTGAGACTAAATAGAAATTCTGTTTTAAACCTTATGCAAATAAATTAGCTATTGATTAAACTCTCTGCTCTCCTATGTCCAAGATAAGATTTGCAGTAAATTTCTCCCTCCCCCTCCTCTCCCTGCACCCCCCCCCCCCCAAGAAATTTCTTCTGTTATTTCAGTGGCATAATTATGATTAGTGCAAATGAAACTTCATCTCTCTCTACTGAGAAAGGGCTGCAAATCCTTTGGCTGGAGGAAGCCACCTGCTGGACTAAATGTGCATTCAAGACGAGATGCTATTTATTTCTTCTAATTTATTTGACCATTAATATACAACATAGCAGCTATTAAAATGCTGCACAGAGCCATGCATGTTTAATGGAAGAGATCAGTCTATGAAACAGCTACTTATGATCCAGAAGTAGGGGACAAGTAAGAATCCTCCACCCAGCAATGACAGGATAGAAACATACAAAACTAATGCATATCTCAGATACCTTGCTGTCAGAGGTTCCCTTTTCGTCTCCAGCAACTCACTAAACTGTATCACTGTTCAAGTAACACCAGAATAGTAAAGTTTGATATAACAGCAGTGATGTGATACAAAAGTAAGAGTTTTGATTCAAGTATGTTATGATTTTTTGTCCTTCAATTAACTCTGGAGAAAAGGTTCCTTTTAAATTATTGAAGTCAATTAAGTATTCAGATTAAGGAATATTTCAGTTAACACTTTGATTTTGTTATTTTTGGTATTCTCAGGCTTCCATTCCAACCTTTTGCCACAATACTCAGGCTTCATTCACTACTTGACTTAAATGGCCGTCAAAAGTAAGAACAGAAAAAGATACTTGAAGTGTGAATCTTCCTGGTCTGTACTCACCCATGTTTGCCAAGAGACATACAACTGCTTGTACGTCCGCTCCTGCATATACATCAGCCAGTGAACTTACTACAGGTAAGCAAAGTGTGTGCACTCGAATTCGACGTTCACCTAATAAAAATAAGTAGAGATCATTTTGCAGTATTTCCTGGTAGAGGTGTACTAATTCAGTCATTAGAGGATACCTCCTCTCATCTAAGATTCATCCATTCCGTAAAAATGCACCTATCAGGAAATTGCTGTAACAGTCTCTACTGTTCCTGTCTCTTCACCTGTTCAAATTATGCAGTGCTCTAAGGCATTCAACTTATTAATGAGCAGAAGTTTGTAACGCAAACTAGCTTGTAACATCCACAATGTGTCTTGATCCTACAAATAAAGCACGCTGATTTCCAGCCCAAAAATTTGTGGCATCTTCCACGACAGAAATTAGCAGCTATTCTTTATGCCCCCACAATGTACTAGCAACTAGCTCTAATCTATCACAGGTCTGTGACTTTGACAAAGCGCATGCCAAACATGTTATTGCTTATAACAACAGTATGCCTTTGAAGTAAAGGGATCTTGCTGAATCAGCTCTATACAGGATAGCGATAAATTACATTTCCCCATCAAAATAGTTTATAAAGATTTACATTATGTGATTAACTGCCAAGTAGGCTGCTTATCTTTAACAAATTTCTTTTAGAGTATAGCGAACAACAAAAGGCTGTGGAACTAGCTATGTGGAACTAACTATGTAAGATGAAACAACAAAAAGCTGGGCGGCCAATCATTTGAATTTGTTTACCTTTGCTGGAAGTATACAACAGAGCTGTTTGAAAACAAACCAAAGATGTGTCAGTCAGACTTTCCTCAATGGACATTTGTACTGCAAATCCAGCATCAGGATTGACATTGGCAAGGGACAATAAATCAGTAGATCGTACAAAAAAGTTCCCATGAAAAGTGTGTATTGAAAGACCTAGAAGCAGATTAAATAATTCACAGTGAGGCTACAATAACATGAAAAACTATCAATAATTAAAATCCACAGTCCTCAAGACAAGTTTAAGAAATCAATAAAAATGCTTATTCTAACTATCATGCAAAATCAATTATGTGACTCATTAGACATTATAGCATGATCCTGTACAGTTCATATTAGATTCTGGACACTGAATCTAAATGATGCTCTTACACTAGACACTGAGAGATGCTCTTACACTAGACATGTCAACTTACCTGAAGCAAGATGGTGCCATTTTAAGTGAAAATAAAAACAAAACAAATGGCAAAAATTAACATAACTTACATAAAAGAAACTATTTTATTACTCTTCAGTGAAAGAGAAATAACCTGAAATCTCATGTTGCTAAACGCCAAGTTCATCAAAATAACAGTAACATGCTTTCACCAACTTTTCCATATGTATTAGTATTTCAAACATACCTTTTGTGCATCTTATGCGCATAACTGCTTCAAATCCAATCTTTCTCGTAAGGTATCTTTTAAGGTCTTTTTGCAACTTCTCAGCCTGAGCAGGATTATGGCTACGATGGAAAGATGGATAGTAATAGATGCACCCTGCAGAATACTTGGACATGCAAGCTGTGACGGAGAAAAAGATATGGTTAAGAAGTAAAACCTAAATGTGAAGTCAGGACACAAAAATTCTGCCCAACCTTCTGCAAGTCACAGCCATGCTCATCTCTTTCTTGGTATGACCCACATCTGTAAGACAAGAACTGGCCCATACTCAATGATGAGTCACCCCAGTACGCAGTGATCTAATAATAAACTTACTGCAACATGCATGCTACTTTTGACTGATAAGAGTGCATGCAGAAATAGATAATGGTGTAGAGGCAATATTAAGTGTGCATGCAGAGACAGATCTTGGTTTAATACTGAAAGATGAAAAGTCTTTCCTATCCTCACGATTAAACGTTATTACTTCTTTGCCATCTGTTTCCTCTTCCTGAACAGAAGAGTGAGTACCTTCTCTTTTAAAACCGTGAAATCCCAGAATAAATTGTCTGATATGAGTAATCCAACACTCATTCTTTACTGCTATGAACTTCAAAGTCAATTCCTTTGCAGCATTAGCTGCATTTACAAAGTACAAAAAGACTGGCATGATTTAAAAATTCCCAAAGTAGCCTATGCTTCTGAAGACAGTGTGGAAAAGCAAATGCATACATGAGGTACTCCTTACCGAGAGAAGCTAGATCAGAATACTGCGAACTTAAGAGAAATAAATCCACGGCAGTCTGCTGGCCTGAACAGTCCAGTGCCAACTTCTTATAAAAATCCGTTGCTGGACCAAGATGCTGGACCACCTTTGGTGAATAAATTATACACGAAAGAGTTGAGACAACAACTGCACTCTCTCATAACTTTATGTAGCAAAGACATGCTATTCAGTAGCAAAGTATCATAAGGAAGTTTCCTTTAAGTAATAATTCATAGGCATTTCCACCTGCAGAAATTATTTACCTCGAGCTCCTTATTCTCTTAGTTTGCATTTACAAGTAATTATGATGCTTATTTTGCAAGTATGCATCCTAATGTAATTGATACAAAGTATCCTAATACAACTGCTACAAAGTATCATAATGTAACTGCTACAAACTTTCAAAGAAGTTTCATTCTCATACAAATAACATTCATGTACCTATGCAGCACTTACCGCATGCTGTAAACTACAAGGCCATAAATACAGTAAGCAGTCATGTTTTGGGTCTACAATTAAATATATCCATGCTTTGGTTCAAAAACAAGGTTGATATTAACGGAGTCAGTGATATTTGAAGCTTCTTTGGTTTGCCAAGAAAACCTATTGACCAAAGGCCCAAAACACAGCTCATACACTCTGAAACAATACCATACACACATGTATAAAATAGTGAACTTAAATGCACATAGACAGACATCTAATAATTAAACTTTAGTGAATTGCTATAAAACAAAACCCAAGAGTTGATTTGCAGAACTACTCAAGTCAGAAAGACACGGCCAGTTCCTAGTCTCATGAGATGAACATTAAAGGAAGTTTTTGTACCTTGGTGCTTGACCTTTGATTGGGATCTTCTCTGGAATGCAAAAGCCCAGCTCCCAGAGATGGTAACTGAGTTTGAAACACAGATATCCGACCACCCGTTGGAGACATCAATTTAAATGCAGCCTGAAGAGCAGGGCCCAACGCACTGTGTGTTTCTCTTGTATTGGTGAACATATTTGGTAATGCATTCAGTAGATCTTTTATGAGCTGTAGAACAGATTGAAAGGTGTTTATGAGATTTTGCAAGCTTGAGATTTTCTGCTATTTCTAAAAAGCTGAACTGGAACAATTGCTAGACAAAGAATTCAGCTTAGTTTCAATAGACTAAGGAAAACAAAGCAATAAATTTAAAAAACTATGATGCATCAAATAAACATGCAATACTTCTATAATTAAAAAGTAGCATTGGAATTACATTATTATGAAGATAGGCATGAATTTAAAGTCTAAAAGGAACCTCTTTATTTATTTTTTTTTCTACATTCAATGACATGTTTTCAGTAATCGTACCTCTTTGCTTTCATGGAGATTTACAAGTAAACTATCTGGTGTAGGTAAGAAAACATCTGCAGGAAGAATGGAAAAAAAGCATCTTACTAAAATAATCCCCCAAACACCAAAACAGAATAAAATATTTCACTGCCCTCTGCTATACGTACCATAAAATACAGCCTACTTTTCTGATACATGCATTAGAGAGAATATACAGTCTACACAAAGCTGGTTTTATTCAAAGCAAAATCAAACTCAAATTTCACTTTTTAAACCACCACCTACTCTGTAGTTAGTATAAGACTACATTCAATTACATTCAATAAAATTGACGTAATCCCAGAATATTGGAGAGATTCTAATCTTTCTTCGGGGGGGGGGGGGGGGGGGGGAAGAAAAAGAAAACCAGAAAAACAGTTCTTCAAAAATTTAGTTTCCATCTTCTTTCAACTTACCATCGATATCTGAGACAATCAGCATCTGAGGCTGAGATAAACCTTCTTGCAAGTTGTAGAACTGAACAGTGCTGTCAAACGTTATGAACCCTATCCTTGTCCTTGAGTCTCCAGGCAGCCTGAAGCATTAAAACAAAAAAACAAACCCAAACAAACAAACAATTAAACTCTAAATTTATCTCTCAAGATACATATGTATACACAGCTCCTGCTGATGTTAGCAGAAACTCAGCTCATGTATCAAGGGTGAACAAAAGGAAGGAGATCTGAAACATGAATACAAGTAATAATTCTTCAGTATTTTCTGAAAAGCTGGGATAGTGATACAGTTTACAGGACTAAGTGTTACAGATAAGCACTCATGAATATATTGATGCTTTGTTCCAAGTTGGAACTTAGTAAGTTTGTTTAATCATTACACTGACATAGGACAGAAGGTAGCCATTTCAGTTTTTAATGGGAAATAGTTTTTGCTGCTTTTTCTTAATTAAAACCCTACATTTACTAACATAGTCACAGAGTACTTACAGCCCTAAACCAAAATCCAGTCTCTCTACAATGCAACATACTTATTTCTCATGTGGCTCATATTCTTATATATGGCATTAGAAATACAGAAAGAAAAATTGAATGAGATTGCTCAAAACAGCAAATGCTGAAAACCATTATGGTGAACAAAAGCAATAGTAACTAATACTGGTTTTACCATGTAGGTATACAAACTAACTGGATGCATTCCTGTAGACTTTGTATGGAATTTTATGCGTTTTCCTAAAATAATTTAGCATGTGTCTGAGACTCACTGTATGTTTTGTTATCTTTACTGGAAATTAAAATCAAGTTTCCTATGAAACACTTGTAGAAAACAATTTTCAGAGTGCGATTTCAACAGGATGCAAATTAGTTTTCAAAAGACAAACAGTAAAGTTTATTAACCCATGCTCATAAAGCACCATCAATCCCACACATGCTGTTCCAGTACAAAAGTAAGTGAGAACAAACAGAAAGCAGCACACGTACATCTGTGTAGCTGTGATCTGAAAAAGACCTAACTGAAAACCAGACAACTGGTTGTCAGACATTTCAGACAGTCTCACACGAGTTACAACATTCCAGGACACAGCACCTCAGCCATTTCAGATGAAGAACAGGCCAATTTAATCTCTGTAATTTAGTTATTTTTGTTGGTCTTGTCAAGGGGAAAAACTCTAGCTTATAGATGTTCGTACAACCAGCATGTTGCTAGAATTTACAGCGACATATACTTTGCATATAAATAAGTAAATTATTTGCAGATCCACCTTTAACCACATGCAGAGAAGAAAGCTCTCATCATGTAAACTCTTTCAACAGCCGTTCAGGTTTTTTTAGAGATGCAAGTTGCACATCAGAATCTCAGGCAGCAGAACTTCTGTCCTTCAGGGACAGAATATCGGAACACTATATGCAAGTTTTCTACAAAACTGTATGTTAGTATTGTTCATAATAACACATTAGCTAATTTGAAAAGTTTATTTATATTCTTACTTGTCCAGGTTTTCCAGCAATGACTGGCAGACTATTGTCAAATATCCAGCCTCCACTGCATTATGAGATACATCTAAAACAAATAAATATACCGCAGGCTGAGGAGGACGAAGCTACAAAGTAAAAAAATAAAAATAAAAAAAAAAAAAAGTTCAAAAATCATATTTAAAGAAATGTTAAGAACGATTAGTCATTACAAAGGGAAGTGGGAAAAGGGAATACGTAGAAAAAAGCAAGGTATACGTTATGTAGTAAAACTGATTTACTAACTAGAAGTCATGTGGATAGATTTAACTAAAATTCCCAGTGCTCAATAGTTCCCATTTGTAGTAAGTATATAATGCTGTGCTTCCAAACAGAAATTTGGTATTTTAGTCTCTCCTTCCAAGAGTCAACTCAAACATGACTCTTTCATAACAGATATGGAATTCACTCTTCAAAACACAACTGTTCTTTCAGTATGTGCACAATGCCATCAATTAAATGGAATTAAAATATTCTACCTACATACTTCTCCCAACCACGTAACAAGCTCTATTTATTGATTGCCAAATGTCTTGGCCACAGTACTTAAATTCAAAGACAAGAAATCTATTTCTGCTGTTATTAATGTCATTATGAACAGGGCCTTTTCTCAGGCCTTGTTTATCTTTCTTGGAAAGAAGACTACTATCACAGTAATTGTGAATTGACTCCTAGTTAGAATAATTTCTATCATAATTATCAACAAAAAATCTGAACCCAACTTAATTCCCTCATTCCATTGGTCCTTCGAAATGTCTTCAAAAGGATGGAGAAACCCAAACCCCACACTGCATCAAACTTAAATCAGGCTAATGCTACATGAAACTACACTGGACAACCACATGCATTGCATTTGCACCTAACTATCCACATTTACTAAAACTCAAAATAAGTATTTTAACTATTATATGGTGTTAAGAGGATCTTCACAGGAAAATTAATACACACCACCGGAGCACTAAGCAGCATTAATTGCAAATGCATTTACATTAACATGCATTATTAATAATCGGTGTTGAAGCTACCATGAAAACTTTTTTTACCATATAGTCTGAGGAAGCAATGAATTCCACTGTAGAATTTTGGACCTCTGGCCGTTTGTGAGGCTCTCCATAAGATCGTGTCAGAGGATTATACATAAATTCTTCAGGAACTATAAACAACAAAAAAATTTGGGGTTATTTTTTCAAGAAAGTTTATATATCTGTCAGCAAATAAAAAGTATTATGGCAGCCAAAGGAAAGGGAAATTAATGCAGACATTTCAACTGTCACTAACAACAGAAAAAGACTTACATTAAAGATACATAAAACAAAGGAACTTTTCAAGTATCTCAAGCAACAGCAAAGTTAAATAACTGGAAACAAAAGAAGGCCTATTTCAAACAACAGTATCTCCCCAGCTTTAAAACACCAATGCAAATAGAGCATTTCACAATAACAACAAGCTTCAACTTCTACTGTTTCCCATAACCTCTGGCCTGGATCACAGACAGTAGCAGCTGTCATCATGTTACCATCTGTATGTTGCAACAACAGTCAGTGAAGTAAGTTGATTCTACTATAATCAGGATAATATAGTTAAATTTTCTCTGTCTCCCAGGAAACTGCAAAACAACCTTTTGCTTCAGAAAATGCACAGAACATTTGACTTACGATCCACAGCTTTTTTAAAAAAAAAAACACCAAAACCCACCTTAGGAACACTGTCATTTTAATCTACATTTTAACCTAAAGCATGCCATGGACTGATATAATGCAAATACTTGAAAGAGATTTTATTAATGTAAGCTTCTCTTGCTACAAAGACTCACCATCATTAACTCTATAGCACAGATTGCATTTCCACCTCCTTTGATCAATGAAAGAAACAAAAGGGTTGATATACGTCCTGCAGGATCTGCATCTCACTATTGTACTTGATGTTATTACTGGTAATTGCTAAAAAGAAACAATGGAAAACTGTAACAAAGGTACACAATACATTTTATAGAAAACATTATTGTGCAGTACTGTGCATAAAAGCTTCATAAGACTATGTATTCTATCATCTTTCCTTTTATGTTTTTAGCTAATTTTCTTACAGTAATTATGATGTCCATTAAAAAAAAACCCTTCCCTTTAAAATCCAGAGAAATAATATTTATTATCTTAATCCAATCACACAAATAAAAAGTTGAAATAAGATCTTTAATGAAATTACTTTAAATTACACAGTTACAATGACACAGCCAGTATAGTAACAGCAATAATGAAAGACAGAACAACTTTGTGTGATTAAACATGACAAAGAGCAAGCCTTACACTAAGAGCACACATCATATGAAAAGAAGTCATACCAGAAAGTTATTTACCTTTTCACATAAATACAAATAAATTAAATGGAGAGAGGCTGCTCAACACTTATGAACAACCTTGCATTGTGTTTACCTTCTCTTGACAGCACTTATCATGGCAGTAACACATTCAACATAAGCACTTGTCTCCAAGAGGGCACTGTAAATACCTTTTCGAGAGGTATCTGACAGTTCTGAGCCCAACACAGAGTAGTAATTCAGAGCTTCAGAGAACCATTAGCAAGCAAGGATTTCCAAGAATAAGGAAATAATTTTGAAGGACTTGTCCAAAGCTTTTCCCTCATGAATTAAAATGAGGTAGCAAATAAAGTTTTTTTTTTCCTCCTCCTCCTAAGTCCCAAACAACTTAGGCCTTACAGTTCAGTATATCTTATTGTCTGAACAAAAATAAGACAAATGTGTATATTAAGTACCTATATTAAAAAAAGAAAAAGTAAGCTACTGTACCGTTAGGTCTCTGAAGGGATGTAGCAACAAACCTAAAGGAAGTTTAGCTTTGTTTAACAAAGCCTGTGTCTGTGGAATATTTGTCAATGTACATCGAAATGAACTGAAAAGAAAGAAAAACATTATGTCAAAAATAGAATTTTAAAAGATGTTTAAAACATTGTGTTAACACCTGATCTTAAAGAATTCTGAAATCTAAGAAATCCTGTATTACAAAGCTGATTTAATAAATAAAAACTAAAGCATCAAAGAGATTAAAAAAAAGCCTTCTGAAGAAATGAAACAAAAATATATTCCCCTGTTCCCCAGTTCAGTAGTTCAGCAATGCAGGTATATCAAACTTGCAATAAGGGAGGTAAAACTAATTTAGGTACAACGCTCAATGTAAAAATGCTGTACTTTTTAATAATTATAAAGAGTTTTTTAGGGGGATGAAGGAACTAAAGAATACAGTATTTGCCAGTTCTCAAAAAATAATGTTGACAAAAATAGTATAAAAGGAACTCAAGTATTGAAAAAGTAACAATATTTTCTTTTGCTTAAAGTGGAAGGTGAGCTTAAAAGATAACACAAAAAAAAAAAATCACTAAAGTCACTAAAAAATCCCAATGCACAAATAGTGCTGTCCAAAGTGTTCCACACATTAGAATCACTTTGAGACCCCCCATTTTCTGATTTCTGTTTTCTGATGGGACATGCATTGTCACTAGGGTAGTAAGCTGAGTTAGTGTGGGGCAATGAATAAAATTTATTTTGTAATTAGAATTAAGATTTTTGAGGGACAGCAGTTTCCATTGTATCTAGGTGCACCTGTGTTGGGACAGTAAAGAGTACTGCTCTAATGTTAACAGGAGGTGAAAGAATAATTGTAATCAGGATTACAATTATCACAGTAAAATGTGTTCAGAGTTTATTCAGTGTACTTAGACATGATCATTATAATTTTCTGGAAAAAAGTCCTATGCAATATTATAAAAATATTCCATGAGATGTACTGCATGACAATAAGGATTTTATGAATAGATTTTTTCTTAACTGGGATAAAACAAAGCAAAGATTAAGCAAATCTGATGTTGTAATAAGTAAGCCCAACTCAATGCATTCTGATGGCATCACGATTTCAACCTTTACATAGGGATGTAGAGGATAAACTTATTTTCAAGTGAGTTATATTAGGTTATTACAAAGATTTGAAGTCAGGAGTCAGTTTAGACTTTTTTGACACTATGCATAATTATCAGTCACTGGAAAATGCTGTTCTAGACACAGTACACTTACTCTGGGCTGCAGTTTAATTTCCTAAGATCAGAATTCAAGTTAGGCACAGGGGCTGGAACTGAAGATACAGGCAAAATATTTCTATCTTGTGTGAGGTTTACTGGTCTCAAGCTTTCTGGCTGCTGACTATGCTGTAAACTTAACCCTCCTATGGAAGAGGACAGCTGGTTCACACCTGGATATTGCTGAAAAAAAGGGAGAGCATTGCAAATGGGTAAACACACAGTCATGTTTAAATAACAACCTGTAATCCCAATTCTTCCAAACATGCATTAAAAAAAAAAAAAATACAGCAGTAATTAGTAATATACCCAAACAAGAGAAAAGTTGTATGGTAGAAACTAAAAAAATGCTAAGACAAAATTGACATAACAGCCAAATAAGTATCATTGGACAAAATTCAAATTCATTATACAAATCAAAACTGGAGGTCACACATAAAACTTCAAGCTTCCCAAGCATAAGAAAACAAGTTACTAGAAGGCTGACAATGCCCCCTCTCCCCCCGAAAGGTTACAATGTAACTTTTCCAAGCTACAAAAACTTAAAAATATATTTATTCTTAAATTAAAACCAAAACACTGTAAAAGAAGAGAAAAGGTTAGGTTAAGTTGGAATGCATGCTTGAGGTCTGGCAGTCCAACACCCAGCTCAGGCAAGGCTAACTTCAAAATTAGATCATGCTGTTTATAGTCTTGTCCAGCTGGGTTTCAAAAATATCTAAGGATTGATAATTTCACAGCACGATCTGTTCCCCACTCCTATTCTGAAGAATCTTCCTTTATAGGTCCAACCAGAATTTCATTTGCTGCAACCTGTAATTATTGGGTTCTTTTAATTTGTACTCCTGAAAAGAGCCTAACTTCTCTGCCCTCCTTCTGCATCATATTTTGCCTCAGTATCTGCCTCTTCCTCAGACTTCATTGCTCTTAGGTGACTCACATGTGCATCAGCAGCCAGGTGATTGTACCTGAGTGCTTGTTCCTCTCTTTACCAGGAAAAAGAACAGATGGAGGCAACCAGCTGTATCACACACCCAGCACAGGCTCTACACAGGTCTTTCCTCTGGACCCTATGTCTTGCTTGTAAGGTGATTTAATGCTTGAGATCATAGCCAATAGTGGTGCTCTGATCAAACATATTTTTGCTGATGAAGTACTTCACTGTGTTTCTTCATGGTTTCCTACCAATAAACTACAGCTCTTTGAAGCCCCAAACATTAAAATTGTGGATGCTGGTAGTAAGTGGTGAAGAAAAATTTTTAAGCATAACTTTTTGGAGATATACTTAAAATTTTAATTCAAAAGCATTCTAATAAGAAGTTAGGATCCAGAACTATGATATCAATATTACACTTAACATTTATTGTCTCAGAAATTACAAAAAAATAAAATACAGACACATGAAAAAAAATATATATATATATCCTGTAGAAAACACTTCTCCCATGCAGTTACTTCATGAAGTAACTTTTAAATTAAAAATACAAACCTGTGTATAGTGCTGAAACCCAGGATGGTGTCCTGGATTACTGGGCTGCACAGGAGTAGGCGCTGCATTTTGGTAGCCAGGCTGCAGTGCTGGATATCCATAACCAAAGGGCTTAGAAGCTTTTGGTGTTTGTGGGGCTGATGAAGCAGGAACTGGGCTGCTGGTCACAGAACGTGTCTCTGGAAGATCAAAAAAAAAAAAAAGCAAACCCCATAGGTATTGAATTTTTTTTGAAGTATTACTACTTCTTTGATAATTTAAATGTCATCCTAAATGCTTAACCAACAAAACTTTCATTTTAAGTTTTTGCATGATCTATTAAGTTGTGTATCTGCACTGACTAAATAATCAGTTACTGCAATTACGCTGTTAAAGAGGGTATACATGGGAAGATGATCATAAACCTAGGCAGCTACTAACAAAAGGCTATCTTATCAAACAAAAAAAAAAATCAATCAACAGATTGAACAAATTTAAAGTTGATTCTATTATTCTTTATGCCTTCAGGATATCCTGATATCCTTGGTGTCTCAAAACTTCAATGGCATACCAACCATTACCAGTTACTAATGTCAACACAATCAGGCATATAGTATAACCTAAAGAAAGATGCCTGCTTTCACATGGAGCATAATTTCAGCATTACCTTCAATGTTGCAATGGAAAGTACGACTTATGACTCAGGGAAGTTTTATCAAATGGTTACTCCAACTTCAGTGTAAAAACTGAAAAGAGTGATTAAAAAAGTCAGGTATGTTCTCTCTGCTGATTGCCCCCACGCTGTTCATATGCATTTCCTTCCACCTACTTGTTAATTAACAATAAGCAGCACTCGGAATAGAAAAAAAATCATAAACCGTAAATATGCAAGTCTTTAAACAAAAATTTTCATGAGTATGTAATAAATTGCTTACCTGGATAGCCACCTCCTTCCAGGGCATCATAATTGTTCAGAACAGGAGAGGCACTGCTTGTAGTAGAGGAACTATCAATTGCTGGAGGGAAAAAAATAATTTAAAGTTAGGTGCTTCAGAAATGGCAAATTTTTGAGAAATAAATAGACTGAGATTGTTTTCCTAAAAACTTTGGTAAGAAACTGTCAAGAAAGATCCTGGGAAAAAACAGCACTTCAGCCCTAAGACTTGACAGCTGTTACTACTGCAAAGAGGAGGGGGAGGAAGAGAAACAATCAACATGATACTACAACAAGCAAGCAAGCACATGCCCAAGAAAACATAAGAGAAAGATCAATGGGAAAAGGACAAAACCAATGAAAAGAGTTGTTTCTTGAGATAAAAAATATTTTCTATTAAACTGTCTAGGCTACATCAACTGAAGCCTTGCACAACATTTTTACAACAATCTCTATCATGATTTCCTTCATAACTGCAACCAACAGAAGATTCCTATTGTCTTCAGAGTATGCACCATCCCCACCTTCTAGCAAAACTGGCAAGCGTATAATTCTTTCCTCCTTTCTGTACTGCTGTAATTCAGAGCTTGTTTTGTTTTCAATGTAAAGCTTCTGTTTTCCATAGAACTTGATAAGAGGTCCCAGAATATTACTTTTGGTAGAGGAAAAAGTAACTATGCAAAAAGTAATCATGTACAAGTAAATAACAAGTAAGTAAGTTAACTAGCCAAAAGTAAAAAAGCACATAGATACATACATAGTTGTTAATACCAAAGATACACCTAATCACAGAATCACAGAAAATGCTTAATTTTTAGTTCACTCTATGCATATAACTTGAATGTCTTACTGTAAAAATACTGCAAACAAAAATATATTTAAAAACGTTTCTTCCAGTGTGACTTCACACACATTTCCAAAGAAAAAAGGCCAAAGACATTAAAACACCCCAAGCCATGAAGTGCCACAGAAAAGAAGTATATTTAAGATTTCAAAAGACAATTATGTATATAACTTTTGTGACAGAATACACTTAGAAGAGATTTATTGATACTGTTCTACTCAGAAGGATCAACTATGACCACACAACCTACTGTGAAGCTGAAAGTATATTAGGGGAGACATTCACTGAGGGAACATGAGAGATTTCATCCCACTTCAACTGAGATTTCCAAGTTAAGAGACTCCTGCATAAGGAAATGCAAAGCATCCCTGAGATCTGGGACACACATTAACACCATAGTGACATCATCACTGTATAGATTATTTTTGAGCATTTTGTCTTCAAAGCATTCAGCTAATAGAAACCCCAGAACACTAACAATGCATTTTATTTTAAATATATTAACACTGCAAAACTAACACAGTGTTTTCAGATTGTTCTTCACTGTAAATTTTCCTTTCTTGACCTTGAGGTTTATAAAAGAACGTAACTGCAAGATTTCTTTTCCTATCAAATTTAATCATTCCTTCTGTTCTAGAAGCTTAAGGAAACAGGATTCACCATTTTTATCCTGAGCAGAAGCACAGCTTGTAAAGATTTAGGAAGTCCTAGTACACAAAAGCCAAAATATACTTTTATTATTTCAAAAAGATCGAGATTTAAGATTTTTCAAGGAGTTCTTTTTTTTTTTTGTCTGACCAGAAGCTAGTTCTGCATTTCAAAGGATGTACCAAGAGGTTATAAGCACAGCTGTGAACATATAAAACACTAGTTCAAGCTTTCTGATTTCACCATGTCACTCTTTACAGTTTTTCCCACAGTAAATTGCATTCATAAACTTACATCCACCTATAATTTGATATGAGTTTGCTCTTTTCACTAGGAAGACATTAATGATAGTCATTTGCAAAGAAATATTATAGACTTCCCAAGCTCTGCCAGAAAAGTTAATAGAAACCAATTTGACAAATATATGAAAGAATTTACTTTTAAAGCATGCTGTAAGTAAAAATAATGCAAATTAGTCATACTTCTACTACTACTACAAAAAAATCTATGCATCATTTCTGACATACAGAAAAGTTCCAGTCAGAAGGTATAATCTCAGATATTTTGAAACACAAACAAAGTGTCTAATTTAAAGTAAGAAAGTGAATCCTATTTCTGAGTATCTCACATACTGACTGAAGACCTGTCACTTCAGGTCTTGGCTTCTAAAGAACTTTCAGATTTTTTAAGATACCCTTGAAAACTGTCAGACCTCTAAGAATTACTGTGTGTCCTATTCTACTCTCCATTGGAAAACAAGTAGTTGATCCAAAACCACACAGAGTTGTACAGCTTCCTGCAGACCAAACATGGCTTCAAACTCTACACTGGTCACATGTGTCATGGAGATCTCACAGATGCTCCAACAAAAAACCAAGATCTTCTACAAAATTAAAGAACAGTTTTCCTATGCTTAAACTAAGCTACAACAGCTGTAAAAGTTTATTTGAGCATAATAAGGACCAGACAAGAACATATTAGGAAGGCAGAAAAAATGTTTTGTTAAGAATATTAGGAAACGCTGCTTAGACAAAAATAATACTTAGAACATGCTTTTACAGTTAAGTAGTGATTTTACCAATATAAGTTTTCCTTTCAGAGTTTTCAAGAACTCTTTGGCAACATACTCAAAGATCTAACTGGTAAGAGTGATAAAAAAGCGAGAAGCTACACAAACACAAGCAAACAGATGTATATTCTTCATAAAAACAGTGGCAAAGCCTGAGCTAGAAACCTGTCTACAAAATGCAGTTAGGATGTATAGTAACCCCAGTGATAGGGCATAAAAACAGGATGCTTACTGATCAAGTAGCCTACATATTGAACTTGTGCATCCTTTCACTCTTCTGCATAAGATAAATTTAAATACAATGATAGCTCAAAGGTTACAGGCTTTATCAAAGTACAGGAGTTGAAAAAGATGGGAGTATGAAAACTTTGTCTCTGGTAGGTTTAGGAAACAAAGTAAGGAGACAAAGGTTGCAATTGCTGAAAAAAAACAAAAAAAAAAAAACCAAACCCCTGACATTTCCTTTGATAGAAACCTTTGCATGGGATTAGGCAAAAAATTCAGTAAGTAGTTCTGCAATAGAAAAAACACCAAAAGACAGAATGCTCTGTCTTTTTTAGACTACTCTTGAGAAAGCAGAATTCAAACAGCAGCTGTATAACAACAGCCAAAGCAAATTTTATATCCCAAGGTAGGATTGTTTTCTAGCTGTTATAGTCTAACTAGACTCATAGCTTTAGGAAAAAAAATAATTACAAAGTATCCTTTGATTTAAAAAGTGGAGTTATTCTAGAGTTGTTATCCATAATTTAATAATAATACTGAAGCCTGTTGAAAGATCAATTGTGTTACCACACAAAGGAAGAAACTGAATCAATTACCTCAAATAGCCAGAATTACACAGGATATGCAAACTATCCTAATACCTTTGCTCCCCTAGGATGGGGGTAATAATATAACTTATATTGATACTACTGCACCCTCCAAATATCGTCTTTCTCTAGCTAGAACAATAAGTGTCTTTGGCTGAAAATGCCTTCCTCCTAGGAAAAACAACAACAGCAACTATTTCCTTCTAATGTTCTAATTATTCCATGTAACAGTTGAATCCATATTATCCAAACTGGTAACATGAATCCACCACACTGTTTTTAATTATGACTTGGATGTCATGCCTGTTTTGCTCCATTCTTCATGGTATCATGTGTACTAAGCTATTTTCACAGTACTCTAGTTTTATAATTATTTAAATACAACTCTGAATTATATGGCACTGTTTTTTTTCTGCCTAGCTACAATATGAATTATAAGCTTAAAGTGAAAGTTACAAAAGTTTGCTATCCCCAAATTGCACACACAAATGGGAATAGTATATCAGCACAAGGTACATGCAATTGTGAATACTTCCATCTGTCAACATAGACAGATATCTAATGTTTAAACTCAAGAAGCTTTTTACAGTGTTACCATGCATATATAGATTTTAAAAGCTTTTCTTTAAGTTAGAAGAAAATGTTAGCATTCAAGAAAATAAGGTGGTGAGAAACATCAAACTCAGAGCCAGGCTGTTCTGACAAAATACAGGCAGAATCCTTGCAACCATGAATGTAATATTTCAATCAATCAGAACAAACTGCTTCTTAAAAGAATAAAAAAATAAAAAAAAAGTAAGCAAAAGTTCTTAAGTTCCCTACAGAACAAAGAGGTTAAAACTGAACCTACATGCTTGACAACAGAGACATATCTCAAGAGAAAAAAAAAAAAAAGCAGCACAGATTAATTCACTGTCTTAAAAATCACACTTATTATCTTTCCATATTTACTTTACTATCTTAATTCTAAGAGTTCCCTATGCGGAAGATAAGAAACAGGCAATTACCAGTCTAAGTTCTAGAGCTAGTTTAAAACCTACTGCAAATCAAAACATTTAAAATAAGGGAGACTTGCAAGTTGTGACTATTACTTTGTTAGCTATATAAACCATCTGATATTAATATGAGAAAAGACAACCATCTGCTGACTACTATTGAACTCCTTTTTGTTACTATACTAAAAACAGATGAGAAATTTCTAGTTAACTTGATACATGACGCATCAGAGTGACGTTTTATCTTAAAGGAAAAAAAGTTTCAGGGGATGGAAACATGGAACATGACTTGAGTAGGAAGAGAACAAGATACTGGTGTAAAGCTAAAGCCAACCTGCTTCCTCATCCTCCTCATCCTCTTCCTCATCATCTGAACTTGATGACAAGGGAGCTGGTGCAGAGCTAGCTTGATTATTAACATATCCACCATACTGCATGCCTGTGAAGTGGAAAGCACAAACATAAGAATCAGACAGACAGGAAAGATGAGAAATGAAGTCACAAATCACTGCATTAAAAGCAAGAGAAATTAGCCGTTCTAGAGAAAATCCCAACATGCAAAAAGTTAAATCTACAACCCTAGACTATAGAGCTATAGTTCATATACGAACTATATTAGCAGTACAACAAAAGCAGTTTTTAGTGGGCTAGTTTAGCAAAGTATTAGTACCAGAGGAACCTTTATATATATGTGTGCGTATGTGCATGTATATCAGGAAGTTAACACACACAGATGTTTTACATATGTATTTAATATCAGTGTGTCCACTGGAATACTTTTAGAAGTTAATACCTAGAAATAACTCCCTCCTAGACAAATTTTTATTGTGCTATGAAACATTAATATTGAACTTTTGCTTGGCACATCTGTCCCTTTTAAGACAAGAATAATTCATGCTGGAATTCTGAACAGTGTCAAAAATTAATGAAATATACTGCTGCTGCAGTATGTGAGAGTACGAACGTGTGCCTTTGCAACAGAGTCAGTGAAATTTAAGATGGGCAAATATGAAAACTTGGTTAGTCTTATTTTTACGTTAATTCCTAACTTCAGGCTCATAGACCCATATTTAAGCACCTAAACACATTATTCACTTTAACAATTGTTGCATTGTCATCAGATCTTTAACACTGTTACCTCCAAATAATAATCTATAAGGTTTTTTGGTAGTCATTTGGGGTTTTTTTGGTTGCTTGGCTGGGTTTGTTTTTTCTTGGTCTGGTTTATTTTTATTTTTTTATTTTTTGTGTGTGTTTCATTTTGTGTTTTTATTTGGTTTTGTTTTTTTAATAATATCTACCTGAACATGTGAACAATACACAAAAGCAACACATACATACAGTATTTTAAAACAGACTAAAGCATGCAGCAATGGCTTAGAACTGATATTCTGCATTACTCATTATTGATGCAATTTCAGCACCTCCAAGAAATCTTAAGTTTTTCTTGTCACAAGGTAGGGTGAGCAAGGATTTTAAATGGTCTGTAGTCATATTTAAATATATGCAAATGGCTATAGCTTCTCTTAGCAATCCAAACTTAAACAGGGGAAGTTTAGATTGGATATAAGGAGGAAATTCTTTCCTGTTAGGGTGGTGAGACACTGGAATCGGTTGCCCAGGGAGATTGTGAGTGCTCCATCCCTGGCAGTGTTCAAGGCCAGGTTGGATGAAGCCTTGTGTTGGATGGTTTAGTGAGAGGTGTCCCTGTCCATGGCAGGGGGGTTGGAACTAGATGATCTTGAGGTCCCTTCCAACCCTAACCATTCTATGATTCTATGATTCTATGATTCAATGGATTGTTATAACAAGAAAATATCCTAATTCTTCAAAGCTCTTCAAAATTGTTCAGACTTTTGAGAACTTAGGATTTTTTTTTTTCCCCTGTGCACTGTGGCACCATGAGTGTACTTTAACATTATAAAGCACCATGGAAGTGTCATATGTTATGCATAATCTGAAACCATCACAGTAATAATCTCCCATCCACAACTTATATCAACTGTACCAACTTGCATTTTACTTAAAATACAGACTAAAAATGCTGTTAGTTTAATGGATTTTTAAAAAGGTTTAGCAAGTCGACCCAAGAAGACCACTTCTATTTCACTTCTGAAAAAACAACAGAATGTAGGCGAAGGATACCTATTCAAACAGTGTAAAAAAAGAAAAAGGAGCAAAACTGTATCACAATATTCTTGAGAAGCTGAACTTTCATACAGAAGTTAGTGAGACTGCCATGATTACGTTTACTCTAGTACATTAATACTCATTTGATTCCAATGAAGTTTCTCCACAATACAAGCAGTCACAATGATAAAACATAAAAAAAAAAAAAAAAAAAAATAAAGCCAAGTGAGACCTGGAAGGTACAATGCTTCAGCTTCTTTATACTACAAAACACAAGACTAACTCAAGTGATTCATAGTCCCATCTTTCATGAAGGCTATTGGATGCGCTTCATAAGAGGTTTTAAAAAAACCCCAAACCCAATATTCTCTGTGCAAAACCAGACTACAGCCAAGGAGGCTATGTCTTTTGCTAGGCCTGAGAGAGCTATGGAGGGAAAAGACAGAACAGCTGCATTATTGTGGAGGAAAGCAAAACAACTTAGAACAATTAACATGCAAGTAAAAGGGAAAAAAAGTCAGGATGAGAAGAAGAACCACATTTTAACACAGAAAGCCAAAGTAAAAGAAGATGGGCACAGTGAGAGAGTGCAAAGACAGACCTCTAACAAATACCATGTACACAAGTAGGAGAAGAAAGAAAAATCTAGCTGCAAAGGGCATGCCAATGCAAAAATTCCAAGCATGGGCAGATGAGACAGGACTGAATTAGTTATTTTACTAATATTACTTTGGAGTCTTTGGAATGCTTTTTGGAAGAGAAAAAAAAACAAAACAACTAACCCAGCTTCTGCTAAAACTCCCACTTTTCCAGTCACTGGTCACACACGTAACAGATGCATGTGTTCAGAAAGAACACGGAAGGAGATTAAAAAATATGCTGGTGCACAGAAGTTTAGGAATCATGGAATATGGCACTATGAATCCTCTGACTGGTTTGGCTCGTAACATCCTTATGAGTTTGCATAGATTTTCGTTGCCAGCAGTACTACAAATTTCTGGCTTTAGGATACTCCTTGTGCTGTGCTAGCACAATTGCCCAGCCACAAAAATCCCTTGAACTGATCTGACTGAAAAAAACCCTAGTTTAAAAGTCATTCTCAGCTGGAGACACATCCCATTCTGGTTCACTGACAAGCAATGCCAAGCAGGCGATCATGGGGCAGAAAGCAACTGAAGGTCAGAAATAGGTAGCAGTTCCAAGTGCCAGTATGTGCCTAACCATGATTTCTGTTGTGACAGCTCAGTTCTGCTTAGTATCTTATATAGAGTTACTAATAATGTGAAGATCTCCCACCCTTAGAACTGCAAAAGCTTACTTTGAAATCATTATTTGAGTGAATTACTTCACAGGTCTGGTTTAAAATGTAACCACGTATTTAAATTGCCACAGATTTCTTGCACTTAAGAGATACAGCTACCAAAGTACCTGTAATATAATAACAATGCTTTATCCTACTGCATTGTACTGACACTAGAAATATAGGTGTAAGGACACAAAGGGGTAAACTGGGATAAGAACTCATTTACCTATGAAATAAACTAACTAACTAGGTATGTTTCATACTATGAAAGACTTACAAAAGGTACATTTTATGTGGCTTAAATTTCCCGACTGAAAATTAAATAAGCACATGCAAAAATAAACTATATTCTGAAGATCTTTAACTGGCTCTCTGCCCACAACAGACATACATTCAGTGAATTTACCATGGTATTAAGATCTTGAATGTTACAAACAGTAGTCCTTACGAAATGAATCCTACTCCATTCTTAAGCTTTTAAACTCCTGACAACTTATCTGTATATTCCTCACACAGGTGTAGAGCTGATTTTAAAGTGTGCTCATACACATAGTGCATTATTATTCACTTATATGGAAGTATTTGAATTCAGTGCATTTGGTAGTGACCACAGTGATTTTTATTTAATGTACTAAGTATTCACACATTATATAGGAATCACTGCAAGAACATATCTATTGCACATCAAAGCAAGCACAGTTAAACAGCTAAAATAACCACCTTTCTAATGAGAAAAAGTATGTGATTTCTTTGGAAGATGAAGCAACAGTTTTTCCTAGCAAGCACATCTACAGGATAAAGTCTGTATCATACCAAATTCTACTATGAAACTGTGCAAGAGCCAAGCAGTTTCATTTTCCTTAAAATGTCACACTGTACACAGGACTTTACAGCAGTGAAGAATTATCTTTTTGCCTGTAAAATATGCACACACAGACAAGCTGTTTTTTCACATTCTCCAATCCACCAGGAAAAAAAAGGAAATTGAGGAAAAGGGGAAACTTAAATGTTTATGTCAGAGGATTTCAAAATTTAAGAACAAAAACCCATACTGTGACAGTCACACACCACGCTTTTGAGAATTATTTTTGAACACTAAATGTATCCAACTGTTTGTGAAAAAATCAATGCCTACTTCCTCACACACTGAATAAGAATTTAAAATTCTGAAATAACCAAGAGAAAACACAGCCTCCCCACCCCCTAAAAAAACAACCAAACAAACCAGCACAGTACATTAGATATAGAATACTAAATACAGAAACATGTAACAGTCAAGAGATAAGTTGAACCATAAGAGCAGAATTTGCATGGCTGAAGACTCAACTGATTCTTTTGTTACTTTTAAAACTTTCCTCCAAGAAGTTAAAATAGTGAGCAGCTTCTTAGAAGAATGAGGGAACTAAAAGAAGAGGTTCTGAGAAAGAGACATGTAAGACCAACAAGACAAACAAGCTAAAGGAGACATATGACCAAATGAAATCAAACAGAAAAGCTATGAGAAACTAGAACCAAGGTGATATACAACAAGAACACTAAGGGAGCATGAAGAGATGCAAAAGGTGTACTCCAGTCACACAAGCACAAAAAAGCAGCAATAAAGGTTCCAAGGTGTGCATGTGGAACAGGGCAGAAATCTGTACTGTAACTTCCCATTCCCTTTTAGTACCTTCCTGAAGGCCTGGCTCTGGTGACTGTGTAACAGAGGGTGAAGACTGTGGCTTGGAAGAAAGGCTTGGAGCAGGTGTCCTTACTGGTGAGATCACAGGAGAGGAAGCAGATGTTCCAGCTCCAGGCTTGGTGAACAGAATGTTCTGGCTCACAGGTTGCACAGGCTGTGAAGAATCAACACCACCTGAAGACAACAGCAGAAAGCAGGAGTGCTTTGTATTTGCACGATTACACAATAAAAGCAATCACATTTGATGTCACAGTAACTACAAAAATAATAGAGTACTTCAAACAAGTTTATTCAAAAAAGCTGAGGGTTTATTACATGTTAAAACTCCATTAAAATGAACAAACTGCTCTGACAGCTAACTGCAAAAAGAGAAAGCACGATCTAGTAAGATCAAGATTAAGCAAAAGCTAAACTGATCCATTTTTGATTGATACCCACAACTCCATGTCCTCACAGGTTCCTCTTCCCAGGTAAGAGGAATGCAGTCCATGTAGGATAACTCCCTTTCAATATTCCCCCCAGAGATAGAAAACCTGAAAGTCAGCTGTGCAGCAGACCAACATTCTGCCTTCCTCATAGGGCTGGTACTTCGCGATTTTGATACTCAATTATGAGACCTATATTCCAAGCAGTCTGTTTCAACCAACCCTGCATATTCCACAAAACTTCTGATGCGTTTCAAACATCTGGACCAGATATAATCTCCTTAAAAAAAGTCAAGATTAGTGCTTTGAGAGATCTGACACAGTTCAGTTGAAATTCCTATCAGATAAGGACAACATAACTTCAATTAAGTTAGCTTTTAATAGGGTCACTCCTTGTTTATGAACTAAAAAAATTCATCATATTGATTCTTTCCAAAATCCTGACAGACAAGCTGTTAAAACTAATGATGAGGAAATTTCACCAATACTACTTCATAAACAGAATTAAGCAAGAACGAAATTCACCATTTGTACTCATTTAAGGTACAGAATTCACTGCATGCTGCACCTGTAATATTAACTTTGCTTCCTTTGCACATACAGCAGCATAGTTCATATATTCCCTGACTTTTCCTTAAGTAATGGGGCTGATATCTGGAAGGACTTTATGGGGAAGTTGAGTCTTTTAGAAGGAGCAAAAAGAAGAGGCAGCTTAAAATTATTCCTCTGCTTTTCAAATTCACTGCAAAAAATAACAGTATACATTTTCACCACCCTAATGGAACTTTCATTTATTATGCAGTTTTCAAATATAATGTTGAGTATACAGACAGCTTTTTCACAAGTGTTATCAAAATCAAAATTAAAATATGTATTTCTTTGAAGTTCATGGACACAGAATTTCTATTGAAATGTACTTGCTATAACCTCTGCTTCTACACATTATGTCTTGTGGACTCCACACAAAAGCATCAGCACCTGTCAGCAGAAATATTCTTGTCAGGGTAGCAACACAGCTCCCTTAAGCAAGATATGCAAGAAGACAAGGGAAGTTCATTGCAACATTACTGTGTTTACCCAGGTTTTGTAGCAGAGAGAGTTATTTATGGGGTTATGGTATTTTCCGTACTTGAAGTCAATACAGTGATGCTGGCAGCAACAAGCACTGCTGTAAAGCATGCCAAATGCTGTAACATCAGTGTCACATATTCAAAACCAAAACCAATTTACACCCAGATTAACTGAAAATGTACTTCCTGCCAAGTACTAGTACCTATTTGCAAGTTACCCAAGATACCCTTCAAAAAATGTAACTTTTTCTTTGTAAAAATAATCCAACCTGCAAAATGATACATTAAACTTTATTTGGTGGCTCTGGAAAGCTCTTGAAAGCCGTAAATAACCAAGACTAAAGGAAACACTTCAACAAAGTTAACCTTAAAAAAAAGAACACGTCGTTAGTAGCTATCACACGTCGTTAGTAGCTATCATCACATGAGACAAATGTATGGTTATGGTAATTATGCTATTAATTTTTTCCTTTCCCTCTGGCAAGTAAGTAGCTTGGACTCTGTCATGTAAGTACTGATTAATTTAGGATGGCATATTTTAGCTCAAGACAAAGCTATACTCTAAACTGGTGCTCAGTCCAAATTTCCCATCAGCTTATCCAGCCCAATCAGGCCATACAACATTCCCACCAACCAATGCCATGAGAAGCCAAGAGCTTTGTCAGGCTGCAATAAACATAAAACCCACAGTATTTTCTGTTTTTCATCTTCCACTCCTCTCACCTTTAATGGGCACTAAAGTCTTTCCCTGTACTACTCAACCATGAACATCTCTTGTACTAAAAATGACCAAGTATACCACTTGGTTACAAAAGCCACGTACTAATAAAGCTCTGAGGCTAAAAGGTATGTTACAGTAAGAATCTGCATAGCTGTGCAAATTCGCAGTTTAATTCACCTTTTTCTCTATACACCATAACTTAAAGTTTTTACTTGATTTCCAACCTGAGACCTACAGGTAGCAGTTTAAAAAGCTAAAAGTTTAAAAGCACCACAGTGCGTTCTCAAGTTTTCAGAAGAGATATAAGAAATATTCCTTTTGAGCTGCTATAGCCCTCCTTGTCTTCCTTCCCCCCCCCCGACGCCCCAACATGACATGCAATTTCTACCTTAAGATTGACCACCTCCCTGAAGTTAGGAAGATACGATGCTGTTGAAAGACAAACTTTCTGTATCTCAGGTACAGTCCTTCCCCTTTTTCCAACTACACCTATATTAGCAGATTTACAGGGTTGCAACCTACGCTCCTATGGAACTGGGGCAGCAAGGACTTTAAATCCTGATCTGACATAAGGGGAAGTATCTGAATGAGATCAAGAAATTAAAGCGTCTCCTGCTCAAGCAGACGGCCTATGATTACAGGACAGTGGACCAGGAAACAAAGAAACTCCGACCTATACCCACAGAAGGAATTTTCTATCTCCCCCTTCTCAGGGATGAGTCCACTAAAATTTAGGCATCCTGGCTGACATCCACACTGACTGTAAAGCACCAAGAAAAATCAGAGTGCACCAACTTCAGTGAAATAAGCTAAAAAAAGCTAAAAAACCAACCCAAAACCCACTAAGGAAAGCTACTGAGCTTGAAAGACAAAAAGCCTAAATACAAAGTGCGTTATTTACACAGTACACCACCATTTCTGGACATAACTATACCAACATTGTTCTGCTGAAATACAGAATTTAAGACTAGAAGAGGGTGTTTTTGCTAGATGAAACTAGTTTAAACCAGCAAGCAGAAATGCATTTCTTTTCTACTTTATTTGTACTCCCTAAAGCAAAGAAAATTATCCTCACTGGCTGCTATCTATCAAAACAAGTCAACTTCCAGCAAAAGATTCCTCTCAAAATAAATTTCTTCATAAGAAATTGCAGCAAGCTTCACTGAAAATACCTCAGTGATTTTAGACAGCGGCTGCTGAAGTCTTTGAAAAAAGATTTCTGTTGCAGTTCTATGCCCTTAGTACATCACATACAGCAGCTCAGGGCTTTGATCTTAATAGTTTCAGCATTTTGGGGGCTTTTTAAGTCCCTACACAAATTGTTTTCTTTAAAAATCCAATTGTAAGTCCAACGCTTAGAGCTTCTCTGACTCAAGTAGAAAACAATTCAAAAATCACCAAATTTCTGAAAAGTTCATACCAGTCTAGATTTCTTAAGTCCTGATTAAACATAGATTTTATTAAAAACATGGCATTTGTCTATTTGTCATCAGAGAGCTTTCAGTGTTCACTGACTGCACAAAACTGCTACTGAAAAGTACATTAAGAGTAGTATCCTGAACAACAGTATTTGTAAGATTTGCTTATTTATAACTTGAGCGTTGTGAGGGGTCTTCTTTCACAGCACAGCAGCAATAGCAAGAAACTGTCTTATTGGCACTCTGACTAATAGTAGTACACTGTATCAAAATTTCTTTACATGGAACACTCACAGAAAGCACTCTTAGGAATTTCAGTAAATTTTCATTTTTCCCCAAGCAGTTTTGCTAAAAACTACATACAGAAAAGACTGAAACAGTTTTCCATCATTTTCTTCCCGGAGAACAGTAGGGAGGATTAAATATTCAGAAAAATTACTTCTTACAAAGCACTCCTTATTTCTTTAAATTCCTTGTGTGTTGGACTCAGACACTTTACAAGGACGTACAAGAGCAGGCAAACAATTTTCAAGATCAAACTCCTTTTCTGAAAGGCTGCAAACAATTAGAATACTATATAGGAAATTACTCCACCTGAGACCAAGAGAACTGCACTGGAAATTTAAAAACCATATCAGTGTTGCAATAAGTAAATAAATTATGCCAGGACAAAACTATCACTATTTTAAAAATTGTACTTATTATACATTCATATTATTTTATTAGTAATTATTATAAGCCAGGTGTTGCAGCAATTGTATTTTTAACATATTCTAGCCAAAGACTTAAAAAAAGTCAGATATTACAGGATGCAGTCTGTTTAGCCCCAGACTTCAAAAATAGTGTCTTTAGAATCTAGTAATAAAACAGCCTGGCTCTTGCTTCAGCCTACTACTGGCTGCTATCTTTATTTGCTCCTTCCCAGTCAGTAAATACAGAATCATTTGTGTGCTGAGGTTACACCAATATTCAGAGGGAGGAGAAAAAAGGTTATTCTCCAGATAAATCAGTTCCACAATCCAGTCCAAAGCACAGGGCATGCTTATCTCAGCAGCTTTGCAAGCTCAGGAAGAGTTAAATACGGTTTAAGTAATTATGCCTGCAGTCTGGCAAACAAATCAGGTACTGCAATGTTACTCAAGTGTAACAGAAACAGTGGATCAGTGTTTATTTTTGTAACTGCAAAGCGTGTACCTGTTACACACCACTATCACAGCTAGTTCGATCATCAGCACTTAGAAATTCAAGCATACTATTGTTTTCTTCAGGCCATATATTAACTCAGTCACTTCCTTAAGAAGGGCACTCACTGAATTCAGAAATAAGACTATCCATTGCTCACATTGCTCTTCATAGTCTGGTCAGCTTCACTTCTTACCTTTAAAATAGCTGTTCTTTATAAAAAATACTGCTATAAAAAAATCATTTATTTCAAGATGGATAGCTCCAAAGGAAATAAAATTAACAGGCGTTCAAATTAAAAGTTTCTTTTTTCATTTTCATACGACTACTGCAAATCTTTCTGTTCTGGAATGATACCTGCATTCTGTCTAGTCCAGCTGTAGATTCTAGCACTCAGAAACAATTTTTTAGGCCAGAGTTTTGAACCTTTAGTCCTTGAAAGAATTCATTTTTACGCTCAACTGTGAAATGCCATTAACTTCAGAAGCTTTTCAAGAAGCTCCCTATTTTTTGAGCAATATTTTGTTTCATGTTTTTGAAGTATTACAGAAAATTGCACAGAGCACCTCAGAATGCAAATCTATTAATATTCAAAGTACTCAAACTGAGCTGAATGAGGACTCTACATCCTAGCCTTGGGATGGAAAAAAGCAGTACTGAAACTAAATGCACCACTGGCATAGATTGGATAAGCTTGATTTAAGCTTAGCTAGTTTTCCCAGTCAAACCTTTATCATCATCAAAAACTCAAAACCATGTTCTTTCATAAGGCCTTGGCCTTAGAAAACCTCAGCTACAAGGACTCCTAAAACAATTCCAATATTAAACTATAATCTGAAATATCAGGCATAAAAAAGGAAACCTTCCACAGTTCTCTAATCTGTCTCAGCAGAAAAAGAAAACCACTAGTTTAGTACAACTTTCAACTGCAAGGTCAAAAAATTACCAGTTGAGAAAGAAAATCAGAATTTTCCTGCACATGCTACTGATCTCTCAGAGAGAGAGAACAAGATGCTTCAAGCACTCCCACACATCTAATCTCTTCCATTCTTCCTACCAAGTACTGCCTACCCTATGAACTTGTATCAGTTTTCCCATGAAGCAGAAGCTGCAGCTTGGAGTACTGCGTGCAGTTCTGGTGTCCTCAACATAAAAAGGACATGGAACTGTTGGAACAAGTCCAGAGAAGGGCCACGAGGATGATCAGGGGACTGGAGCACCTCCTGTATGAAGATAGGCTGAGAAAGTTGGGGCTGTTCAGCCTGGAGAAGAGAAGGCTGTGTGGAGACCTCATAGCAGCCTTCCAGTATCTGAACGGGGCCTATAAGGATGCTGGAGAGGGACTCTTCACTAGGGACTGTAGTGATAGGACAAGGGGTAATGGGTTAAAACTTAAACAGGGGAAGTTTAGATTGGATATAAGGAAGAAGTTCTTTATTGCAAGGGTGGTGAGGCACTGGAATGGGTTGCCCTGGGAAGCTGTGAAAGCTCCATCCCTGGCGGTGCTCAAGGCCAGGTTGGACAGAGCCTTGGGTGGCACGGTTTAGTGTGAGGTGTCCCTGCCCATGGCAGGAGGGTTGGAACTAGATGATTTTAAGGTCCTTTCCAACCCTAACTATTCTATGATTCTATGATTCTACTACCAAGATCTGAGCGTACTTGTCCTCAACTTGCCCTTCATAGCTACATCCATGCTAAAAACGTCAAGCTGTTGTTTACAAAAAAATCAACTAAAGCTACCAAAATTACTCATTCAAATGCTTATAAAAATATTAAAACAAACAAACAATTGCTTCTAAATCCATGCAGGCTTCCACTTTTTCAGAACTTTCTGAAGAGCATATGTATGCTCCCTTAGGTAAAATTTAAAGACTCAACTTAGATCACGACTTCAAAAAATTCTCTAGCCAGAAAAGAAGTATCTTTGTGATTAATATACATGTTTCAGAAATTACACATTCCTTCAAAAGTGCATGAAAGAAATTCCCTTCCAAGGCCACTCACATGAAAAAAAAAAAAAAAAAGCCAATGAACTACAACTATCCCCAAAATGTTGTTTTTTCCTGTATGTCTCTATAGAAAGATGTCCGGGATACAATTAGCTGCTATTGTGAGGACTATGGTACAAATAAAAAAAGCTTCAAGAATTAACAAGGACAGAATTCAAAATTATGACACTGAATTTCATGTAGTGAACAAGTACAAACCAACCAAAGAATGATTTCTGATGTTTCCCAGATAGGTCTGGAAGTTCACTACCCTTCAAATAACAGCATACCTGTATTTATTTGGTTGTTTACTTTAGAAACTGATCCAGCGAGATTCCTGCAGAGGTTGTCTTGAGTGGACTGAGCAGATGAAGTAGTTGCTAATGTTGTGTTATATCCCATGGGAACATGCTGTTGAAGGGAACGAGGTACTGATGTACTCTGGCTAGAAAACGTATTTGTCTCTTTGAACTGTCCAGGAGCAGGTAGGGTCTGAGAGGTAAATGCCTGCCCGTACACACTGCCAGCAGCCACAGGATAGGAAACATTAGGATACATGGCACTAGAAGCCATGGGCATGGTGTAGTGATCAGAATTGAGGGGAAATCCCTGAGATGTAACTGAAGAGCTGACAGAAGTGCTGTAGTGATTACCAAATGCTGCATATGGCTGCTGAGCACTTGTATGCAAGTAGGATGCAGATGATATTGCTCCTTGAATAGGTCCTTCAGCTGACCCCATTGTATGGGGAGGAATATTGTTGTACAACTGCTGCGATTCCTGTGTATTCAACAGACTGGTACCCACAGAAGGCGTCATAACATTTTGTGCTGGTGCTGGATAGTAAGTAGGGTAGTAATTTGCTCTATACTGATTATCCAAATGTGAAGCAGCAGCTTTATTGGGCACTTGGGAATAGTGTCCTGAAGGCGCATTATAGTTTGGAGGATGCGAGTCATAGCCAGAGGGGAACTGCATGTGACTCTGCACAGGACCTGAAACAAAAAGAAAATGTCACATGTATTAAAGGTGCATCTGCTAGTAATGCCAATGGACTCTGTGCTTACTTTAACTAATAATAAGTTTCCTCTTGGTTTCCATCACTAGTTTTGAGGCCACTTTCCATCAGCAGAAGGAGAACAAACCAAGTATAATGCACACAAAGTACAATATTTGAAGTAATTTGCAAGCACACACACAAGTAACAAAAATGCATCCCTCCCATTATCAAATGATGTTTCCATGCCAAGACTGTATGCCTCATGTTTGTACTTTGCATATTTTAGGGGTTTTAGGAGGTTAATATTCAAACAAATAGTGAGCTACAGTAAGCACCAAACTGATGTTTCTAAGTGCCTGAATACAATGGTATGCCTTAAAAACCCTGACTGAATATGGAAAACAGAAAGGTTAAGTCAAACCAATACACCACTATATAAACATGAAGGCACGCTTCTTTACATATCCTGAATATGGTGACCAAGATACAGCGCTGCAGGGCACTTCTTTTTGTCTTGTGTTCTTTCATGCTATGATTTTATGAAAACTGACATTTTTATGAAACTACAGAGTATCTGAAAAGGCACTTCATTTCTCTTTACTTCCCAATACTTACATCAGGTATGAGAGATGTGATTTTGCTGTCACTGCAACTGGCTCTGCAACATTAGAGATTAATTACATCCTAGTCCAAGTAAGGGTCAAAGAAGTACTTGTTTGCTAGAGATGCAATGTTAACTATGTCCAAACTGGTTTTCTTTTCAATACCAACAGATCAATGGTAAATCTGAAGGTTTTTCCTCAAGTTGTTTTCCTGGACCCTGTTTTCCTCTTTTTATTTTCTAGTGAAACACAAACACATTTCCTTGGATAACTTCCATTCTTAAAATTACCACACCCTCCTGCTCATGTCATGCTGAAAGACTACAGTGTTATTTGCCGCCCTTAGTGAGTAGAAACACAAGCACAGTACTGGGCCACTCACAAATTAAACAGCATCTGTGATAATAATTAATTGTTTATTTCCTCCTTATATTAACAATGACTACAAAATATAAGTTTTATTTCTCTTGCCTTAAAATTCTGAAAAGTCACTGTTCTCCAAGTAACATGATTACCTTGTAAGGCAATTTTAGTAATAAATTCATTAATGGAATCCTGTAACCAAGGAATGCAATGTCCAAAATAGCTTTCTGATTAAATTAAAAATACCTTTTCATACCCGACAACCCAGAAAGTTGAGTAGAAGAGAAAAAAGCTAAGAAGTGAACAACTGTAACTTGGACTTCTGTGTCAAAAGACAGAAAGGCACTTGGGAGAAAGCGTAAGGAGCTTAAAAAAATAAAATAAAATTAGACCCTAAGTTTTGAGAAGAGTACATAACTAGCTTCTGGTTCACTCTTTCTTTGAAAAAGTGGAAGCTGCTTCGTAGAGCTCTGTACTTCATTGTTCTTTAAAGGAAAACGATTTTGAGTTAGCAAGTCATTAACAGCTGGGTGAACTCTGGTAGAGTTTCAGTCTGGTTTTTTTGGAGTCTGAAAGAGCAAACTCAAAAATGCACCAATAACTTATGTCTGTCAAGACTTACTGCTTTAAGCAGTTCTGCCACTTAAGATGTCAAGGAAAGATGTTTTCTCTGAAAAGTCTGTGCATTTGTTCTATAAAAACATGGGGACTAAACTAACTCAGCAGGTATAATTTAGAAACTGGTTTAGAAGCACCTGACTTCTAAATATAAGGCTGCATATCAAATCATCTACTGTAACGTCCTGCAGTATCTAACTTTGGTTTAAAAACACACACCATAAATAAAGACAGAATAAATTACCAGTTCAAGATGTCACTCTCTACATTATACGTCAAAGACATGTTTGTTTCCATTTTGAAGTAGAAACATCTGTAAGGTTTAAACTTCACATGAGGACACAAGAGTATAAATCCCATGAAGACCTCATTAAAAGAGACACACCTGACATTTGAAAAATTGCTACGTTTGTTTGAAACTTCTAATCCTTTAAAAGCAAGTTTTACAATTACAGATGAAAGATTATTCCCATTATCTGAAGTGAGGTTTTGTCCATATAAAAATTATAAAGAAATTAATTTTTGTACTGCAATTAGTAGTTGAAGCTACTAATGATGATGAGATAATTGGTCAGTTTTCAACACTGGAAATCTGCGTACATCTTTTCTGTCATTGTGAGATCTTGTTAATTGCACAGTCTGTCCTGATGTCTTAGGTACTCTTCCTTCCTCCCAAAACACCCGACAAGTTTCCCAAGAAACAACTCCACAAGAGGATATGAAAACCTTAGCTGCACACAGCTGTACTGCTAAAACACCATCTCTATAATGGAAGCAGTGAAGCTCTGCTACAGACACATTTATAATTTATTATGTTAATGCCTGTGTAGTTATACACTATGACAGGTGAACCCCAAAAACCTTAACAGTTTTTAAGGAGGGTGGGGGTGAGATGTCACAAAAAAGAAAAAAAAAAGCACAGCACTATGGCTATACTACATGTGGTAAGTAAAGCTTTGTTTGTTAGTATCATGTTTCATTTTTATGTCTATGCAGTCTCTCACCTGAATAACTTAACCATCTGCCACGAACCCCACCTGTATACAGTCTGTGTACCCTACAACACAAATTTGCTAGCTAAAAATACGTGTTAGTTTCCTGCAACTTTTAACATCCCCTTACCCACTCCAGGGAAGACTCACCACAGCTCCCGCAGGTATCCCTTAATGAATGGACAGAGGGCAGCACCAGTGTGCCTTCTTAATTGCTGGCAAACAAGCCTGCAAATAAACCACTGCTGAGCTCTCACAATATGGAATTAAGGTCTAGCTCCTTCAATGACCCAGCTTCCTATTTTTGCAATATATTCAGGGATTTTGTCCTTTTCAGACCTTTATCCCCCTTATGAAATTTAATGAAATTACCCAAAAGATACAAAGCCTGAGAAGGGATGGAAAACAAAGCTAAATACGTAATATCATAATGAAAATGATGGTCCCAAAATGCTAGTATAGATACCAATAGTTATCTTACAAACCAGCTGTAGACAACACTAGACAAAAGTCTTCTGCAGAACAATGGGGATTCAACACAATTATCCTCTCAGTCTCACATTTAAATGCATTAAATTGTTAGCAAAGTCCTCCATCACGACTGGAAAAAAACACATCAGCTTTAGTACTGATTTAACAAGCAACATTTCATTATGCTGAAACTAGGAAACAGGTAATTTGCCATTTAGATACAAAGCTACTTCTAAGACTACAGCAATAAAAGCTTCTCAAATTTGCAAGATTTTATTCAGCAGAATTGTATTTTAAAGCCCCAGACTTCTGAACTACAAGCCAAACAAGGGGTTTGTTTTTTTTTTTTTTTTTTAAACACTTAATTTCATTATTGGATCAAACCAAAAGCACTTTAAGAGAGAAGGAAAAAAAAAATACAAACAAAAATAAAAAAAAAAAAAAATCCCCAAGTTATACTGAAACTAAACTCTCCAATGGTCTCAAATGAATTTGTCACTGGACCAGCCAAAACTTTTATAAACAAAGTTGACCATCCTTTTAAGTATCAGTCTATGTGTAACAGGTTGCTTGCTTTCTGCAAAAAAACATCCTCTTTTCCATCAGATCCGAGTAACTTCAAAGTTCTACCTGAAAAATACACATTTTATGAAATTAAAGCAGAGAGCACTCCAAATATCTAAAAGGATGCACTCGTGTTTTCTTTCAGTTAATGAAGAAATAGCTGTACTCATATATCTAACATTTAAACTCCAGAAAACTGATGTAAAATTAAATCACAAAATCAATGACAACCTTTCTTGTGAAATGTAGTTTCTATTGGACAGCATGGAAATTTCCTGCGTGGTCTTCTCTATTATTAATTCTCTCTATTCTCCCTCCTGTTCTTCTTTTAAACAAACCAAACAAACAAACCAAAACAAAGTAAGCCTTAAATTCTGTGTTATAACTTCAGAAGGTTAGTACTAGAAGACAGACACACTAATGTAAAAATTCTGAAATGCTATTGCTAAATGACACAAAATGACGAATTCAGAGTTCTTGTCTACAAATCATCAAATACACACCACTGCAAGGTATCTTAAGGCACACAGAAGCCCAAGTTGACTATTTCGCAAGTTATACAAGAAAAATCCAAACCTATTTCTGAACAGTGTATAAATTTCTCCAAATTAAAGAAAAAGTGTTTCACTGAAAATAAATCCTCTACTACAAAGTTTTTAAAAAGTTGTCTTTAAGAATATTATCAGCAGCAAGGAGTTGATTAAAATAACAAATAGTAATGATGGTTCTTTAAAAATCAGTTTCAGGCAGTTAAAAACACAAGGAGAAAGCATGATGTTAATTTCTATTTGTTTTGTTGAAACACTTTCAGGGTATTGAAGCTGTAGTAGCTGTGTACTGATAATGCTATGTTTTTTAGTAAAAGCCATGCAAGTTGGCATTTTCTGAATAATTTTGACAAAGCTTAGCATTAGAATACTAATCTACCATATAATTACATTCCTTTTCAGTCACTTCAACGACTTTTGAGCTCCGTGCAAACTGACTCAAAACCTACTTTATAGGCATGTAACTCCTTACCACCTAACTACCCCGTCGACATGAGAAAAATTCAGCAGTAAAAATTTTTCCATGTCATTACCCTGCATATTGACCTGAGCAGAAAAACCGCCTGTGTTCAAAACAGCCTGAATACAAAATAAAGAGTTAAACAGTAAAAGCTAAACCTCTAGGCAAGCAAGAGGCGTAATTTAGATACCATACTATCATTAGGTGGGGACAAAGCTCACACAGGCATCCTGAAAAGTTAACGAGGTTAATAAAGAACTGATTTTATAGCGCACCAATTTAAAAATTAGGTAGTAAACGCTAATTAATTCATAATACAAGTAGTATCAGCACCTTTCCCTCTGAAAAAGAAGCCAGTATTTTGGGATTTTAAACTATTTTACCTTTGTTTCTCAGTGACCCATATTTCACTGGCCAATCTTGTTTATTCAATTGAAATCCCAGGATCCTGTTGCGTGAATGCCTACCGCCTACCATGTTTAAGTCCACACACAGTTATGAATTAAGTAAAAGCTCTCGTCTACGGTACACGGTTTCCTGCCCATACTCACGCACGACTGCCGGAACCGAGGCCTGGATGTGCCTGGGCCTCCAGAGCATTCCCAAAACACCACAAAGCAGGCGCCCCAACACCGACCAGATCCAATCCCCAGGGAAGACAGGGAAGAACACCCTCTCCCTCGCTCCTTCAGCGAGGCTGCGCCTTCTAACGCCTTAACTCCGCACGTAGCGGGGAGGGCCGGGGCGGGTCGCGCGGTTTCTAAGCGGCTTCTTTCTGCTGCCTTTCAGAGAAGGGCTTCCTTACATGCCGGCTCCACCGTGGCCCTTGCCTCTCCACACAGACCCCCGCACCTCCCGCCACTGCAGGAGAAGGGGAAAGAGGGCAGCTCCCCCGGCCCCGACGCCCGCAGGGCTCCCGGGGAGGGAGCGGAGCCGCGCAGCTCGCCCCACGGACTCCGCGGGCGGCCTCTCCCCGCCGCCTCGGCCGCCAACGCTAGGCCCCGCGCAGGCTTCTGGCCCCTCACCGTTCTGATAGCGAGGCGCGCCGCTCTGGGGAGCCGCGGCCTCCCGGGAAGCGCCGGGCCCACTCGGGTAAACGGCGGCGGCGGCGGCACCGGCGGGCCGCGGCGGCAGCCCGGCGGGCGCAGACATGGCTTCTCGCAGTGCTTTCTCACTCCGGCCCGCTCCTGTTCCTCCTGCTTCTCCTTCTTCTTCTTCTTCTTCTTCACCCCAGCCGCAGCCGGGCGTCAAGGGTCGCCAACAGATCGTGCCTCAAGAGGCGGAAGGCCACGGCCGCTCCTCAGCAGCGCGGAGAGCAAAGCACGCAGCCGGGCCCGAGCGCCGCTCCCGCCACCGCGGCCTTGCGGCCGTTAACGCCGCCTCCCACAGCGCCCCCTGGTGGCACCTCCGCGACACCGCCCTGCCCTGTGTGAGGTGACCGGGCTCCCCTCCTCCTGCTGCTCGGGGCGGGTGTCGCTACGCGGCCGGGCCCCGCGCCCGAGGGGAGGGTGCTCGTCTCGCCTGCTCCGTGCATCAGCGGTCTGCACGGCAGGGAGGAAAGCAGCGCGCTTCATCTGTGGGTGATGAGGGCCGTATGTCCCGTTTGCGTGCTCTGCGCAAGGGGAAGAGGCCTCGAGGTGAGGTGAGGTGAAGTGACAACTGTAATTATTCTGTATACGGACAGAAAAGCCCTAGTGAGGCAGAATGAGCGGAGGCAAGGCTTTTCATTCTGTATTAGGAGTGCAAACTGTGTATTCTCTCTCTTTATGGTGTATAGATATTATCTGTGTACACAGGAAGGCCTTGACAAGAAAAATCAAGGCGTGATAAGGTAAGGCTTTTCAGTCTATATGCAGAATATATACTATATATTCTCTAAACAGGAAAAAAAGCGCTGGTGAGCCTCTGTCATGGTTTAACCCCAGTTGGCAACTAAGTCCCACACAGTCCCTCTCTCATTCTCCCCGCAGTGGGATAGAGGAGAAAATCGGAAGTGTAAAAGTGAGAAAACTTGTGGGTTGAGATAGAGGTGGTTTAACAAGTAAAGAAAATCTGGGTACCCAAGCAAAGCAACACAAGGAATTAATTTCCCACTTCCTATGGGCAGGCAGGTGCTCAGCCATCCCCAGAAAAGCAGGGCTACATCACACGTAACGGTTACTTGGGGAGACGAAACACTGTAACTCCAAACACATCCCCCTACCTCCTTCTTCCCCCCCAGTGTTATACGCCGAGTATGATGACATAAGATACAGAATGCCACTTTGGTCTGTGGAGCTCAGCTGTCCCTCCTGTGTCACCTCCAAGGTTCTAGTGCACCCCCAGCCTACTTGCTGGTGAGGTGGTGTGAGAACCAGAAAATGCTTTGACTCTGCATAAGCGCTGCTCAGCAGTAATGAAAATGTCCCTGAATTATCAACCCTGTTTCCAGCACAAATCCAAAATATAGCCCATACCAGCTACTAGGAAGAAAATTAACTTTATCCCAGCCAAAACCAGCACAACCTCCCGTTGGCTCCTGTTGGCAAACTATCTCCATTCAATTTCACACTTTCTGCAACAAACTGCACACTACACCATATTAGTTTTGACTGTGTGTCTGTCTTTACCACCAATCTATCATCTCTCATTCACTCAGGTGCTATTCAAGACAACTCATTGCTTGGGTTCTTTTATTAATTATGTTGAAAACATAGCAGCGTACACTGCTGATCACACTGTCAAGACCAAGTCGAACAACACCGAGTCACCTTTAGTTGTTACATATGTTTGATCAGTTCCTTCCCTGTTCATATGCTGGTTTTCCTGCTGTCTTTAAATACTTCTAACACTTTCTAAATTACTTTGCCTGTATGCTAAGCATGCGGCCCTGCTCTGAATGTTGCTGTTCTTATAAAGCATGCAGGGCGTCTTTAAATATTTGAGAAACTGACTGTGTTTCAAGGTTTCTCAGCCTTCACACCCTGTCAGACTCTGTAGAGGTATCTTGCATAGCCTCCATTAGTCCCTTGATGGACTGCAGATCTGAAATGAATATTTTCTCTTCCATGTCCTAATAAGCTAGGGTAAGAAATAATGGACTCAACATGTAACAAAATTCAGCTGAGCTAGTGAAAAAAAACCATTACCTTAAGATACTAAAGGCCTAGGTGACTTGGAAATTGTGTGACGTTGCCATAATCGAACGACTTTTAGCAAGGGTTACAAAATCACGTCGGGACTCAGATTATCATCCAGTTTTGGTATAAGTGACCACTTAAGTACTTCCCAGGGCTAAATTGAGATAGGGTTAAAAAAAAAAAAATCTGCTGTTAAAATTGTTCTTCCTTCTTTATAACCCATCCTCCATTCCACACAAAGTATTTGCAAGAAATGAATGCATGGCAGCAAAATAATTCAGAAATATGGACAATCAGTTGGTTTGCTTTTTCATTCTCCTTGCTGTTTTAGAAGGCATGTAGCTGCTTCCATGTACTACAACTATATTTTGTCACAGCGTGCAACACATGTGAATGTGTGTTTTGACAAAGATTTTCCCTTTCCAAATTTTTTTTTCTCTCTCTTTGTACTGTGAGACAATAAATATATCCTATATCACAATCTGTGAAGGTTACACTTCAATTTATGATCAAGCACAATGACAATATGTCATTGTGCTAAAAACAAGAAGAGGCAATGGGGAATTTTCCCATTGTTTTGAATGCATTTACAAAACCTTTTACACAGCTTAATTACTTTCTACAAAAACAATTACACTGTGGTTAAACCCATTCACTCCTAGGAAATCCAGGCAGCTAGAACAGAAGCCCCTAATGAAAATCCACCATAAACTGAAATCTATTTTGTCTTCCTCATTTATAATTAATCTGAACACATTAGCAAAAAATGAATATTAACAACTGCTGTTTATGCTATCATGCAACAAATAAAACACGAGCTGGCTCACCTAGGCCATTGCTTCCACTTAGTCTGGTAACAAGTTTACTGGAGTAACAAATCCTTTGGCCAGTTGGTGAGACTTAATTGCTAATAGATTTATTCTTACCTTTGGTGAAGGAAGTTTTGCAATGACATGAAGTGGTTCCTCTGTCATTTGGGTCTGGGAGAACAAAATATGAAAATTTATCTCATTACCTGTAATCTGATAAAAGAGGCAATAAATTTCCAGAAAGAAAAAGTTATTTTTGCAAGAAGGAAAGTCTGAGAACAAAATAATTATAAACTGACTGGGAAATGATTTTGAATTTTAACATAGCTAAGCCAAATATCTTGCAATTTGCCATACATTCCAGAAGGACAATGCCAAAATTAGGTGCTTTTATAA